>NC_086323.1:100090923-100690923 GCF_036172605.1 Pelobates fuscus | reverse complement strand
ACTTTTGATAATTTGAGACAAAAGTTGTACAAAGCTTAAATTGACCCCCATTTTATGGTATAAATTTGAGAAAAGTGGAAGCAGTCTAAACAGAGAGTATTGCATGTTTATCATTTTAAACTGTCATTTAAAAAAAGAGAAATGAGCAGTGACACTGCAGGGGCATGACCTATATCAAAACTGCTTCTTTAAGCTAAAGTTGTTTGGATGCCTATTGTATCCCTTTAAGTCCTCCTCTAGTGGCTTTTAGTATGCAGTACGTATGAAGTAAACATAGACTGTAATTCTTTTATTATAACTTGGGCGTCATGATTTCCTGCATACAAAGTAGAATTCCACAATTTCCTTGAAGCTGGCCCTCGGAAGGGGTACATAAATCCCTATTTGGTGGATTTGCCCTCAAATTAAGATGCCATAGACTTGGGCATTCAACTAATTTAATAATTTTTCAGAATTTAAATAATGTCTCTGGATAGTTTACTTAAACCAACCTCTGAAAGAATTACACTTGAAGAATGATTTGCATTTATTTGTAGCTAGGATATGCACTACTGTCTGATTATGTATTGCGATGAGTTCGAAAATTGTGTCACCATGAGCTGAAATTATATTCTAATGCCGGTTTATTCATAAAACCATGATTTTTCAGTAATTCGCCGGGGATTTGCAATTTGAAGGCTAAAATAGCTCAGCTGGAAACATAGCTAAATTGGATATTTTTTTGGCTTAAATTTTACATTGCGACACACAAATAAGGTGGTAGAATTACAAGTGAAACACTATTACCTATTGAAAAGCGAATTGTTTTGAATTGTAGCAGTATGCATATGTTTAAAGGGACACTCTAGTCACCAAAACAACTTTGGCTTAATGAAGCAGTTGTAGTGTATAGATCATGTCTCTGAAGTCTCACTGCTCAATTCTCTGTCATTTAGGAGCTAAATCACTCACTGGATAATGAGCCTCAAATGGTCATGACATGCACACATTCCACTCTGACAGGAAAGATGGCCTCCCAAATATATTTACACATCAAACCAAGAGGGCTGCACTCACCTGAACATGCATGCATTATACGGATAAGGGTGCTACTGGGGTCATTTACTACCACATACAAGGTCCAACACACTCACTAACTCACTCACTCACAAAACACCAACTTCAAAGCTTACAAAATGTTATAGCTTAATAGCTTAGAAAACAAAAAACACCTGACACAGGCAAAAATAATGGGTATTTAGTTACAGTATGTGATCATACATTGCATATATTACATATACAATCAAAAAGAGAGCACTCATGGGTCTCCAGTGCAAAATAGCATAAACTGCTTTATTAAAAATCCATTGACGTTTCAGTCCGACACAGACCTTTATGCGGGGTCAGAGAAACACTATAGTATTATGTATTATGTAATTAGAGTATTATGTATAAAGCGTTGTATTCCTAACACTATACCGTTCCTTTAATGTTCAGCTATTACATTCTAAAAATTACTTGTTACATATATTGTATCAGGATAGGTATAGAACCTAACACACAAACCCAGTTCACAACAAAAGGAAAATAAACTCTGTATAACCATTCATTAGAATGGCCGGACTCAACAAAATACAATATTCTAGGTGATAGCCAAGTTCAAGCAATGTCAAAGGAGTACAGAGGTCAAGAAAATCGATAAACAATGCCATAGACCAAATACCAGAGAAACAGAGAATAACAAGAATGCACTATTGGACTTACACGAACCACAACAGAGCAACTGTTTTTCGAACGGGTGAGTTTAAACAGGTATGGACTGCGTTCTATTGGGTAGCATGAACAAGGTGCTCCATGCATTAGTGACACATAAAGTTGTGATAGCATGACCTGAAACGTCATTGAAGTGTAACCGATATGCTAATAAAGAGACCCTCAATGGAAGCGTCGAAGAGCTGCCATATTGACATGAGAGAGCCCAGGTGATCCTGACATATTGTTAGAAATACTTGTGCTATATTGCTAAGTCTTTTTAGGAATATGTAACTGGTTGCAAAAACCTTCATCCAAATGATCTGTGTCTGTTTTCCTCTAACCAGTTCCATGGTTAATATTTTTTTGGGATGGGTTCACCTATTTTTACAGCATGTTAGAAAGATATTCCAACTGTTAAGTACCACTTTGCAAAATATGTTTAACTCATGGACTGCCAGACATCACTGCAGGAAACCATGGAGGGTTGACTCCTATTCATTAATTATACAGAGTAATCTTGGCAGCTGAAAATGCTACAATCGATCACATGGAAATAAATACCAAGTCTTTATCCGTGTTATTAGCTTAATGTCTAAAGATCCATGGAAAAATAAAAAAATCTTTGTGTTTAAATAATAATTTCAGGAGCTCGTGGGTTAATCAGCAAAGTTTAGATGAAGCTAAGCTAAGCGTTTATAAGATGTATGTTCTGAAAGGGTGTCTCCCCCTTCTCCCCCCTTTCCCACTCACTAATTTGAAGGTAAAGTGCTTTTCTTTTCTTCATTTTTAAGATCGTGTGGAGAAAACCCATTTATACCATGCGTTTCCCAAATATCTTATTGTCGACCTAAAAAGGTATTTTGTGCACCCTGCATATTTCACACTACATCTGAATAAAAGGACTCAAAAGTCACAAATGAGACTCAAAGGGGACCTGCCACTGCTCTTTTAAGGAATAAAAGCCCCCCGTGGAACTGCATTGTTGGCAACGCAATTTTATGCAGAGAGCACAGGAAAATCAGCATGTATCCAAAAAGACCCCAAATGGAAGGGAGTGAGGTTTTGATGGGGGGGGGGGGGGGGGGGTTGGTGAGGTTGCTAGGAGATGGAATTGTTGCATATTGCTCACGATATAAAATGCATCAATTGAAACACTTTCTATATTAGAGGGGCCCCTAACAATGTATTTGGCTTTCCCATGTATACAAGATTATCTACATTGTATGTGCAGAATATATACCTGTACAAAAAGAGTTGGGGCTAGCATACATTATTCAAAGAGTGTTTGTAGTACAATTCTATACATGCAAGCAGTCAAGCCAAGGGGAATTATACCAACTGCTACTGTCCAAATATTACTAGAAGGCTGTGGGTCAAAAATGAAAGAACAGAACAACAGAACAGATAAAATACAGATAACATACATTCCATTCCTTTTAGAGTTTGCAGCAAAACTCAATGTGCACGCACAACGATTTGAGTATGTGCTTTACGCGCAACAAATGGTCTCTAGAGCCGGTGGGATTTATATCCCTAATATCCATCTTTATTTCTCCAACCATATTCTGTGTATTTTTTGAACAAATGATGGGGCTTGCTCACAAAAAGCACAGTCGTCCACCACAGAACTTCAATGGTAGCAGAAAGTAAGCAAAAGTTTAGTAATGTTCAGTACAAATTCGTACATACAGAGCTGTAGGGAAAATTGAACATTATTTGCAAGAAAACCAGTTTCTTGTACTGAAAAAGTGCTATGGCTTACAAATCATAGTGAAGGGTTCATTCCAGCTGCCCAATATATAATGCAGCCTTGCTCTTGACTGTTTAATTCACTAGAGCAGTGCTCCCCAACCTTTTTATCGCCGCGGACCGGTAAACGTTTGATAATTTTTGCGTGGCCCGCTTGTTTTGATTTAATAAGACAAAAAAAAACCAAACAGTCACATATATTAAAAAAAACACGCAGACACATACATAGTCAGAAAATCACAAACACAGTCACATAAAGACATAGACTCAAAATTGTGTGTATGTGTGTGTGAGCGGTGCAGTGTGTATGTGAGGGTGGCAGTGTGTGTGAGAGTTGCAGTGTGTGTGTGGGGGGCAGTGTTTGTGGGGCAGTGTGTGTAATGTGTGTATGGGGGAAATGTTTGTGGGGCAGTGTGTGCAGTGTGTGTATGGGGGCAATGTTTGTGGGGCAGTGTGTGTATGGGGGCAGTGTTTGTGGGGCAGTGTGTGCATGGGGGCAGTGTGTGTAGTGTGTGTATGGGGTAGTGTGTGTATGGGGCAGTGTGTGTATGGGGCAGTGTGTGTATGGGGCAGTGTGTGTATGGGGCAATGTGTGTAGTGTGTTTATGGGGCAGTGTTTGTGGGGCAGTGTGTGCAGTCTGTGTATGGGGCAGTGTTTGTGGGGCAGTGTGTGCAGTCTGTGTATGGGGCAGTGTTTGTAGTGTGTGTATGGGGCAATGTGTGTAGTGTGTGTGTGGGGCAGTGTGTGTATGGGGACAGTGTTTGTGGGGCAGTGTGTGTAGTGTGTGTATGGGGCAGTGTTTGTGGGGCAGTGTGTGTAGTGTGTGCATGGGGGCAGTGTTTGTGGGGCAGTGTGTGTATGGGGCAGTGTTTGTGGGGCAGTGTTTGTAGTGTGTGTATGGGGCAATGTGTGTAGTGTGTGTATGGGGCAGTGTTTGTGGGGCAGTGTGTGTATGGGGGCAGTGTTTGTGGGGCAGTGTGTGTAGTGTGTGTATGGGGCAATGTGTGTAGTGTGTATGGGGCAGTGTTTGTGGGGCAATGTGTGTAGTGTGTGTATGGGGCAGTGTGTGTAGGGCAGTGTGTGTAGTGTGTGCATGGGGGCAGTGTTTGTGGGGCAGTGTGTGTAGTGTGTGCATGGGGGCAGTGTTTGTGGGGCAGTGTGTGTAGTGTGTGCATGGGGGCAGTGTTTGTGGGGCAGTGTGTGCATGGGGGCAGTGTTTGTGGGGCAGTGTGTGCATGGGGGCAGTGTTTGTGGGGCAATGTGTGTAGTGTGTGTATGGGGCAGTGTGTAGTGTGTGTATGGGGCAGTGTTTGTGGGGCAGTGTGTGTAGTGTGTTTATGGGGCAATGTGTGTAGTGTGTGTGTGGGGGCAGTGTGTGTAGTGTGTTTATGGGGCAGTGTGTGTATGGGGGGTAAGGAGGCTTTTTTAAAATTTATTTAATTAAAATTAAGATATTCATGTCCCCCCTCCCTTCTTACCTTTACTGGGAGGAGGGGGGACATTTCTTAGTCCCTGGTGGTCCGGTGGGGATTCCCTGGTGGTCCGGTGGTGGTGAGGTGAACTCTAGCCCAGTTACAGGGCTAGAGTTCACTCTCGCGAGATTTGGAGCGTTGCCGTGGTTACCGCGGCAACGCTCCAAATCTCGCGAGAGGAGGACCCGGAGGAGCTGCAGGTAAGAGCTCCCGGGTCCTCTCTCACTCCCTCCCCTGCCGGCTGCCAGCACAGTGCCTGCAGACCGGGGAGGGAGATCTCTGATCTCCCCTCCGGTCCGCAGGCACATTGCAGGGCTGGCACTTGGGCAATGCCAGCCCTGCATTAGCCGGCAGGCTCGCACACCCCACACCCCTGGGCGGCCCGGTACCGTTTGATCCACGGACCGGTACCGGTCCGCGGCCCGGGGGTTGGGGAACACTGCACTAGAGAACCTACTGTGTCCAGCAAGTGATAGCAACAGTGGTAGTTTTCCATGGTGAACACAAGTTACACATTCTTGATGCAAAAGCCATAGTAGACTGACACCTCCAAAGACTTTATATGGAAAAATCATGAGCTTTACATGAACAATGCTCTACAAATAAACCCGTTAATCCATGGACGTGGGTAGATGACACAAATTCCATGCTTTTTACAACAAATTCTAAATTACATTCAAAGTTTTGTTAATTTATTATTGATCAATTACTGCATATTCCATAAATTTCAAAAACAAGTCTACACAAATCACATATCCATATATTCAGCAGGTACCCTTTTCCCAAATCCTGTACCAATAAAATGAAAAAAATTGTTGACATGAATTGGTCAGACCTTCTAAATAATCTTCATCAGATGCCTAATGTATGTTATTGCAAATTTAAACATAAGCACAAGTCCTTAGTGTTATTAGGATTTCATTTTAATTGAAGAAATTCAGGTAGTGAAGACTGAGGATCTGCATTCACATCATGCAGGATTACACATAGCGATGAGCTCAGTTACCAATTATAGTGAGAAAAAGAAAAAACAGGAAGCAGGTAGCGAGGTACAGACCGAATACCTGGACCCAACCGGGACAGTCACAGTCTGACCACGCTATCCTGTGTACCGCAAGGAGACTCCAGGGGTCTCCAGGGGCTTAACCCCTAAACAAGTTAATGACAAAACAGAAGGAAGTGGGTGCTGAAGGGTCTCAGATAAAAACAAGCTCTGAGGCCCCCAGCATCCCCTGGATATAAGTATAGCCTAGATGGACAAATGCAAAATATAAATGCCACTGGCTAAAGTGCCCAAAACAGAGAGGGAAGTATTACAGCTCCAGTAAATAAAGTATATACACAAAGTCTGATCCCTACTAGCAAAGCAAGGCTGAAGTACGGTATAACTGCACTGACATCAAAGTGCAGAGGTATAAAGAGGATACCAAACATAGAAAATAATAAAAATACTTTAATAAGGAAATCTAAATGAAAGTATCCATACCCCAACCGACCCTACAGCCCTGCCATCCTCAAATGCCAAAAAATTGTAGCATACAAAAAGCTGGAACTTTAACCTAGACCTCTGTTGCAAGGTATAGGTCCCCAGCCCCCCTTCCGGTGTACAGGAGTCTTAAAAATAGAGACTCAAAGAAAATACCTGTGCACAGGGGTCCTGCAGGACAAAAGAGGAGATAAAGCAGTAGAGGGAGAGAGGAATGTATAGGAGAGTCAAAAATCAGTGAAAAATGCACTGATAGTAAAATTATTATAAATATTATTATAAAGCCTCTCTCCCTGGTAATCTAGCTAGACAGACATAGTAGGGAAAAAAAGGAAAATGAATAAATAAAAAAAAGTGGTTCAGAGCATCATCAAGGTGCTCCACACCCAAAGTGTCTAATAGGTGCCCATGTGAAGACAGCAAAGTGGTATTAGCAAAACGCCCGACGCGCGTTTCGGTGCCTAGGTACTGCACCTTCGTCAGGGACTAACTGAATGGGATAACTGACCTCCCTTAAGTATGTTGGATGCCAGGAGTACACAGACTTCTGTATCCAATCACAGAAGTGCTCGAAAAACTACCTCAGGTGCTGCAAAGTTACCTCAATCGGATCGGGTAATCGAGGGAATCCATGTCAGGTGGGTATGTCACGTGACCGCTATTTCGCCCGAGCGGATTGGTGTCCAAATGGGGCTATCGGATTGGGTACCTCCCACGTGGGGCCCGTCGAATAGTCGTATAGTGGATACAAAGGTGACACTCCCCCTGAGTGGATACCCAGTAGTCGGAATAATTCCTAAGTATCTCAGCCAACTGTGTAGTAAATGACAATTATGATCGTAAAACTATGTACCTGCCGAAACCTACATGTCTTCAATGTGGATGTATTCCTCCCTACTGAGTGGTATCGACCAGAGTGATACTAGCTCCTATAACTCTCAGGCAGCCATCTAGTGATGACTACGGACGGCATCAGATCGCCCACCTATATGTGAAAGGTCGCCCAGTATGTTTTCCCAAGTGGGAATAGTATATGGATACATCCAGGGTCTCTTATTGTCAGGGTACCTGAGGTCTCTACCTCCGAGAGACGTTTATCCGTCCGGACGCCATGTTTCTCCTGTTCCTCGCGGTCGACCCGTTCACATAAACGCCGGCCGCGAGGGAGTTACTTCCTTATGTAGCATGGGGCCCGGAGACCGACGTCATGACGCCAATCCGGAACGACCTGTCACTCAATCCGTTGGAGACCAATCAGGACTCGTCGGAGGCGTGTCTATCCTCTCTAGCCAGGGTATTTAAACATACTTCGCCCTGTTGCTCATTGCCCTGTCGTGGTTCTAGCCTGTCTAGTCACACAGTGCTCTGGTGTTTTTCAGTTATCCTTTTGGTTACGACCCGGCTTGTTTGATTTACTCTGTTTACCTCTGTTATCCTTGACCCGGCTTGTTACTCGCTTACCTGTCCTCTCGTTCCCTCGACCTCGGCTTGTCTCTGACCATTCTCTATACTCTCTGTACGTTAGTCCGGCCATTCTAAGGTCCGGTATACGTAACCTGTACCTGTTTGTACTTTGCGTGTTGGATCCCTGACCCGATCCTGACATTACGACAGGGCCAATGGATCCTGCAGGTACAAACAGTCAGGTTTGTCCCTCTGATTCCAGGTTTGATGCCATGGAACACAGAATGGACCAAATGGCCTTAGCACTACAGGCGTTATTATCTCGTGCTAATAACCCACCAGAGGAGACGCGTACTACTCCAATTTCCTCTGTAAATTCAGGCCTAGAGGTAGCCACTGTAGGTGCCTCTTTCCGTATTACCCCACCAGTACGTTATGGTGGTTCACCGGAGAAGTGTCGTGGTTTTTTAAACCAGATCAGTATTCATTTTGAATTGCAACCTCGCTCCTATCCTACCGATAGGGCAAAGGTTGGATTTATTATCACCTTACTCATTGAGAAAGCTCTGAGATGGGCCAACCCATTATGGGAGAACGATAACCCGTTGGTATATAATTATAATGCCTTTGTAGCTGCCTTTAGAAGAACCTTTGACCCGCCTGGTAGGAAGGTCAATGCAGCCAGATTACTGTTGCGCCTGAGACAGGAGAACCGAACACTTGTGGATTATGCACTAGAGTTCAGGTCTCTGGCGGCAGAAGTCAAGTGGAATGAGCAGGCTTATATAGATGTATTTTTGAACTGGTTATCAGATGTTATCCTTGACGAAGTTGCTACTAGGGAGCTGCCTGAGAATTTAGAGGACTTAATTTCGTTCATTTCTCGCATTGATGAGCGTTTAAGAGAGAGACAGAACACTCGAGAGAGGAATCTTAGACCTACCTTTAAGTTAGCACCCGCATTTCAAAGTCCTGATTCCAATACCTCACTGTTTCCTGAACCTATGCAGATAGGCAATACTCGCCTTTCAGAGGAGGAGAGACAGTACAGGAGAAGGGAGGGATTATGTATGTATTGTGGAGTCAGAGGTCACTTGCGCCTGAATTGTCCTATTCGCTCGGGAAACGCCCGCACCTAAGTTTCTCTAGAGGACAGGCCTTGGGTGTTTCTATTTTGTCCTCTACTCATGATTATAAAAATCACAGGTTGCTGTTAACAGTTTCTTAAACGTGGGAGAAGGGAGTGCTAAAGACCATGGCCTTGATAGATTCCGGTGCTGCTGAGAACTTTATCGACCAAGCCTTTGCTACTAAACACACTATCCCATCCCAGTTAAGAAAGGTACCTTTGGCCGTTGAGGCCATAGATGGTAGACCGCTACTCGAGCCTGTTATCTCGCATGAGACTATACCTATTAACTTAACTGTTGGTATCTTACACGAGGAGAACTTATCACTTATGCTCATTTCGTCTCCTTCTGTTCCCATAGTTCTGGGGTACCCATGGTTAAGGAGACATAATCCTATTATCGATTGGGAGTTAGGGGAAATACTCTCATGGGGTCAGGGTTGTCAGGAGAGGTGTTTACGCAGGGTATCCCCATTGGCTGTAATTAACACACCAGACAGTTCTACCCAGTCTAAGGGGATACAGATACCTCCTCTATACCTGGATTTAAAAGCAGTGTTCGACAAGAAGAACGCTGATACGCTACCCCCACACAGGACATTTGATTGTAAAATTAATCTATTGCCTGGTACCATGCCGCCCAGGGGTCATGTATACCCTCTATCCACTAAAGAGAATGCTGTTTTAGAGGAGTATATTCAGGAGAATTTAGACAAGGGATTCATTAGGAGATCTTCCTCTCCTGCCGGGGCTGGATTTTTTTTTTGTTAAAAAGAAGGATGGTTCACTCAGACCTTGCATCGATTACCGAGGTTTGAATAAAATAACCATCAGAAATGCCTATCCTATTCCCCTGATTACCGAGCTCTTTGACCGGCTAAAGGATTCTAAAATTTTCACCAAGTTGGATCTCAGAGGGGCATATAACTTGGTGAGAATTCAGCAAGGCCACGAGTGGAAGACAGCGTTTAATACCCGCTATGGTCATTATGAGTACACGGTCATGCCCTTTGGTCTTTGCAACGCACCTGCAGTTTTTCAAGATTTGATTAACGAAGTTCTTAGGGAATTCCAACATGATTGTGTTATTGTCTACCTGGATGACATACTCATACACTCTAGAGAGATTGAGACTCACCATAGACAAGTCAGAAAGGTGTTACACAAACTTCTGCAACACGGTTTATACTGTAAGTTGGAGAAATGCAGTTTTGACCAGACCCAGATAGACTTTCTGGGATACGTGATTTCTGGGGAAGGCTTTAAGATGGATCCTGACAAACTCCAGTCTATTCTAGATTGCCCATTGCCTAAGGGACTCAAGGCTATTCAGAGGTTTATTGGGTTCTCCAATTATTATCGGCGCTTCATTAAGGGTTACTCGTCTATTATTGCGCCCATTACCAATATGACCAAACAGGGGGTGGATACTAAGACATGGTCTACTGAAGCTCTCGTTGCTTTCAAGAATCTCAAAGAACTTTTTGCCTCTGCCCCAATTTTAGTCCATCCTGATACGACTTTGCCGTTTCTACTCGAGGTCGATGCCTCTGAGACAGGAGTAGGTGCGGTTCTGTCACAAAGGTTAGGGGTGGATAAACCACTACACCCGTGTGGTTTCTTTTCCAAGAAACTTTCTGGGCCTGAGAGCAGATATGACATCGGAGACAGGGAACTGTTAGCGGTCATTAAAGCCTTAAAGGAGTGGAGACATTTATTGGAGGGGACCTTACACCCTATTACTATTTTGACGGACCACAAAAACTTGTCCTATATTGGGGAGGCCAAGCGTCTGTCTTCTAGGCAAGCGCGTTGGTCCTTATTCCTGACTCACTTCAATTATGTGCTGACTTACAGACCTGGTTCTAAGAACTCTAAAGCCGATGCTTTATCTCGCCAATATGAACCTTCTACTATACTGGAGCCGGTTCTTTCTTCTGTAGTTCCGAAATGCAATATTGTTGCTAATACGAATCTCAGGATTCACTCCCCGTTACTGGCCAAGATCATTAAGCTGCAACATCTAGCACCTAAACAGACTCCTACGGGTCGACATTTTGTTCCTCCTGCTCTTCAACTGGAACTGTTGCAGTGTCTCCATAACAGCAAGATGGCGGGACATCCTGGTATTCGCAAAACATTTGCTTTGATCTCCAAAGACTTCTGGTGGCCTGCTTTGCGTAAAGATACTAAAGATTTCATCGCTGCTTGTGAGGTTTGTACTAAAACCAAACAACCCACACTCCCTTGTGAATTCCTGCATCCCTTAGAGGTTCCAGAGAAACCATGGTCCTGTTTGGCCATGGACTTTATTGTCGATCTACCTATCTCTAAAAAACAGACTGTTATTCTCACCGTGGTTGACAGATTCACTAAGATGGCTCACTTCATTCCTCTGCCTAAACTACCGTCTTCTCCCGAATTGGCAGAGATATTCGCTAGGGAGATTTTTCATCTACATGGGATACCCTCCCAAATTGTATCTGACAGAGGTTCTCAATTTATTTCCCGATTTTGGAGGGCCTTCTGTTCACAACTAGGTATCAAGTTGAACTTTTCTTCTGCCTATCATCCTCAGTCTAACGGAGCTGCTTAACGTACCAACCAGAAAATTGAACAATATTTACGATGTTTTGTTTCCGAACACCAGGACGATTGGGTCGGTTTGATTCCTTGGGCGGAGTTTGCACACAACAATCTCGTCTGCGATTCTACTCATTCAAGCCCCTTCTTCATGAATTATGGCTTTCATTCGTCTATTCTTCCTTCGGCTTCTCCTTCCCAGGGGGTGCCGTCGGTTGATGTTCATGTGGCCAATTTGAGGAAGTTGTGGGACCAAACTCGACAAATCCTTATGCACAACTCTATGCTGGTTAAGAAACACGCTGATAAACGTAGAAGGGCGGCTCCGGTCTTTGTTCCAGGTGATAGGGTATGGTTGAGCACAAGGAACATCCGTTTAAAAGTGCCCTCCATGAAGTTCGCTCCCCGTTATATTGGTCCTTACAGGGTACTGACTCGAATCAATCCAGTTGCGTACCGTCTAGCTCTTCCTACTACCTTACGCATCCCTAACTCGTTTCATGTTTCATTGCTGAAACCACTTATATGCAACAGATTTTCCTCCACAACAACCCCTCCTCGCTCTGTTCAGGTGGAGGGTCAGGAGGAGTATGAGGTTAACTCTATTATTGATTCTCGAATCTCACGGGGGAAGGTTCAATATCTGGTCGATTGGAAGGGTTATGGTCCTGAAAAGAGGAGTTGGGTACCTCAAGAGGATGTTCATGCTCCTCGTCTCCGCAGGGCATATCACTCCCGCTTCCCATCTCGTCCCGGTTCCTTCCGCCCGGTGGGCGTATCTGAGAGGGGGGGTACTGTCAGGGTACCTGAGGTCTCTACCTCCGAGAGAGGTAGAGACTTAGACGTTTATCCGTCCGGACGCCATGTTTCTCCTGTTCCTCGCGGTCGACCCGTTCACATAAACGCTGGCCGCGAGGGAGTTACTTCCTTATGTAGCATGGTGCCCGGAGACCGACGTCATGACGCCAATCCGGAACGACCTGTCACTCAATCCGTTGGAGACCAATCAGGACTCGTCGGAGGCGTGTCTATCCTCTCTAGCCAGGGTATTTAAACATACTTCGCCCTGTTGCTCATTGCCCTGTCGTGGTTCTAGCCTGTCTAGTCACACAGTGCTCTGGTGTTTTTCAGTTATCCTTTTGGTTACGACCCGGCTTGTTTGACTTACTCTGTTTACCTCTGTTATCCTTGACCCGGCTTGTTACTCGCTTACCTGTCCTCTCGTTCCCTCGACCTCGGCTTGTCTCTGACCATTCTCTATACTCTCTGTACGTTAGTCCGGCCATTCTAAGGTCCGGTATACGTACCCTGTACCTGTTTGTACTTTGCGTGTTGGATCCCTGACCCGATCCTGACACTTATAACCCATATGGCTCTCAGGCAGCCATCCAGTACAAACATAATAGAAAGATGGTAGGAACGGCATCTAATGTTTGTGGATGTGCAAGTGCCCGATGTAAAGTCCAATGGGTAAACAGTAATAACTCTTTATAATCCTAGATCCCGGACTAAGTAAACCTCTAGTGGGGCATTGTATGTATCCCATTGTCTAGGAGGCACTGAGGCACATTCAAGGTCCATTGCCATTGTAGACGATAAATGTTTAGAACGGCTTAGATGTATAGAGGATGTGGTAACCTTTTAGAGGGTATACTTCCATAAGCAACCAGTTGAGGTAAAGGGTGAAGGGTAGCCTGGCACTACAGTACGGGTTGAGGGCAGGGCCAACAGCGTTAGGTCAATAAAGAATCCAAAAGTGCTATACATACATATAAGAGTGAATGAGGCATCTTAGAAGTTTTTAACATATTTACAAATTTACACATTTACAAAAGGGACTATATGATTCAATCTGAGATAAAGGATGTGTATGAGAAGCCCTCATTGAGACCAAGGGGTGAGAGTGTCTTGAGTTTATAGATCCAAAAACTCTCTCTTTGTAAGAGTTTTTTGTCAAGGTCTCCACCCCTTGGTCCCAGTGTAACCTTTTCCAAACCACAGAACCTGATCCCCTCTGGAGACCCCCTGTGGTGTAATTTGAGATGTTTAGAGACTGGTGTATCTGTCAGTCTCCTTGGGTTCACTGAATTCACGTGTTCCCTTATTCTCAATTTAAACATCCGGGAGGTTTTGCCAACATAAAGTTTTTTACATGAGCATGTAAGTAGATAGACTACGCCTTTCGTTTGCCAGTTAAAAAAGTTTTTAACCTTAAACTCCTGGGAATAGGAGGAGTCTGTGAATGTTTTTGATGGGCGACGTATAAAATGGCAAGCCTTACATCTACCACACTGGTATGTGCCTACCACTGGGGATTTTAACCAGGTGGAGCTTTGAGGGGTGTTCTTGAGATGACTGGGGACTAAAAGGTCCTTCAAATTACGCCCCCTTCTGGCAGTGACCGATGCATGGGGAGTAATAACTTTATGTACATGGGGATCCTGATGCAACAAGGGCCAGAATCTTTCTAAGATCTTAAGTATTTGGTTCCAGCCAGCATCATAATTCCCAATGCATCTGATCACATCCTGTGATGATTTACGATTAGTGTCCTCTGAGAGTAGGTCCTTACGATCTACAAGTAAAGCACGTTTATATGCATACTTGATGCATCGATTAGGGTACCCTTTCTGTTTGAACTGGCTCCGAAGGGTCTTAGCCTTCAGTTTGAAATCCTCCAAATTGGAGCAATTTCGTCGGAGCCGTAGGTATTGGCCTATAGGTATACCTTTTTTAAGGGGTGGGGGGTGGTGACTCTCCCAGTTAAGCAGATTGTTAGTTGCTGTCGGTTTTCGGAATAACGTGGATTTGAGGTATCCATCCTCTGTCAATGTGATGGTAATATCCAAAAAATTAATTTTATTCCCCCCCACTTCACTTGTTAATTTCAAATTAATGTCGTTAACATTCAAGATCGTCACAAATTCATGGAAGAGGTCAATGGTGTCCGTCCAGATCAACAGGACGTCATCAATGTATCTCTTCCAGACTTTAATGTGTTTGGTATACTTTTGCATATGTGCATTAAACACCATGGTTCTCTCCCACCATCCTAGATAGAGATTGGCATATGAGGGGGCACATGCCGTCCCCATAGCCGTCCCTCTTATCTGATGGTAAAATTTACCCTGGAACATGAAAAAATTATGGGTCAAAATGAATTCCATTAGATCATGTACCAGGCGATTATGTGGGGGAGAGGACCCAGGTTGTTCATCCAAGAAAGCCTGCATATGCTTGAGACCTACTCTATGTGGGATAGAGCTATAGAGGCTCTCAACGTCAAGGCTACAAAGGATAGCGGCCCCCGTGATCTTAATTTCCCCAATAATGTTCAAAGTGTGCTTGGTATCTTTCAGGTAGGATGGAAGGGCAATGACCAGTTTTCGTAGAATCTGGTCTACATAGAGGCTAGTGTTCTGGGTGAGGTTCCCCCTACCCGAGACAATTGGCCTCCCACTTAGATCAGGTTTTTGTTTGTGTATTTTTGGGAGAGCGTAAAATGTCGCTGTTGTGTTTTTTTTTTGTCAGAATGAAGTTAAATTCATCTTTAGAAATTAAAGATGAAATTAAGGCCGTATCAAGAATGTTTTTGAGTTCTGCTAAATACTTCCTAGTAGGATCACAGGGGAGTATTTCATATGTATCTTTGTCCTGTATGAGGTTATGTACCATTGACACATAATCCATTTTATTCAGGATCACCGTGTTGCCCCCTTTATCTGATGGTTTAAAGATCACCTTGTCCAATGTTTGCAGATGTTTAAGTGATATCTGTTCCTGTAAGGTAATATTACTAGCAGGTTGGACTTGGAGTTCTTTAAACTTCACTTTGTCTATTTCCTCACACGTCAGCTCAACAAATAAATCAATATATTTGAATTCCGCTAGGTGTGGGGTAAAAAGACTTTTCCTCCTCAATTGGGTAAATGGGGGTTGTGAGTTTGTTAGTATGTCATTACAGGAGAGAAGCTCAACCAGGGTATCTAAAAGGTCCATATCCGAGGCTTGGAGGCCCAGGTTTTTGGCTCTTTTTTCCGACAGCAACTAACAATCTGCTTAACAATCTCAATCTGCTTAACTGGGAGAGTCACCACCCCCATCCCTTAAAAAAGGTATACCTATAGGCCAATACCTACGGCTCCGACGAAATTGCTCCAATTTGGAGGATTTCAAACTGAAGGCTAAGACCCTTCGGAGCCAGTTCAAACAGAAAGGGTACCCTAATCGATGCATCAAGTATGCATATAAACGTGCTTTACTTGTAGATCGTAAGGACCTACTCTCAGAGGACACTAATCGTAAATCATCACAGGATGTGATCAGATGCATTGGGAATTATGATGCTGGCTGGAACCAAATACTTAAGATCTTAGAAAGATTCTGGCCCTTGTTGCATCAGGATCCCCATGTACATAAAGTTATTACTCCCCATGCATCGGTCACTGCCAGAAGGGGGCGTAATTTGAAGGACCTTTTAGTCCCCAGTCATCTCAAGAACACCCCTCAAAGCTCCACCTGGTTAAAATCCCCAGTGGTAGGCACATACCAGTGTGGTAGATGTAAGGCTTGCCATTTTATACGTCGCCCATCAAAAACATTCACAGACTCCTCCTATTCCCAGGAGTTTAAGGTTAAAAACTTTTTTAACTGCCAAACGAAAAATGTAGTCTATCTACTTACATGCTCATGTAAAAAACTTTATGTTGGCAAAACCTCCCGGATGTTTAAATTGAGAATAAGGGAACACGTGAATTCAGTGAACCCAAGGAGACTGACAGATACACCAGTCTCTAAACATCTCAAATTACACCACAGGGGGTCTCCAGATGGGATCAGGTTCTGTGGTTTGGAAAAGGTTACACTGGGACCAAGGGGTGGAGACCTTGACAAAAAACTCTTACAAAGAGAGAGTTTTGGGATCTATAAACTCAAGACACTCTCACCCCTTGGTCTCAATGAGGGCTTCTCATACACATCCTTTATCTCAGATTGAATCATATAGTCCCTTTTGTAAATTTGTAAATTTGTAAATATGTTAAAAACTTCTAAGATGCCTCATTCACTCTTATATGTATGTATAGCACTTTTGGATTCTTTATTGACCTAACGCTGTTGGCCCTGCCCTCAACCCGTACTGTAGTGCCAGGCTACCCTTCACCCTTTACCTCAACTGGTTGCTTATAGAAGTATACCCTCTAAAAGGTTACCACATCCTCTATACATCTAAGCCGTTCTAAACATTTATCGTCTACAATGGCAATGGACCTTGAATGTGCCTCAGTGCCTCCTAGACAATGGGATACATACAATGCCCCACTAGAGGTTTACTTAGTCCGGGATCTAGGATTATAAAGAGTTATTACTGTTTACCCATTGGACTTTACATCGGGCACTTGCACATCCACAAACATTAGATGCCGTTCCTACCATCTTTCTATTATGTTTGTACTGGATGGCTGCCTGAGAGCCATATGGGTTATAAGAGACCCTGGATGTATCCATATACTATTCCCACTTGGGAAAACATACTGGGCGACCTTTCACATATAGGTGGGCGATCTGATGCCGTCCCTAGTCATCACTAGATGGCTGCCTGAGAGTTATAGGAGCTAGTATCACTCTGGTCGATACCACTCAGTAGGGAGGAATACATCCACATTGAAGACATGTAGGTTTCGGCAGGTACATAGTTTTACGATCATAATTGTCATTTACTACACAGTTGGCTGAGATACTTAGGAATTATTCCGACCCGGTCTAATAGCCATGAACCAGTTAGGAACGGCACTACTGGGTATCCACTCAGGGGGAGTGTCACCTTTGTATCCACTATACGACTATTGGACGGGCCCCACGTGGGAGGTACCCAATCCGATAGCCCCATTTGGACACCAATCCGCTCGGGCGAAATAGCGGTCACGTGACATACCCACCTGACATGGATTCCCTCGATTACCCGATCCGATTGAGGTAACTTTGCAGCACCTGAGGTAGTTTTTCGAGCACTTCTGTGATTGGATACAGAAGTCTGTGTACTCCTGGCATCCAACATACTTAAGGGAGGTCAGTTATCCCATTCAGTTAGTCCCTGACGAAGGTGCAGTACCTAGGCACCGAAACGCGCGTCGGGCGTTTTGCTAATACCACTTTGCTGTCTTCACATGGGCACCTATTAGACACTTTGGGTGTGGAGCACCTTGATGATGCTCTGAACCACTTTTTTTGATTTATTCATTTTCCTTTTTTTCCCCTACTATGTCTGTCTAGCTAGATTACCAGGGAGAGAGGCTTTATAATAATATTTATAATAATTTTACTATCAGTGCATTTGTCACTGATTTTTGACTCTCCTATACATTCCTCTCTCCCTCTACTGCTTTATCTCCTCTTTTGTCCTGCAGGACCCCTGTGCACAGGTATTTTCTTTGAGTCTCTATTTTTAAGACTCCTGTACACCGGAAGGGGGGCTGGGGACCTATACCTTGGTTAAAGTTCCAGCTTTTTGTATGCTACAATTTTTTGGCATTTGAGGATGGCAGGGCTGTAGGGTCGGTTGGGGTATGGATATTTTCATTTAGATTTCCTTATTAAAGTATTTTTATTATTTTCTATGTTTGGTATTCTCTTTATACCTCTGCACTTTGATGTCAGTGCAGTTATACCGTACTTCAGCCTTGCTTTGCTAGTAGGGATCAGACTTTGTGTATATACTTTATTTACTGTAATACTTCCCTCTCTTCCCTGAGCTGTAATACTTCCCTCTCTGTTTTGGGCACTTTAGCCAGTGGCATTTATATTTTGCATTTGTCCATCTAGGCTATACTTATATCCAGGGGATGCTGGGGGCCACAGAGCTTGTTTTTATCTGAGACCCTTCAGCACCCACTTCCTTCTGTTTTGTCATTAACCAATTATAGTGATGCTGTAATTCTGAAGAGGGTGTGGGGTAAGGCAAGTTATATTTATCCATATAGTATTACACAGAGTTATTCACTAAACACACAATTTTGTCCAGATCAAGAAATCCAGTAAAAATGGCTGCATTCTGATCAGAACAATAATTCTCATCATGTGGAATATTCCCATGACAAGTCTCACAAGAGATGAGACTTGCCTGTTAGAGCATGCTGATTGGTTAGCTTACAAGTCAATCAGACTTTATTAAAATATCAAAGTGTGAAAAAGCCTTAATGAAGGGTTTTCCTTGCTTAAAAGCTCAGACTGTGTGGAGCTTCACAGGGCTCACATGGATTTACTTTTGTTGCGGTGTGGTTTTATTTTTTGTCAAGTTTTACTTCCCCCCCCCCCCCGACAATAACCTTAGCAAGTCCCCACATTTTTTTACCGAGCTCCCATCCATGGAGACAGGGGGAGGAACAGTGATCTGTCCACCCCATATTATTGAATTTTAAGCACACACCCGATGCCCATGGGCTAGGTCAATGCCCTATCCACATGGGATTAGGCCATTCTAGTGACTGGACAAGCTCTGCAAACACCAACATATGACTTTCAGTTGCCACTTCAAGATAATTTATAAACAGATTAAAGAAAAGTGGACCCAGTACCGAACCCTGAGGCACTTCACTTACCACTTTTGTTAAATTTGAGAATTTTCCATTTGCTACTACTCTCTGCACTACTTTTTTATCTTTAAGCCAATGATCTATCCAAGAACACAATTTTTTATTTAAACTAACTTGTTTAAGTTTTAATAGTAACCTTTTCAGTAGGACAGTATCAAATGCTTTATTACAATTCAAGTAGATCACATTCATTAGAACATCCTGATTTATATTCCTACTAACTTCTTCATATAATGCAATTAAGTTAGTTTGGCATCACCTTGCTGATTCCTGCTAATAATATGTTTGTTCAAAATTAATTCTTTAATATTATCCCTTAACACACCTTCAAATAATTTCCCAACCACATATGTTAAGCTCTCAGGTCTGTGGTTTCCAGGTTGAGCTTTTGAAACCTTTTTATATATAGACTAACATCTGCTTTTCTCTCATGTTTTAGTATGATTCCTGAAAGGAAAGAATTCTAAAGATTAAAAAAAACAGCTGCATGGATATTTTTACACTAAACTAAGCACCCTAAGCACACATGGGTGAATGCCATCTGACCCTGAGGCTTTTTTTGCATTAACTTTATTTAATTGTTGTAGCACTTTATTATGTGTTACCCAATCACCTGTTTGCTGTGAGGGATTTTCAAATCTATGGCCATAGATTCTTCTTTGCTATTTACTTAAGAAACATTTTTTTAGAATGTCTACCTTGTCATTTTCCTCCTTGATTAACACAACCATCTCAGATTCCAATGAACCAATATGTTCACTCTTTTTGGCATTAAAGGGACACTATAGTCACCTGAACAACTTTAGCTTAATGAAGCAGTTTTGGTGTATAGAACATGCCCCTGCAGCCTCACTGCTCAATCCTCTGCCATTTAGGAGTTAAATCCCTTTGTTTATGAACCCTAGTCACACCTCCCTGCATGTGACTTGCACAGCTGTCCATAAACACTTCCTGTAAAGAGAGCCCTATTTAGGCTTTCCTTATTGCAAGTTCTGTTTAATTAAGATTTTCTTATCCCCTGCTATGTTAATAGCTTGCTAGACCCTGCAAGAGCCTCCTGTATGTGAATAAAGTTCGATTTAGAGATTGAGATACAATTATTTAAGGTAAATTACATCTGTTTTTTTTTTATGCAGGCTCTGTCAATCATAGCCAGGGGAGGTGTGGCTAGGGCTGCATAAACAGAAACAAAGTGATTTAACTCCTAAATGGCAGTGAATTGAGCAGTGAAATTGCAGGGGAATGATCTATACACTAAAACTGCTTTATTTAGTTAAAGTAATTTAGGTGACTATAGTGTTCCTTTAATGTACTTAAGAAAAACATGTTGGGGTTTAGTCTTGCTCTTTTTATTTTCTAGTTTAACCCATCTAAACGCCCTTTTGTAAACCATATTGGCTTGCAAAAGGGCAATTAGATGGTCTACACTAGGAGGCTATTGGCCCATCTGATTTCAGTGTTTTGAAAACCCTTTTCTTATTGCCTATATTGACTAATCCTTTTACTAAGTTACTTACATATTTTTCCCAACGGTATGCATTAAGAAATCTACTGTTGTAGAATTTGTTTAAAGCCCTTCCATTTAGCCTCTATTCTTTTGTCAGTGAATATCTCCTTTGCATGTGCTACAAATATGACCTTATTTTATTGAAATTAGCTTTTTTAAAATGAAACATTTTTTGTAAAGCCTATTTTTTGGGTTTAATCTCAAATAATACCATATAATAGTCACTGTTTCCCAAGTTCTCCCTAACATGAATATTTGAAAATAGGTCAACTTTATTATTTATTACACAATCCAGACAAGCATCCATTCTAGTTGCTGCTTCTACTAATTGAGACATTAAAGGGACACTGTAAGCACCCAGACCAATTCAGCTAATTAAAGTGGTCTGGGTGCTGTGTTCCTTTTGCACTTAGTGCTGCAATGTAAAACATTGCATCCAGAGAACTGCAATGTTTACTTTGCAGTTCTAAGTCTGCCCTCAGTGGCTGTCTACCAGACAGCAACTGGGGGCGCTTCTGGAATCGTGCCTGACTTTTGGTCCGCTCTGCATGAGGACGTTCAGCGTCGGATTTTTCCCCATAGGAAAGCATTGATTGATTCAATGCTTTCCTATGAGGAGGTCTAATGTGCAAGCGCTCGACGGAGGAGGGGCGGAGCTTCGACCCGGCACCGAGGGACATCGGCGCTGGGATAAGGTAAGTAAATAAAGGGTTTTTAACCTTTTATTTACCTGGTAGGAGGGGGTGCGAGGGAGGGGGAAGCAGAGGGATCGGTAGTGCCAGGAATACAGCTTTGTATTCCTGGCACTACAGTATCCCTTTGAAGTGCAATTTAACAGGTTAATAAAACTGTTTTGTTTAACTGCAGTACTAGTCCCTCTGGCCCAGTCAATGTCTGGATCATTAAAATCTCAGATGAATAACAAATTACCCAAATGTGATAGCAGCCCTTTTTCCTCATCAGGATTAATGTTTGGGGGTTTGTAATATTTAGCTTTTATTATTTAAATAATCTCTTTAAATCATTTCTTAAACACAAATGTTAAAGTCTAATATCTGTAAATTTGGGGTTAAGGTTTGAAAGTATTTATAGAGATCCAGCAGAACCTTGTGATGATACCTTTCAATCTTCTCGTGCTCATGGATAGTTGAAAGGGCTTTTGCTCTCTAATATTTTCTCTCCAGTGTAAAGTTGTGCTGCGTTTCCTTTCACCCATGAAAGGCGCGTAGAGGGACGAGTAAGATCCATTAGACAGAGGTGACGTTAAACACAAAGTATGCCTCCAGCTGTGTGTGGTGACATATTAGACAGTTTGGAATGTTCCGTTCTATCATGGAGATGTTGTATAATCATATTTATGTCCAAACAGCCTCTGATACTTTGTAACTTTTGAATCACATACATGTCTGCATGAAATTTAGTGATTTGTAACCATTTTTGCCTTATTGGAATTAATATTTCCATATGACTGCACTTAGCACTGTTTTATTCATGATTTCAGGCAATAAACCACTTTGAAGAAAATACCATACAATATTTCATTTATTGTTGTGTTAGATGTCAGCCTGTAAACTCTATTCAATAGAGATATGAAAAAGTATAACAGTGTAGTTCAGTGGCAGAATTTATGTAAAGAGGGTGCAAGAAATTATGTAAAGAGGGTGCAAGAAATTATTTTGCCGCCCCCCCCTTGCACAAGGGTGACTAAAAGGTAAATTCACATCTGTCATACATCTCGCACAGATTGGAATCTACAATTTGACCATCCTTGCAGGGCTTTATTTGTGGGCAGTTTGTGTGTGTTTGAATGTAAGCATGTTTTTATATGGACAGTGTGTGTGAATGTCTATTTCTGTTGGCCTTTTAATGCAGTTGTATGTTTGTATGTACTTTGGGGTGTATTTGTCTATAGTTTTGGTGTTTGAATGTAGAAGTGTGTTTTTATACAATGTTGGCTTTTTAATACAGGGTGTGTTTGTATGTAGTGTTGGTGTTTGATTGCAACAGTGTGTGTATGTAGTGTTGGTGCTTGATTGCAGGGGTGTGTTCGCATGTAGTGTTGGCATTTGATTGTCTGCAGTGTTGGCATTTGATTGGAGGGATGTATTTGTATTTAGTGTTGATGTTTGAATTTGAATGCTGGGATGTATGCACACATTCACATATGCGACTACTCATTAACGCACATAAACCCACACTGACACACACACAGATAATCACACACTGACACTCACACGCAGATAAACATACACATACTGGCACACACACACCGATACAAACACACTGGCACATACAGACATACTGGTACACACACTGACACACTGACACACAGAGATACACAGATAAGATACACTAGTTGCAATTTACATATTTTTAACAAAAACCCATCTTTCATACCTTTTAGATGCAGGTTGGTGGCTTCCTGGTCTGCCTGCAGATGATGGAAATCTGATGCTACCTCTCCTCTCTGTGCCTCTGTCATCTTCCCAGCCTCCGCGTGGTCTGTAAGCTGGGAGGAAGTGACAGGAAATCACTTCCTTCTAGCATTGGGTGCCGACATTAAGGGGGCTTGGTCACACTGCCAAAGGGCCACAGCACCCGACTGGGCCCCTGCTCAGACCAACCTCCCTATAAGGTTTGCCATAAGTATATGGGCTACCCAAAGCCTGGGTCCCAGTGCAAATGGAGCTTCTTCTCTCCACAGTATAGGAGCATTTTGGTCTCTTTATTGATGTAACATCCAGGAATGATTTAGTTGGACCCTGTGCATCATGTCTTGGTTCTTTAAACCATCTGGTTCTAATTATGTGTTAAGTGAAATATCCATCAGTTCACCAAAAGCAACCAACCCATACACACACTATAAAATAAAGAGATTTAGTACTCCAACATTTAGGAAGAAAGGTGGGGCAGATGTGCGAGCCAACCAGAATACAGCCAGTTGTTTAAAAACATGATGATAACATAAAGAGACTGTTCCTTAAACAGGTTGCATGCAGCCCTGAACTACTTGCAATGCGGCCCAATCGCAGTCCAGGCTGCCGGGCAGCGAGGGAAGCAGGGAGCCCATCACTTAATGTGCAGTGAGCGGGCAACTGGGATATAATGTCATCCTGACATCGGCATCACTACGGGGCACTCGTGTATGGATATGATTTGTGTGTGTGTGTGTATGCCAGTAATTATGTGTGTGTATGTCTGTAATTGTATGTGTATGGGTCTGTGATTGTGTATATGTATGTCTGTGATTATGGGTGTGATTTTGTGTATGTATGTGTGTGTATATATCTGATTACGTGTGTGTATGTATGTGATTGTGCGTATAGGTCTGTGATTGCATGTGTGTGTAACTATCTGTGATTGTGTGTGTATATCTGTGATTGTCTGTGTGCATTTGTGGATCAGTGATTGTGTATGTCTGTGTATATGTGTAATTATGTGTGTGTGTGTGTGTATGTTTGTGATTGTGTGTACGTCTCTGTATCTATAGGTCTGTGATTGTGTATGTTCATGTGTGTGTGTGTGTGTGTGCATAGGTCTGTGATTGAATGTGTACGTGCGTGTGTCTGTGCCTGTGATTGTGTGTGTACATGGGTGGGTCTGTGAATGTTTTTGTGTATGTCTGTGATTGTGTGTATGTATGTGATTGTGTGTATGTCTGGGATGTGTGTACATATAGGTCTGTGAATGCACTACAGACTGATTATATGAGTGTACAGCTCTGTGATTATATGTGTATGTGCACATCTGTGATTGTGTGTGTATGTGTATATTTGTGGTTATATGTATATTCACTTTGTAGCAAACCTACCTGAATACTGTGGGAATATACATTAATCTTGAAGTAGTGTGGCTACCTGCACATTCAGACACATCAATGTCACTTGGACCTCTACACTTGGCCAATTCACCTCCACCACAAACATAAGTGCACTATCTCTTTGTATAATGAACTCAATACTATTTCTCTTTTTTCCAAGTTATATTGTTTGACATTCTTTGTGCTTGTATTGACTGGCAGGATCCCACAATAAAAACCTACACACAATCTTTGTCTCTGAATTTCCGCAAAAAAAAATATTCTGCATAGAAATTGATTTCTCTATTCACTGAGGATGGATTCCTGTCTTCTATCTATTTGGAAAATACTTTTTTTTTTTCATAGAAATATGGACGTCTCGCTTAAGTATTCTGTATTAAAACATTTTGTGCCTCTGTGGCTTCCTATTTCCAGCCAATGCTATTACCAGCCAGTTGATTATATTGCACACTTTACTTTAATCTTTAATGTTCAGGAAATTCCCAAATTCCCAGCAACAGAAAAATTGATCTTTGCTGTAGCACGTTCAGATGTATATATTTTCTGTTTATTAAAACACCAACATATATTGTAGTGCTGGTCAATGCTGATAAAGCTTGTGATAGAACATACAGGGGTATTTACTAAAGTAAGAAATGTTGGAAATTCAGAGTGATTTCAAGGAGAATTTCAACTTTAAGGCCAAAATTAGCTAAATTGGAAGCATAGTTGATTTGGAAATTTTTTTAAATGTTGATACTTAGATCTTCAACTTGAAATTCACTTTGAATGTTCGACGAGATTGTATATAGTTATGGTCTTTCAGTTAATGTATGAATATCTACTCTTATCATGTTTGCTATCACGTTGTCTGCCATGTGATCGTGTCAGGGTACCTGAAGTCTCTACCTCTGAGAGAGGCAGAGACTTAGAAGTTTATCCGTCCAGAAGGGCTGTTTCCTCCGTTCCTCGCGGTCCTTCCGGTCATTTACACGCCGGCCGCGAGGGATCCACTTCCTTTTGTAACACGACGCCCAGCACTCGACGTCATGACGCAAACCCGGACCGACCTGTCACTCAATTGTCTGGAGACTAATCAGGACTCGTCGGAGGCGTGTCTACTCTCCTGAGCCAGGGTATTTAACAATGCTTCTTCCATTTGCTCATTGCCCTGTCGTGGTTCTAGCCTGTCTAGTCACCCAGCGCTCTTGTATTCCAGTTATCCTTTTGGTTCCGACCCGGCTTGTTTGTATTACTCTACTTATCTCTGTTACCCTTTGACTCGGCTTGTTCCTCGCTTACCTGTCTTCTCGTTCCCTCGACCTCGGCTTGCCTTTGACCATTCTCTCTATCTCCGTACGTTAGTCCGGCCATTCTAAGGTCCGGTATACGTACCTTTCTACTGTCTGTACTCTGCGTGTTGGATCCCTGTCCCGATCCTGACATTACGACAGGGCCAATGGATCCTGCAAGTACAAACAGTCAGCTTGGTCCTTCCGATCCTAGGTTTGAAGCCATGGAACACAGAATGGATCAGATGGCCCTAGCACTACAGGCGTTATTATCTCGTGCCAATAACCCACCAGAGGAGACGCATACTACTTCTATTTCCTCTGTGAGTTCAGGCCTAGAGGTAGCCACTGTAGGTGCCTCTTCCCGTATTACCCCACCAGTACGTTATGGTGGTTCACCTGAGAAGTGTTGTGGTTTTTTAAACCAGATCAGTATCCACTTTGAATTACAACCTCGCTCCTATCCTACAGATAGGGCGAAGGTTGGATTTATTATCACCTTACTCGTTGAGAAAGCCCTGAGATGGGCCAACCCATTATGGGAGAATGATAACCCGTTAGTATATAATTATAATGCCTTTGTAGCTGCCTTTAGAAGAACTTTTGACCCTCCTGGTAGAAAGGTCAATGCAGCTAGATTACTTTTGCGCCTGAGACAAGAGAACCGAACACTTGTGGATTATGCACTAGAGTTCAGGTCTTTGGCGGCAGAAGTTAAGTGGAATGAGCAGGCTTATATAGATGTATTTTTGAACGGGCTATCAGATGTAATCCTTGACGAGGTTGCTACTAGAGAGCTTCCTGAAAATTTGGAGGATTTAATTTCGTTCATTTCTCGTATTGATGAGCGTTTAAGAGAGAGACAGAACACTCGAGAGAGGAACTTTAGACCTTCCTTTAAATTAGCTCCCGCATTTCAAAGTCCTGATTCCACTACCTCACTGTTTCCTGAACCTATGCAGATAGGCAATACTCGCCTCTCAGAAGAGGAGAGACAGTACAGGAGAAGGGAGGGATTGTGTATGTATTGTGGAGTCAGAGGTCACTTACGCCTGAATTGCCCTAATCGCTCGGGAAACGCCCGCACCTAAGTTTCTCTAGAGGACAGGCCTTGGGTGTTTCTATTTTGTCCTCTACTCATAACTATAAGGATCACAGGCTTCTGCTACCAGTTTCTTTAACTTGGGAGAAGGGAGTACTAAAGACCATGGCTTTGATAGATTCCGGAGCTGCTGAGAATTTTATCGACCAGGCCTTTGCTACTAAACACACTATCCCATCCCAGTTAAGGGATACACCCTTGGCCGTTGAGGCCATAGATGGTAGACCTTTACTTGAGCCTGTTATCTCTCGTGAAACCATACCCGTTAACTTAACTGTTGGTATCTTACACGAGGAAAACTTATCGCTTATGCTTATTTCGTCCCCTTCTGTTCCCATAGTCCTGGGTTACCCATGGTTGAAGAGACATAACCCTATTATTGATTGGGAGTTAGGGGAGATACTCTCATGGGGCCAGGGTTGCCAGGAGAGGTGTTTACGGAGGGTTTCTCCATTGGGTGTAATTAACACACCAGGTAGTTCTACCCAGTCTACAGATTTACAGATACCGCCTCTGTACCTGGATTTAAAAGCAGTATTCGACAAAAGGAATGCTGATACTCTACCTCCACACAGGACTTTTGATTGTAAAATTAATCTACTACCTGGTACCATGCCTCCGAGGGGCAATGTATATCCTCTATCCACCAAAGAGAATTCAGTTCTAGAGGAATATATTCGGGAGAATCTAGACAAAGGATTCATTAGGAAATCTTCTTCTCCTGCCGGGCTGGTTTTTTTTTTGTTAAAAAGAAGGATGGTTCCCTAAGACCTTGCATTGATTACCGAGGTTTGAATAAAATAACCATCAGAAATGCCTATCCGATCCCCTTGATTACCGAGCTGTTTGATCGCCTAAAGGGCTCTAAAATTTTCACCAAGTTGGATCTCAGAGGGGCATATAACTTGGTGAGAATCCAGCAAGGACACGAGTGGATGACAGCGTTCAATACCCGTTATGGGCATTATGAATACACGGTCATGCCTTTTGGTCTTTGTAACGCACCGGCAGTATTTCAGGATTTGATTAATCAAGTTCTCAGGGAATTTCAACATGATTGTGTTATTGTGTACCTGGACGACATACTTATACACTCTAGAGAGATTGAGACCCACCACAGACAAGTCAGAAAGGTATTACTCAAACTTCTTCAACATGGGTTATACTGCAAATTGGAGAAATGTAGTTTTGACCAGTCTCAGATAGACTTTCTTGGTTACGTGATTTCTGGGGAAGGCTTTAAGATGGATCCGACAAACTCCAGTCTATTTTAGATTGGCCATTGCCTAAGGGACTCAAGGCTATTCAGAGGTTTATTGGTTTCTCCAATTATTATAGGCGCTTCATTAAGGGATACTCTTCTATTATTGCGCCTATTACCAATATGACCAGACAGGGGGCTGACACTAAGACTTGGTCTACTGAAGCTCTCGTTGCTTTCAAGACTCTCAAGGAACTTTTTGCCTCTGCTCCAATTTTAGTCCACCCTGATACGACTCTGCCGTTCCTACTCGAGGTCGATGCCTCTGAGACAGGCGTAGGTGCTATTCTGTCACAAAGGTTAGGGGTGGACAAACCACTACGCCCTTGTGGTTTTTTTTCCAAGAAACTGTCTGGCCCTGAGAGCAGATATGACATCGGTGACAGGGAATTATTAGCGGTCATTATGGCTTTAAAGGAGTGGAGACATTTATTGGAGGGGACCTTACATCCTGTTACCATTTGAACGGATCACAAGAACTTGTCCTATATTGGGGAGGCTAAGCGACTGTCCGCCAGACAGGCTCGTTGGTCCTTATTCCTGACCCACTTCAATTATGTGCTTACTTATAGACCTGGTTCTAAGAACTCTAAAGCCGATGCTTTGTCTCGCCAATATGAACCTTCTACTATATCCGAACCTGTTCTTTCCTCTATAGTTCCGAAATGCAATATTATCGCTAACACGAATCTCAGGATTCACTCTCCGTTACTTGCCGAGATCTTAAAGCTGCAACATCTAGCCCCTAAACAGACTCCCGGGGGTCGACATTTCGTTCCTCCTGCTCTTCAACTGGAACTGTTACAATGTTTCCACAACAGCAAGGTGGCTGGACATCCTGGCATTCGCAAGACGTGCGCTTTGATCTCTAAAGACTTCTGGTGGCCCGCTTTACGTAGGGATATCAAAGATTTAATCGGTGCGTGTGAGGTTTGTACTAAGACCAAGCAACCCCATACGCTTGCATGTGGATTTCTGCATCCCTTAGAGGTTCCAGAAAAGCCGTGGTCCTGTTTGGCTATGGACTTTATTGTCGATTTACCTATATCTAAAAAACAGACTGTTATCCTCACCGTGGTTGACAGATTCACCAAGATGGCTCACTTCGTTCCTCTGCCTAAACTTCCGTCTTCTCCCGAGTTGGCAGAGATATTCGCTAGGGAGATTTTTCGTTTACATGGGATACCCTCCCAAATTGTATCTGACAGAGGTTCCCAATTTGTTTCTCGTTTTTGGAGATCCTTCTGCTCTCAACTGGGTATCAAATTGAATTTCTCTTCCGCCTATCATCCTCAGTCTAACGGAGCTGCTGAACGCACCAACCAAAAGATTGAACAATATTTACGTTGTTTTGTTTCCGAACACCAGGACGATTGGGTCGGTTTGATTCCTTGGGCGGAGTTCGCGCACAACAATCTCGTTTGTGATTCTACTCATTCAAGCCCCTTCTTCATGAATTATGGCTTTCATCCATCCATTCTTCCCTCGGTTTCTCCTTCCCAAGGGGTACCGTCGGTTGATGTTCATGTTGCCAATCTGAGGAAGTTGTGGGATCAGACTCGACAAATTATTTTGCACAATTCTATGCTGGTTAAGAAACACGCTGATAAACGTAGAAGGTCGGCTCCGGTTTTTGTTCCAGGCGATAGAGTATGGTTGAGTACTAGAAAAATTCGTTTAAAGGTGCCTTCCATGAAGTTCGCTCCTCGTTATATTGGACCTTACAGGGTTCTGACTCGAATTAACCCAGTTGCGTATCGTCTAGCTCTCCCATCTGCCTTACGCATCCCTAACTCCTTTCATGTTTCATTGCTGAAACCACTAGTCTGCAACAGATTTTCCTCCACGGTATCCTCTCCTCGCTCTGTTCAGGTGGAGGGTCAGGAGGAGTATGAGGTCAACTCTATCATCGATTCTCGAATCTCCCGGGGGAGAGTACAATATCTGGTCGACTGGAAAGGATATGGTCCTGAGGAGAGGAGTTGGGTACCTCAAGAGGATGTTCATGCTCCTCGCCTCCGCAGGGCGTTTCACTCCCGCTTCCCATCTCGTCCCGGTGCCTTCCGCCCGGTGGGCGTATCTGAGAGGGGGGGTACTGTCAGGGTACCTGAAATCTCTACCTCTGAGAGAGGCAGAGACTTAGAAGTTTATCCGTCCAGAAGGGCTGTTTCCTCCGTTCCTCGCGGTCCTTCCGGTCATTTACACGCCGGCCGCGAGGGATCCACTTCCTTTTGTAACACGACGCCCAGCACTCGACGTCATGACACCAACCCGGACCGACCTGTCACTCAATTGTCTGGAGACTAATCAGGACTCGTCGGAGGCGTGTCTACTCTCCTGAGCCAGGGTATTTAACAATGCTTCTTCCATTTGCTCATTGCCCTGTCGTGGTTCTAGCCTGTCTAGTCACCCAGCGCTCTTGTATTCCAGTTATCCTTTTGGTTCCGACCCGGCTTGTTTGTATTACTCTACTTATCTCTGTTACCCTTTGACTCGGCTTGTTCCTCGCTTACCTGTCTTCTCGTTCCCTCGACCTCGGCTTGCCTTTGACCATTCTCTCTATCTCCGTACGTTAGTCCGGCCATTCTAAGGTCCGGTATACGTACCTTTCTACTGTCTGTACTCTGCGTGTTGGATCCCTGTCCCGATCCTGACAGATCGGCATGAACACATGATACTGTATAACCAAGGAATGGATTTGGTGCTATGAATTGCCGAACCTTTATTTAGGAGTATTATTATGCGGAGACTAATCCAAACTGAATGTGCGTGAAAAGATTTCCTTGTTTCAAAGAGATCTTTAACTTTGATAAAAATGACTTGTCTAGATGCAAATGTCATTGATATATCATCAAACAAATCTAATAATAAACCTAATTTCTAAATCTGCTTATCATTACAGTAATATTATAGCAGAGAAGATTTAGCAGAGCCACAGGGTAAGACAAAGTCTATTGATAGTACTCAGTATTCTACCGAACAAGGCCATAGGAGGTAAGAGGTACAAGGATCATAAATTAGATCTAAGTACACATTTTTCTAGACTATATTTATATAGTATTATTATATTTATTATATGGATGAATAAAAAAATATTAACCCCCATGTATAGGCGTATGAGAGGAACACAAAGGTCTTATGTAAAGCCATGTTTACATAGTTTGATAATAACAATGACCACTCATTCCTGATCTCCACCAACCTTACTCATGGTTCAGCCATTTTGCGTACGGATCTGTCAATTTCTGTCTATGCGCTGTGTACTCATTGTATTTTTTAAAAATAATTTGAAGAGCTACATCTTGTGACCAAGTGCAGATAGGTTATTGATTTGACCTTATCAAATTCTTTATTTTTTTAATTCATGAAGGTTTTGGTAAGTGAAATGCGTTATCACAATGATAAGACAAATTCTGCAAGACTATCATATTCATCAGTTCTGCTAAAACATAGGAACAGAGAAATTAAAATCTATTTAAGTATTACATTTTTGATTAAAGATTTTCTTTTTTTAATTTAAATTTTTATTGATTTTTTAGAAATTCGATTTTAGCTATTCTCCACCATTTAAATATTTACATTATTATTTTATCTGTGATGAGTCCTGACATTCTGAAATCAACTTGTCATTTTAGAAAACATCACACTGTTCCCACATAACCCAAAAAATGAGTATGCACTTTTTCAAGTACAATGGGAGGTGTGGAGGGATATCTTTGAAAAACTAGACCACAGTGTCCTCTACATTCTTTCCTATGTCTCGTACAAAAGAGACAGATAGCTTGCAAAAAGCATGGTATCTCTCCACAAATTTGTCAAAGTAAGAAAAAGCTCACAAAAATATTGTAAATCTCATGCACTTTCTGTTACATCTCAGACATGTTGCAACGGTTGCAGAACCTAAGCATGGCGGACAAGCATAACACAGAAGAAGATGTTAACTGCCAGTTCAGATTAGGCCCTGAATCCAGTGAGTCTTTATCTAAAGCAGGTCTGTCCAACCTGAGGCCCCTCAGACGTTGGTGAACTACAACTCCCATGATTCCCTGGCTATCTGTTTCATTGAATATATCATGGGAGTTGTAGTTTAGCAACATAAGAGGGGCTGCAGGTTGGACAATCCTGATCTAAAGCCCATAGTTAATGTTTAATTTATTTTTATATGACATTGAGTCCAGTGGTGTATTTTGGATCTGTGCTGCCCTAGGCATGACGGAACTCGGGCACCCCCTAATTTAAATTTGTCAACCCTGCCATGGCCACATCTCTTCCTGTTAAAGACTAACACACACTTTGACTGACAAATACACACTCTCAGATACACTGACATACACACACACTCACTGATTTGACACAATCTGACACACACACAGACACAAACACACTGACAGACACACACACACATTCACTGACAGACACACACTTACTCACTCACAGACACACACTGACAGACACACAGGCTCCCTCACAGACACACACCAACATACATACACACACTGACAGACACACACACTCAGACACACACTACCAGACACTCACACACTCCCTCACTCACAAACACACACTGACAGACATACACATATTCACTGACAGACACACACTCACAGGCACTCACTGACAGATATACACTTACAAACAGACTCACTGACAGACAGACACACTGACAGACACACACACTCATTTACTCACACATTCACTGACACACACACTCATAGACACACACTGACTGATATACACACACAGACTCACTGACAGACAACCATACACACACACACACACACACACACACACACACACACACACACACACACACACACTGATAGCCAGACACACACACATACACACACTGATAGCCAGACACACACACACACACACTGACTGCCAGACACATACATTTCCCTCCCCACACTCACAGATTCTTTTTTTATTTTTTTTTATGAATTCTTTATTTTGAATTTTTGGTATTATGTGAAGGGTGGGGGTACAGAAAGTAGAACTCGGGAGCAAGGTAGTTTGTACACATTTCGTCAATTGCAATACCAAGATCTGTAACAGTTGCAGGTAACAATTAGTTGCGTGACAATTTTTATAGTGCCTGCGTAGTCCAATGCATTTCGGTGTTTTCCAGAGTTGTAGTACGTTTTCATGGGGGGGGGAGGGGGGGGTACAGAAAAGAAAACTGGGGAAGGGGGGATGAGTACTGCAGGTAAATAAAGGGTGCATGCGTTATCATGGTCTACATTTAATCTTTGCAATTTGTGTGTGTTATGTCACCCTTCATAGTTGTGTTAGTTTGATAGTCACCGTTTTGGTGTGTCTTTGATATGTGTAATTGTTTTCGTACTTTGGTCAGCATAGTTGTATCGTGTTATCTTTACGTTTCTGTTGAGGAGGTCGGTGCGAGTTTATGGTAGGGTCCTGTAGGTCGAGGCTTGGGGCCCCGCGTTTTGATTCCTGCGTCTCAAGAGCTGTAATTTCGTCATGTGTCTTGTGGGTGGGGGTGTGTTTGTTGACTTGTAGTCGTATGCATTTCTTGAACGCTTTTGTCGTTGTCATGTTGCGTGGGGTGATTTGCTGTAGTGTGTCCCCTCTCGGGTGAGGGCGGGGTGGTGGAGGGGTATTGGCGTAGGAGTTGTCTGTCGGTAGGGCGGGGTGGGTTGTTTCGCATAGTCGTCTGTTGGTTGCCTTAGGGGGTCAGTCCCGAGTGTGGAGGGGGTAGAGGTGGTAGGTGTGGGGGGGTGAAGCGGTTGGGGGGGTGCGTGGCGGGTCTAGGGGAGTAGTGGGGGGGTTGGGTACGGGGGGGGGGGCAGGCGAGGTTTGGAGAGAGGAGAGGGCCGTTCTTAGCCGTAGGGGTCATTTCGTGGGTCTGGCGGGGGCTAGGGTGCCAGTATAGTCCTGGTTAGCCACGGGTCCCATATTTTGTGGTGTGAGTTTGTGGTGTCATGGACCAATGCTGATAGCTTGTCCATTTCCACAGATTCGTCTATTTTTTTCAGAACCTCTGGTGTGGCCGGGACAGTGTTGCTCCCCCAGTATTTGGCAATGGTTCTCCGAGTGGCCAGCGCGATCCGAGCCGACATTTTGTTTTGGGCTCTCGTTAGGGTTGGGTGGGGTTTAGATAAGAGCCAGATCCATGGGTCGTGGGGGAGGTTGCTGTGTAGTGCCCTGTTGACCATTTGGATCATGTCCTGCCAAAGTTGGGCTATGCGAGGGCAGCTCCACCATAGGTGTATGTATGTGCCCTGCTCACCTCACCCCTTCCAGCATCGGTCAGAGAGTGTTACGCGCATTTGTTTCAATCGTAGAGGGGTGATGTACCAGCGGAACAGGGTTTTGTATGCTTGTTCTTTGTGTGTTACGCATATGGAGATCGCTGCTGTGGCTTCCCATATTTCTTGCCAGTCTGAGGGGTCTGCGGGGGGGCCTATGTCTCTTTCCCATGCTGCAGTGTACGTTATGGCATCGGGTGTGCTGGTGTGGTGTATGATGCTGTATATGGTAGATATCTGGCCTCTTTGTGTCGGGGTGTGCATGCACATTTTCTCGAAGGGAGTGAGCGTGCTGGTAGCCGTTTTATGGTTGGGTGGGTGGGTTAGAAAGCTCCTGATTTGTAGGAACCTGAAGTGGTCAAAGGTCGTGAATGGAGTGTTGTTGGGTAGGTCTGTGAATGGCATGAGGTGTTGTCCGCGGAAGAAGTGGTAGAATCGGGTCAGGCCATTGTCTTCGTATCTCGCTGTCAGGATCGTGACAGGGATCCAACACGCAGAGTACAAAGAGTGGAAAGGTATGTATACCGGGCCTTAGAATGGCCGGACTAACGTACCGAGAGTAATAGAGAATAGTCAGAGACAAGCCGAGGTCGAGGGAACGAGAAGACAGATAAGCGAGAGACAAGCCGGGTCAAGGGATAACAGAGATAAGCAGGGTAGTACAACAAGCCGAGTCAAAACCAATAGAGCAAACTAGAAAACCAGAGCACTGAGTGACTAGACAAGCTAGAACCACGACAGGGCAATGAGCTGAAGTGAGAAGTAAGCTTAAATACCCTGGCTCCGGATGGTAGACACGCCTCTGACAAGTACCGATTGGATATCAGACACTTGAGTGACAGGTCGCTCGTGATAGCGTCATGACGTCACGTATTGAGCGTCCCGCTAGAAAAGGACGTGGATTCCTCGCGGTCGGTGTTTAAGTGACTGGATGAACCGCGAGGAACGAAGGAAACAGCTCGTTTGGACGGATAAACTACTAAGTCTCTACCTCTTTTAGAGGTAGAGACCTCAGGTACCCTGACAGTACCCCCCCTCTCAGATACGCCCACCGGGCGGAAGGAACCGGGACGAGATGGGAAGCGGAGGTGAAATGCTCTGCGAAGGCGAGAAGCATGAACGTCCTCCTGAGGTACCCAACTCCTCTCCTCAGGACCATATCCTCTCCAGTTGACCAGATATTGCAATTTTCCCCTTGAAATTCTGGAATCAATGATGGAGCTGACCTCGTACTCCTCCCGACCCTCCACCTGAACAGGACGAGGTGAGGAAACCTTAGAGGAGAATTTGTTGCAAATAAGAGGTTTCAACAAGGAGACATGAAAAGAGTTAGGAATGCGTAAGGCAGGTGGCAGAGCAAGGCGATACGCAACCGGGTTGATACGAGTGAGAACCCTGTAAGGACCTATGTAGCGAGGAGCAAATTTCATAGATGGAACTTTTAGGCGAATATTCTTAGTGCTCAGCCACACCCTATCCCCAGGAACAAAGACCGGAGCCGCTCTTCTATGCTTGTCAGCGTGTTTCTTGAACAACGAGGAATTATGTAACAGAATTTGCCGAGTCTGATCCCATAATTTCTTCAGGTTGGCGACATGATCATCAACCGACGGTATCCCCTGAGAAGAGGAAACCGAAGGAAAAATTGAAGGATGAAAGCCATAGTTCATGAAGAAAGGGCTAGAGCGAGTTGAATCACAAACAAGGTTATTGTGTGCGAACTCCGCCCAAGGAATCAAACCGACCCAATCGTCCTGGTGTTCGGAAACAAAGCAACGTAGATACTGCTCGATCTTTTGATTGGTGCGTTCAGCAGCTCCGTTAGACTGAGGGTGATAGGCAGAAGAGAAGTTCAATTTGATTCCCATTTGAGAACAAAAGGATCTCCAGAAACGTGAGACAAATTGAGAACCTCTATCAGAAACAATCTCCGAAGGAATCCCATGTAGGCGAAAAACTTCTCTCGCAAAAATCTCTGCCAATTCAGGAGAAGTCGTAAGTTTAGGTAATGGCACGAAATGGGCCATCTTAGTAAATCTATCCACCACCGTGAGAATAACAGTCTGTCTCTTGGAAGCAGGCAAATCTACGATAAAGTCTATGGACAAACAGGACCAAGGTTTCTCAGGAATGTCCAAGGGGTGTAACAGACCACAAGGAGATGTATGAGGTTGTTTAGTCTTGGCACAAGTCTCACAAGCTGCGACGAACTCCTCAATATCTTTTCGTAGTGAAGGCCACCAGAAATCCTTGGAAATCAGAGAGTATGTCTTGCGAATACCAGGATGGCCAGCTACTTTACTTTCGTGAAAACATTGTAAGAGCTCCAGTTGGAGTTCAGGGGGGACAAAGTTTCTTCCCTCAGGAGTGTTTCCGGGTGCCAGATGTTGTGACTTCAAGATCTGGTCAAGTAGCGGAGAATGGATTTTGAGACTGGTATTAGCAATAATATTGCATTTGGGTACAATGGAGGACAAAAGTGGTTCAACTGAAGCAGAAGGCTCATATTGGCGAGATAGCGCATCGGCTTTAGAATTTTTAGACCCAGGTCTGTAAGTCAGAACGTAATTGAAATGGGTAAGAAATAACGACCAACGAGCCTGCCTGGAGGACAAACGCTTGGCCTCTCCGATATAAGACAAATTTTTGTGGTCCGTTAGAATGGTAACAGGATGTAATGTACCTTCCAATAAATGTCTCCACTCTTTCAAAGCCTTGATAACCGCTAGTAATTCTCTGTCACCAATGTCATATCTGCTCTCTGTACCAGACAATTTTTTTGAGAAAAATCCACATGGATGTAATGGTTTATCAACACCCAACCTTTGAGATAGGACAGCACCTAAACCAGTCTCTGATGCGTCTACCTCAAGTAGAAAAGGCAGGGAAGTGTCGGGGTGAACTAAAATTGGAGCGGAAGCGAAAAGCTCCTTGAGAGTTTTGAACGCAAGAAGAGCTTCAGTAGTCCAATTCTTAGTATCAGCCCCCTGTTTGGTCATATTGGTGATAGGTGCGATAATTGAAGAATAACCCTTAATAAAGCGCCTATAATAATTAGAAAAACCAATAAATCTCTGTACGGCTTTAAGACCTTTGGGTAAAGGCCACTCTAGAATGGACTGGAGCTTATCCGGATCCATCTTAAATCCCTCCCCAGAGATCACATAGCCGAGAAAGGTTACCTGGGTTTGATCAAAGCTACATTTCTCCAACTTGCAGTACAAGCCATGCTGGAGAAGCTTGTGCAAAACCCTCCTGACTTGCTTGTGATGAGTCTCAATCTCACTAGAATGTATGAGTATATCATCTAGGTATACAATGACGCAATCTTGCTGAAATTCCCTAAGAACCTCATTTATCAGATCCTGGAATACAGCTGGTGCATTGCATAACCCAAAAGGCATAACTGTATATTCATAGTGACCATATCGAGTATTGAATGCCGTCATCCACTCATGTCCCTGCTGGATTCTCACCAAGTTATATGCCCCTCTGAGATCTAACTTGGTGAAAATTGTAGAGCCCTTCAAACGATCGAAGAGTTCGGTGATCAAGGGAATCGGGTAGGCATTTTTAATGGTTATCTTATTTAGGCCTCGATAATCAATACAAGGTCTTAAAGAACCATCCTTCTTTTTAACAAAAAAAAATCCAGCCCCGGCAGGAGAGGAGGACCTCCTAATGAATCCCTTGTCTAAATTTTCGTGAATATACTCCTCTAGAACTGAGTTCTCTTTCGTAGATAACGGGTATACATGACCTCTGGGCGGCATGGTACCAGGGAGTAGGTTAATTTTGCAATCAAAGGACCTGTGTGGGAGTAAGGTATCGGCTTTCTTTTTGTCAAATACTGCCTTTAAATCTAGATACTGAGACGGAATTTGTGTCTCTGTAGGATTGTCAGAGTTAGTCGAGGTGTTGGTTAAGCAGAGAGGTGAGACCTTCCGCAAGCATTTCTCTTGACAATTCTGTCCCCATGAAACTATCTCCCCTGACTCCCAATTAATAATAGGGTTATGTCTCCTCAACCAGGAGTACCCCAGGACTATGGGAATAGACGGAGAAGAAATGAGCAGTAAGGATATGTCCTCTCTATGTAGGATGCCAGCAGTTAAGTTAATCGGTATGGTCTCACGGAAAATAACAGGCTCAAGTAACGGTCTACCATCGATGGCCTCAACAGCCAGTGGTGTCTCTTTTAACTGGGATGGAATAGCATGCTTGGCAGCAAAACCCTGATCTATAAAGCTCTCAGCAGCTCCAGAATCGATTAGTGCCATAGTCTTGACTACTCCCTTTTCCCACTTTAAAGAAACGGGTAACAGAAGCCTGAACTCTTTGTAGTTGTGAATAGAGGACAAAGTAGAAACACCCAAGGCCTGTCCTCTAGAGAAACTTAGGTGCGAGCGTTTCCCGAACGATTAGGACAATTTAGGCGTAAATGACCTCTGACTCCACAATACATACATAAACCCTCCCTTCTTCTGTACTGTCTCTCCATCTCTGTGAGATGAGTACTGCCTATCTGCATAGGTTCAGAAATACGTAAGTCCTCGAACTCAGAATTTTGAAAGGTAGGCGCTAGTTTAAAGGAGGGTCTACGGGTCCTATCTCGAGTGTTCTGCCTCTCTCTTAGGCGTTCATCAATACGAGATATAAAAGAAATTAAATCCTCCAAATTCTCAGGGAGTTCTCTAGTAGCGACCTCGTCAAGAATTACATCTGATAACCCATTCAGAAACACATCTATATAAGCCTGTTCGTTCCACTTAACTTCTGCCGCCAAGGACCTGAACTCTAGTGCATAATCCACAAGTGTTCGATCGTCCTGTCTAAGGCGCAACAGTAATCTAGCTGCATTGACCTTTCTACCAGGAGGGTCAAAAGTTTTTCTAAACGCAGCTACAAAGGCATTATAATTATAGACTAGTGGATTATCATTCTCCCATAAAGGATTGGCCCATCTCAGAGCTTTCTCAATGAGTAAAGTAATAACAAATCCAACCTTCGCTCTATCTGTAGGATAAGAGCGGGGTTGTAATTCGAAATGGATGCTAATCTGGTTCAGAAAGCCACGACACTTCTCCGGTGACCCGCCATAACGTACTGGTGGGGTAATACGGGAAGAAGCACCTACAGTGGCTACCTCTAGACCTGAGACTGCAGGAGAAATAGAAGGAGTACGTGTCTCCTCAGGTGGGTTACTAGCACGAGACAAAAGTGCCTGTAGTGCTAGAGCCATCTGATCCATCCTATGCTCCATGGCGTCAAACCTGGGATCAGAAGAACCAAGCTGACTGTTTGTACCTGCAGGATCCATTGGCCCTGTCGTAATGTCAGGATCGGGACAGGGATCCAACACGCAGAGTACAAAGAGTGGAAAGGTACGTATACCGGGCCTTAGAATGGCCGGACTAACGTACCGAGAGTAATAGAGAATAGTCAGAGACAAGCCGAGGTCGAGGGAACGAGAAGACAGATAAGCGAGAGACAAGCCGGGTCAAGGGATAACAGAGATAAGCAGGGTAGTACAACAAGCCGAGTCAAAACCAATAGAGCAAACTAGAAAACCAGAGCACTGAGTGACTAGACAAGCTAGAACCACGACAGGGCAATGAGCTGAAGTGAGAAGTAAGCTTAAATACCCTGGCTCCGGATGGTAGACACGCCTCTGACAAGTACCGATTGGATATCGGACACTTGAGTGACAGGTCGCTCGTGATAGCGTCATGACGTCACGTATTGAGCGTCCCGCTAGAAAAGGACGTGGATTCCTCGCGGTCAGTGTTTAAGTGACTGGATGAACCGCGAGGAACGAAGGAAACAGCTCGTTTGGACGGATAAACTACTAAGTCTCTACCTCTTTTAGAGGTAGAGACCTCAGGTACCCTGACACTCGCAAAGTGTTGGGGCGTCATCCCGGGTTGGAATTGTGTGTTCCGGAGGATGGGTGTTAATGGGGATGGGGTGTTGATGAGATTGAATTTTCGGATCGCCCTGTCCCAGAGTTGGATTGAGTGGGTGAGTGCTGGGGTTGTGGGGGGTGTCTGTGGTCTGTCGTGCTTTGGTAGCCAAAGGTATAGGGAAGGGAAGTCTCGGTCGAATAGGTTGTGCTCGATGTCAACCCATAGTTTCAGTCCCGCCGGGGCATGTAGATTCTGAATTTGTGCAAGTTGGGCAGCCTGGTGGTAGTCCCAAAGATTAGGGAGTCCCAAGCCCCCTTTTTTATGCGGTATATAAAGTGTTGCGCGTTTGATTCTCGCCCTCTTCCCCGCCCATATGAATTTGTCAATCCGAGATTGGAGGGTTTTGAAATCATTTCTGGAAATGGGTATGGGTAGGGCCTGAAAGAGGTAGAGAAAGCGCGGTAGTAAATTCATCTTTACTGAAGCCAGTCTGCCTAACCACGAGATGGTCATGTTTTGCCAGGTGTTTAGGTCATGGGTGGCTTTTGCTAGTAGTGGGGGGTAATTAAGTTGGTACGTGAGCTGTAGGTCTCCCGGAATACTTGTTCCCAGGTACTGTATGCTTTGTGTCTCGTAGCGGAACGGGTAGTCTGATTTTAGTGTCGTTAGGGCATCTGCAGGGATGTTAATCGGTAGGGCTTCGGTTTTTTCGAGGTTTAATTTGTATCCTGATATGCCGGCATACTCGTCTAGGAGGGCTATTAATGGTGGTAAGGAGGTGGCGGGTTCTGTCAGTGTGAGCAGTAGGTCGTCCGCATAGGCCGCTACTTTGTATTCTTCGTTTCGTATTTGGATGCCTGATATGGCTTCTGTTTGGCGGATTTTTTGGAGGAGGGGTTCTAGTGATAGGGCAAAGAGGAGAGGAGAGAGGGGGCAGCCCTGTCGTGTGCCATTGTGTATTGTGAAGGATGGGGGTTGGGTGTTCGGTATAAGGAGGTTCGCTGTGGGGCGAGAGTATATATTTCTTATGGTCTTTATGAATATATCGGGGAAGCCCATTCTGTCTAGGGTGGCATACAGGTAGTGCCAGAGGATCCGGTCAAATGCCTTTTCGGCGTCTAGGGAGAGGAGGAGAGTGGGCTGACGTCGGTGGTTTGCTGTCCAGATTAGGTCATAGGTTCTTCTAGTGTTGTCGCATGCTTGACGATGAGGGATAAAACCGACTTGGTCTGGGTGAATTAGTTTGGGGAGGAAAGGGTGTAGTCGGTTGGCCAGTATTTTAGTGAATAGCTTAATGTCGGTGTTCAGTAGTGATATCGGTCGGTAGTGTGCGGGGTCGGTGTGTGTCTTGTGGGGTTTGGGGAGTAAGCATATATTGGCTTGGAGCATATCCGAGGGTGGGGCATCCCCGTCCATTAGGGCTGTGAATAGGGCCAGTAGGTGCGGTTGGAGCGTCGCTGAAAACGTCTTATAGTAGAGTCCGGAGAATCCGTCTGGTCCCGGGCATTTGTTGGGTTTTAAAGTTGTCATGGCTTGTGTTATTTCTTCAGGTGTGATGGGTGTGCTGAGCGCCTCTTTTCCTGCGTCAGTGAGCGTGGGCAACGGGATTTGTCGTAGAAAAGTGTTGGTTCTGTCTCTTATTTGGGAAGGGTTGTGTCTCGATTCGGGATTGTGGTCATATAAAGAGGAGTAATAGTCTTGGAAGGCTTTCGCGATTTGGTTCGGGAGTGTGTGTGTTTTCCCATCCGGTGTTTGTATTTGGGAGATGTGTTTGTTGTGTGTCCTTTTATGGAGTCTGCGGGCCAGGAGTGTGTCTGCCTTGTTAGATTTTTCATAAAATTTCTGCCTGGTCCATTGAAGGGCCTTCTTGGAGTCTTGTGCCATAAATTTTTGTATCTCCTGTCTGTGTGTTTGTATTTGGGTCAGTAAGGCGGGTGTTGGGTCCTTTTTGTGTTGATGTTCCAAGGTTCTAAGGGCAGTGAGGTGTGTTTCTAGTGTCTTCAACTGTCGTTTTTTATGTGCTGAAGCTGCTGCGATCAATTTACCCCGAATGACTGCTTTATGTGCTGCCCAGAGGGTGCATGTGGATGTGACAGACCCCTTGTTGGTATTAAAGTAGTCTGTTATGTCAGATCGGAGTTGTTCTCTAATGGCCGTGTTGTGAAGGTGGGTGGGGTTAAGTCTCCAAGTCCAGATCCTGGTCGCGTGCGGGAGTGTAAAGGAGAGGGTGATTTCCGCGTGGTCTGACCAGGTGATTGAGCCTATTGTCGCGTTTGTGATTTATGGGAGTAAGGAGGGTGAAGTGAGGAACATGTCTATGCGTGAGTATGATGAGTGCGGGTTTGAGTAAAACGTAAAGTCAGATTCGGTGGGGTGGAGGATCCTCCAGGCATCTATGAGTTGCGTTTGGGTGGTAAATGTTTGCACTATTTTGTCATTGCGGGTAGGGGGTTGTGGCTTCATGAATGGAGCATTTCGACGTTTCCTGTCTAGTTCGGGTGATAGGGTGGCGTTGTAGTCCCCTCCTATGATCATGTGGTGAGAGGAAAAGAGGCGTAGGTGGGTTTGGAAGGTGTTCCAGAATTGGGCGTCAGGTAGGGTAGGGGCGTAGATCGAAGAGAAGGCATATCTATGAGGCCCTATTTGTCCTGTCACTGTTATGTATCTGCCCTGAGGGTCGGTGACTGTACGCGTGAAGGTTAGGGGACAGGTTTTGCGTACCATGATGGCTACCCCATTTGTCTTGCCCTGTGGCGAGTTTGCTAGGTGGCACTCTCTGTAGTGCCTGCTCAGGAGGGGAAATGCCCTCGTCTGTTCGTAATGGGTTTCTTGGAGTAGAATTATGTCGGCGTTGGAGCGGTTGGCCCATCGGAGAAGGCGATGCTTTTTGGCCGGATTATTGAGACCCTTGCAGTTAATTGACGTGCATGTGATTCTAGCTGGTTTGGTGTTGCTCTGGTCACCGGGTCCTGAGGGGGGGCTCCTCTGGGGTTGTGGGGGCATTGTTTGATGGTTCCGCTTCAGGAGAGGAGTGGGGTGTGCGTTGGCCGTGAGGGGGCGGTGGTGGGGGGGAAGGGGTGGTGAGAGAGGTGGGGTGGATCTGGGGTGGAGGGGGGGAAGGGGGGTGGGAGGGGGATAAAGGTGGGGGTGTTGGGGGGTATGTAAGGATGTGGTGTGTGTGCTAACCTGGTCTTATGTTTATGTCGCCAGGTCGTCCTGGGGGCCTGGGAAGTCCGTTCGGTTTCTCGGTTGTCCAATGAGGTCGAACGAACGGTGGGTGGTGGAGGGAGTGAGTAGACAGTCGTGTGTCTGCGTCTGCGTCTACTTCATCGTCTCCCACTTCCCGGAGCATCTGCGTGCTGGAGTGCGCTTTAGTTCAACGTCTGTGGGTAGAGAACTATTAGTAGTTGACAAAAGTATCGTAGGGGCTACTTAGTGTGTGTTGGGTGAGTTGTTGCTTTGGTATCTCGGTTTCCGGTGGTAATGGCCGTGGAGCCGCCTTGTGCCCGTTGTCAGGCGTGAAGTGGGTGTGTGCCACATCGTACTATGGTGTTAGGCGTAGTAATTGCGTCTAGTGTTGTGGTAGTGTCTTATGGTAGGCTTGCTCATGTGTGGAACAGTTGTACTTAACATCGTATAGCAGTAAACAACATACATCTTATAATAACGAGTCATGACATATTATAACATAGAACTAAATATTGTTAAATATTAAATTTTAAAAAAACATGTGAGCTTTCTAGGTTGGTCCCCCTGTGAGCTAGGTAGGTATCCCTCTTGGTCTGTGGATGAGGTGTTGTGGAAGTCCTTTAAGGGCGTCTTCCCCCTTCCCTCTTTTTTCTGTGCCCTGTTTAATCCCATGGGGGGGTTGTTCATACCCGTGCCCGGGGGTGCGCGGTGTGGGGTGGCCCTGTGTGTAGGGGTTGTTAGTTGCCTCTTCCCCGGTTGTTACCTGCGGTGAATCCGGGTGTGCTCTGCGGGATATCTCTGAGGTACGGTGCAACAGATTTGTGTGGGGTGCCTCATCTGTCTCTGTGTGGTGCCCCTTTCTATCCTATTGCGGTTCTTCTTTAGCTATGTAGCGTATGTGTGATTACATTAAGGTTGTATATGTTACATTCGGTATGTTTAGAGGCGTGTGTCCCTTGAAGTTGGCCTATGCCTAAACCCCGAGAGGTAGCAAAAAGCAATAACTACCAATTAAATAAAGATAAGGATGAAGATGAAAACAGGGTAAAATACTGGGGAGAAAGAAACATTAAGTGGAAAGGCCTCTTGGGTTCCCTCGCCCCCGATTACGCCCATGTCATATAACTTGTAAGAGTTTTGCCACCTCTGGTTATGGTCCCACCAAAGGGGCTTGTTTGGATCGTGTTCTCGGTGTAGATTGGACTTGGTTCAGTCCTTAAGTTACACAAAGAACACAGGGTAGTCACTTCACGGCAAAAATCTTAAAGCAGGAAAATCCCAAGGCCTGGGTATATCAAGTCTTAGTCATACAGTATGCCATAAAATAACAACATTCCATTTAGTGCCAACTTACATCCTGACATTAGATCATCGCTAGATTGTATGTGTGTCATTTTGCTCTAGGCACGTCTGGAGCATTTTGCACCCTGTCACAGCCCCTCTACCTTCTTACAGCCCCCCTACCCTCTCTCAGCCCCCCCCATCCTCTCACAGCCCTACACACCCTCACAGCCACCCCTATGCTATCAATCCACACACACCTTGTCACAGTCATCCCCACCCTGTCTCCCCACACACAGTCACAGCAGCTTCCCCAAACCCTGTCACATGCCCCTCACACACTCTGTCACCTCTCCACACACTCAGCAGGTCACCCCCCCACACCCTGTCACCTTCACACACACACACACACACACACACACAAACACACCCTGTCACCACCACCACACACTATCATCCCCAGAAAAGTGCTGCCCAAGGCAAATACCTTGTTTGCCTCGCGGCAAATATAGCACTGATGGAGTCAGCAATTTGCAACATAAAATAACAAAGTGTTTGTTTCCTTTATCATGCCAATTGGTCTCTCATTGCTCTTATGTACTTAACCAGAAATTGATGTGATATGTCATATAACTTGTAAGAGTTTTGCCACCTCTGGTTATGGTCCCACCAAAGGGGCTTGTTTGGATCGTGTTCTCGGTGTAGATTGGACTTGGTTCAGTCCTTAAGTTACACAAAGAACACAGGGTAGTCACTTCACGGCAAAAATCTTAAAGCAGGAAAATCCCAAGGCCTGGGTATATCAAGTCTTAGTCATACAGTATGCCATAAAATAACAACATTCCATTTAGTGCCAACTTACATCCTGACATTAGATCATCGCTAGATTGTATGTGTGTCATTTTGCTCTAGGCACGTCTGGAGCATTTTAAACTTAGTTCGTAAAGCAAACATATAGTCCCTGTTGGTCTTAGAGATAATTAATCTGATCATACATGACATTTTACCTCAATGAGGGCATTGGGTACCTAGACTTTGCCTGTGGATATTATCAGTTATAGCATATTATAGGGCATTCAAATGTTACCAGTCTCTGCCAAGTCCAGATTTGTGTTTAGGGGTGTCTGCCATCCCCGGTTGCTTCAGTCTCGTTCCTGTAGATCTTCCGTAGTCGCGGTGCGCCTTGCGGTTTCGTGTAAGTGTCTTGGTACGCTTTCTGGAAGTGGGGGCCGGTGATTGTCCTGTTGGGTTTCCCACGGTAAATAGTGTATGTGGATATCGGAGAGCTTGATCTTTGGTGGTCCGTGGTGGGTGCCGCTGCTTAGTTTGAGGTGGCGGCTAGTTTATAGCAGTTAACGTGCTGTTTGTGGTGTGAAGTCCTTGGGGTTGAGGCTGGGTCTCATGGACGCGCCGTTTACTTGTTCTGGTGTGGGGGTTCACTGTGGTTTCTAATTTCCAGGGTGCAAGAGGTGGCTCACAGGGGGGGCTTGGTCGCGTTTAATCCCCATTCTCTGAGGCTGGTGGAGCTCTTTTGCGAGGAGTGCGGCGTGGGGATCTGGAGAATCGTTCACGCTGTTCTCTCCGTGTGCCACCGTTTCCAATCGTTGGCATGAACGGTGGGGGCAGTAGGGCAAGGCCCAGAGAGTCCGCAAATGGAATCATTTCAGCGGGGTTAGTCAGGATGTGAGTTTGATTTTCTTTCCGCACTATTAATTTAAATGGATGGCCCCACATGTATCTGATGCCCTTATGGTGAAGTGTATTTGTAAGTTGTTTAAGGTCCCTTCGTTTTTTCAGGGTAGAGGGGGCCAGGTCTTGGTAAAAGGCCAGGCGGGTCCCTTTGAATTGTGGCGGGGTGGTCCTGGTGGCATGGAGGATCTGTTCTTTAACCGCGAAGAAGTGTAGGCGGGTTATAACGTCTCTTGGGGCGTCCGGATTTAGTGCTGGCGGTCTGAGGGCTCTGTGTGCCCGGTCTATGAGGAGGTCTTGTGTGGTGGCCTCGGGTAGGATGGTCTTGAACAGGCCTGTCAGCGTGTCTTGCAGGCCCTCTGCCGTAGGCCCCGAATCCTGATATTATTTCTTCGGGATCTGTTATTCAAATCCTCTAAATGTTCCTCCAGGGCTTCTATTTTGGCATGTAGATATGTTATATCTTGTGTGTGGGATTGGGAGGTGGAGGTGAGGTCTCTCATGTTCGACTCTATTTGGTCGGCCTTGTGCGTCAGGGACTCCTGAGGCCAGAGAGTTTTTTGTCGAGTTCTGTCGCCACGTGTGTTTTTATGTCTGCTGTGGCTTCTCTAAGCATGGATTGCAGATCGTGTAAAGTCAGGGGTGCGTCAGGGGCCCTGGGGTGTCCGCACTCACCGGCTTCTGTGCTGGGTTCCTCAGTTAGTTGGTGGCAAGATGGCTGTCGCGGTTCTTGCTGCGGGCGGAACATTGAGGCGACCGACGGGTTCTGTTCCTTCTTTTGTTTTCCTCCTCCCATCCTGCTGGGTGTTAGGTGGCTAAGAGGAGCGGGTTATGGGTTCTCCGTGATCGGGTCTCTCGTGGAGCGCGCGGATGGTAGCGGATTGAAGATGCAGGGAAGCGGGAGCTGCAGAGTTATGCTGCCATCTTCCTCAACGGTCAGGCCACGCCCCCTCTTTTTTATTTTAATTTAAATCCACCCAGCCTCCCTACCTTTGGGAGAGCTGGGAGGATTTTTTTACCTGGGGTCCAATGGGGCTGCTGGGCAGGCTGTTTGGGCAGGGATACAGGTGTGCAGTCTGTGTGTGTATCTGTCAGTGTGTGTCTGTAAGTGTGTGTCCAGAGGCGGCTCTCTAATTAGGCTATTTAGGTGGCTGCCTAAGGCCTTGCGGCCACCTAAATCACCTTAGGGCTGTGTGATATGTCGGGTCCTCGGTCAGAGACTGCGGACCCGACACAGGAGGGGGCCCAGTGGCTTGCCCATAATGCCGCCGGGTGCGTGTCCCCTACACAATGCCTGCCAGGGAGAGCCAGCCTCTAGTCTGCAGCTCCGCCGGGAGTGAGATGCAGACTGAGGTGTCTCGCAATCTCAGCCAATCAAAGCATTACAGCGGGTTACCGTGTTAATGCTCTGACTGGAGATCGCAAGACTTACCACATGGTCTGCAGCTCACTCCCGGCGGAGCTGCAGACTGGATAGGGATCAGACCGGATCAACGGGGAAAGCTCCCTACAGGACCACCAATGAATAATTACAAAAGGTAATTTCTCTTCCCACAGCCCCCTACCCATTACCCACCTCACAGCCCCCTAACCCATTTACAGCCCCCCTACGCACCTCACAGCCCCCTAACCCACCTCACAGAGCCCTAACCCACCTCACAGTCCCCCTACCCACCTTGCAGCCGCCCTAACCCTCTCACAGCCCCCATACCAACCTCACAGCCCTCTAACCCACCTCACAGCCCCCCTACCCACCTCACAGCCGCCCTACCTACTTGACAGCTCCCTACCAGTACCAACCTCACAGCCCCCTAACCCATTCACAACCCGCCTAACCCACCTCACAGCCCCCATAACCCACCTCACAGCCCACCTACCCACCTCACAGGCCCCCTACCCACCTCACAGCCCCCTTCCCCCCTACCCACCTCCCAACCCCTCACCCAGTACCCACCTCACAGCCCTGTAACCCACTCACAGTCCCCTACCGACCTCACAGCCCCCTATCCACCTCACAGCCCCCTACCCACCTCACAGCTGCCCTACCCACTTGACAGCTCCCTACCCAGTACCAACCTCACAGCCCCCTAACCCATTCACAGCCCCTCTAACCCACCTCACAGCCCGCCTACCCACCTCACAGGCCCCCTACCCACCTCACAGCCCCCTTCCCCCCTACCTACCTCCAAACCCCTCACCCAGTACCCACCTCACAGCCCCGTAACCCACTCACAGTCCCCTACCGACCTCACAGCCCACTATCCACCTCACAGCCCCCCTACCCACCTCACAGCCCCATAGCCCTCTTACAGCCCCCTTATCCAGCTCACCACGTGACTACCCACCTCACGGCCCCTCTACCAACCTCACAGCCCCCCACCCCATATACACACTGTCACAGCCCACCCCACACCCTGTCCCCACACACACCCTCACAGTCACCCCTCTAACACCCTGTCACAGCCCCTCTACCTTCTTACAGCCCCCCTACCCTCTCTCAGCCCCCCCATCCTCTCACAGCCCTACACACCCTCACAGCCACCCCTATGCTATCAATCCACACACACCTTGTCACAGTCATCCCCACCCTGTCTCCCCACACACAGTCACAGCAGCTTCCCCAAACCCTGTCACATGCCCCTCACACACTCTGTCACCTCTCCACACACTCAGCAGGTCACCCCCCCACACCCTGTCACCTTCACACACACACACACACACACACAAACACACCCTGTCACCACCACCACACACTATCATCCCCAGAAAAGTGCTGCCCAAGGCAAATACCTTGTTTGCCTCGCGGCAAATATAGCACTGATGGAGTCAGCAATTTGCAACATAAAATAACAAAGTGTTTGTTTCCTTTATCATGCCAATTGGTCTCTCATTGCTCTTATGTACTTAACCAGAAATTGATGTGAATTATCATGAGAATTGCTAGTCTTAGGGTAAAATAGTAGAATTGGAAACATTTCTAAATGAACATTCACCGGCTAGCTTAGCTATTCCGTTAGTTCTCTTGAATCCCAAGATAGTGAATCAAACCGACACATTTTGTGCATTTGTGCATGCCTATTTTTATTTCAAAATAAAGAGGTTTATTTATCAGTTTAAATTATTATATTTTACATAAAGACATTCATTTTCAGGAAAATGCAGTGCAAACCTTTTTCAATACAAATGTATAAATATCTCTTTATGCCATGTGTAGACAATGACAAAGAGAAACACGTATGGTCTGGCAGACAGTTAGATAAACTGAAAGGTAGAAAAATATAATGATAGGCAAGAATATCGACAGAGAGACTAATAGATCGACAGGCAGACAGACAGAAAAATAGACAGACTGACAGGTAAATCGAGAGACAGGTAAAAAGACAAAGATGGATAGAAAGTAAGACACAGACTAATGTACGTAATCAGACAAGTAAACTGATAGACATACTGACCGGAAGACAGACACAGACAGACACTGGAGAAGGAAGGAGCTGTAGATTATTGCAGGATAGTTATGGTACAATAAAAAATTAAACCTTTTAATATCATATGCAATGCAATCTGCTGTCATTCTCTACGGCAAGAATAATGGGTTACTCACAGCTGAATATAATGTCTAAAAGGTGGCCAGGGGATTAGCTTGGCTGTGAATTGCAATTTGCCCGATGCAAAGAGATAAAATCCACCAACACAAAAGATGCACAACCAAGTGAAGCCCCTCTCTTGTTTCCAAGGTAACGAGTCCTTTCTCCCCACCTCGGCCCAGATGATTTATGCAAGTTCAAGGTTTCTACATGGAAAATAGAAAATGACAGAAGAGACAGACCAGCCGGTTCCTTGCTTAGCGCACAGTTACAAATTCTGTGGTCTGCTGGGTCTTTCTTCTAATTTCCCTAGGTTCTCTGAGCACTAATGTCAAGTAATGAATTTCTGAATTAGGGAGTTTCATCTCTTACTGATGCAAATACAGGTTTATGCTATGAGAATGTTGGAGTTTCATTCTTCAAACGAAAAATAGTGAAAAATGTTCAAGGGAAATGCCAATTATAGATCACATTGAAAAAAATCCTCCAACTCTGCTATTTTTTCAGCTGGGCAATTTTGAGCTAAATTGTGCAGTTCCCTTGTCAATACTCTGTGATTCCTAGTTTAGTGAATAAACCTCTGCTGTGCATGCGTGTGGCAAGAGTGCAGTAAATGCAGTAACGGGAAGTTTAACAAGATCTGGGTGGTTTATAGAGGAAGAAAGGGATATTTAAGTATTTATAGTCTGTAGAATACCTTGTCACCATGTGTCTTGTCATTCTGTAAGAATAGAGTGAAATAATACACAGGGGCGGACTGACCGGTCGGGCACTTCGGACATGGTCCGAGGGCCCGGCCGGGAGGGGGGCCCGCCATCAGGGGGCCCGGCCGCCCCTTTAAATGCTGCAGCCGCCTGAGCGCTCTCTTAAGAGCCTCAGGCGGCTGCAACTTCTCACCTCCCCTCCCCTGTAATTGTGCGGTACGCGGTGCCCGGCCGGAGTGATAGGAAGGTGCTCAGTGTGCACCTTCCTGTCAGTCCGGCCGGGTACAGGAAACAGAAACTTATGTTCCGCGCGGAACAGGAGTTTCTGTTTCCTGTACCCGGCCGGATTGACAGGAAGGTGCACATATCACTCCGGCCGGGCGCGCGGACCGCACAGCAGCTCGGCCACGCTACAGGTGGGGGTGGTGGGGGGCAAAAAAGAGGAGGAGAGGGGAGGGGGGGGGGCAAAAAAGAGGAGGAGAGGGGAGGGGGGGGCAAAAAAGAGGAGGAGAGGGGAGGGGGGGCAAAAAAGAGGAGGAGAGGGGAGGGGGGGGCAAAAAAGAGGAGGAGAGGGGAGGGGGGGCAAAAAAGAGGAGGAGAGGGGAGGGGTGGGCAAAAAGAGGAGGGGAGGTGGACAAAAAGAGGAGGGGAGGGGGGCGAAAAGAGAAAGGGAGGGGAGGGGGTTCAAAATGAGAACGGGAGGGGAGGGGGGTTCAAAATGAGAACGGGAGGGGAGGGGGGTTCAAAATGAGAACGGGAGGGGAGGGGAGGGGGGGCAAAATGAGAAAGGGAGGGGAGGGGGCAATAAGAGAAAGGGAAGGGGGGGGGGGCAATAAGAGAAAGGGAAGGGAGGGGAGGGGGGCAAAACGAGAAAGGGAGGGGGAGCAAAAGGAGAAAGGGAGGGGAGGGGGGCAAAAAGAAAAGGGGAGGGGAGGGGGGGCAATAAGAGAAAGGGAGGGGAGGGGAGGCAAAAAGAGAAAGGGAGGGGAGGGGGTAAAAAGAAAGGGGGGGTAAGAAGAGAGGGGGGTAAGAAGAGAGGAGGGGGGAGTAAGAAGAGGGGGAGGGGAGAGTAAAAAGGGGAGAGGGGGGAGTAAGAAGGGGGTAAGAAGAGGGGGGAGGGAAGAGCAAGAAGGGGGGAGGGAAGAGTAAGAAGGGGAGGGAAGAGTAAGAAGAGGGGAGGGGGGTAAGAAGAGGGGAGGGGGGTAAGAAGAGGGGGGAGGGGGTAAGAAGAGGGGGGGCGGGAGTAAGAAGGGGGTAAGAAGAGGGGGAGGGGGGAGTAAGAAGAGGAGGGGGGAGTAAGAAGAGGGAGGAGTAAGAAGAGGTGGAGGGGGGGTAAGAAGAGGGGGAGGGGGGGTAAGAAGAGGGGGAGGGGGGAGTAAGAGGAGGGCAATTGCCCCCTCCCCTGTCCGCAGGCACCGTGCGGGCAGCCGGCAGGGGAGGGAGGGAGGAAGGAAGGGAGGAAGGAAGGGAGGAAGAGAGGACCCGGGAGCTCAGCCTGCAGCTCCTCTGGGTCCTTCTTGCGCGAGCACAGATCGTTGCCGCAGTTACCACGGCAACGTTACGGCTCTGGGGAAAGTAAACTCTAGCCCTGGAGCTACGGGCTAGAGTTCACTCTCAACACTGTAACCACCAGGGATTCCTGGTGGTTGCAGTGGTGAGAGTGAACTCTAGCCCCATAAACACACTACCCCCACACACCATACACATTCACACACTGCCCCCATACACACACACTGCCCCCACACACACCATACACATTTACACACATTGCCACACACATACACTGCCCACCCATACACAAACAGCCCCCCATACTAACATTGCCACACACATACACAGCCCCCTCATACACACATTGCCCCACACACCCTACACATTCACACACTACACCCCCTCACACACGGAACCTTTCACACACACTGCACCCCTTACACATTGCACCACTGCTCCTATACCCTACAACAGCCTCATATCCCAGCAGACCCCAGGTAAGTTGTCAAACTGTTCTTAAACGGTTTGACTACTTACTCTGGGAGGGGGGCCCGGCCCTCCTTGCACCATAACGACTACACAGAGCAGTAGTGGTTATTGTGCATGGATTATTTCTTTAAATAATCTCCAAGTGACCCAGTAGCCAGCAAGCCAGCCAGCCCACAGGCCAGCCAGCCAGCCCACAGGCTGGCCGCTGGCCAGTAGCCAGCCAGCCAGCCCACAGGTCACCAGTTAGGCTTACAGCCTGCCAACCGCAGCCAGCAAGCCACAGCCAGCAAGCCAACAGCCTGCTAGCCGCAGCCAGCAAGCCCACGGCCTGCCGGCAGTAGCCAGCAAGCCCACAGCCTGCCAGCAAGCCCACAGCCTGCCAGCCGCAGCCAGTAAGCCCACAGCCTTCCAGCAAGCCCACAGACTGCCAGCCAACAACAGTAATTAAGGTAAGAGGAGCCAACTTGGCCTAGGTATCAGCGAGCTATGTTGTGTTGCTATATTGTGAATAGTGTTGGAGAGACCCCCCTCCAGGCCCCATTAGACTCCATTGTAGTCTCTAATGGGACCTGGAGGAAATTCACTCTCTAAAGGACACTGAGATAGCGTCTGCTAGAATACCCCCCCCCCCCCCTCCATGGCCCATTAGCCCTCAATTGTAGTCTCTACTGGGGCCTGGAGGCGACTGTTTCCAGCAGGGACACTGAGATGGCCTCTGTTAGAAAGACCCCCTTCCAAGCCTATTAGACTTCATTGTAGTCTCTAATAGGGCCTGGAGGGGATTCTTTCTAACACACTCTCTAAAGGACACTGAGATAGCCTCTGCTAGAAAGACCCCCCTCCATGGCCCATTAGCCCTCAATTGTAGTCTCTACTGGGGCCTTGAAGGGATTATTGCACTTTTGTTCCTTGTGTCTAAAGATTGTGTAGGGTGTGGCTGGAGGCGGTGCATGGAGGCGGGACATGGGTGGCGCTTGCTACGGAGTATGGGTGGGGCCTGTAAGGGGGCCCTTGATTTATTTTGCCCGGGGGCCCTGGGGGTTCTCAGTCTGCCCCTGATAATACAAATATATATAAACTATAATGCTCATGCTAAACATACACTATAGTCACCCAGACCACTTCATCTCAGTGCAGTGTCCCTGTCAGCTTAACTTTGCAATGTAAGATATTGCAGTTTATGGGAAATGGCAATGTTTACATTGCATGGTTAAGTCCTCCTACAGTGGCTGTCAGTATAACAGCCACTAGAGGAGCTTTGGCTGCACTGACTAAAACGGCTGCACTGAGTAAAACTCGTTCCCATGACATGGAAGCCCCATAGGAAAGCATTGATTCAGTGCTTTCCTGTGGAAAAGTTTGAATGCTCCTCTATGAGCAACATTGGAATGGACCACGCCCGAGGAGGCCATGCCTCCTCCATGACGGCAATGGGGGAGTAAAGGTGAGGAGCGCCAAGAGAGGATCTCAGAGCTTGAACAAGCTTAGTAAAATTAAGGGGGGACCTGTTTAAAAGTAGGGACAGGAACACTATAGCATTAAGAATACAGATTTGTATTCTTGAAGGAACACTATAGGTACTGTAACGGATCCCCTATACGCTAGCTGAGTATATCCGTGCAGAATCTCCCGAAATCCAAGTGTAGCAGAAGGTTTAGTGAATTATAGCTCCCAATTCCCCAAACATGAGCCAAGACTTCATGAAGGGGTAAAACGATCTGTTTGTTGGTGGCCACAGCTTGGCCTTTTATGCAGGTCCTCCAGCAAGGGATACTCCCATATGGACCTTGTGGAGGACTGGGACACCATTTACAGTAACCAATCAACATACAGTACATTGTAAAACACCCCCACATAAACAGTAAAATCCCTCCTCTCTATCCTGGAGATAATTGGGTTAAGTGGCCGTAGTTAACTTCATTATCTCCCGGTAGAGAAAATATTTCCAAGTTATACTTTTTACAAAACACGTTAAAATACATAACTTTCACATAACTGAAACCCCATATTCAACATATCTCCAGATAGCTTGGATCTGAGCGCTCAATATATATAAACAGCTCTCAGATCCCACAAACAAAGTCGAATCGCCATGGGGTTAAAGATTTCACCGACCGTTCGACATAAGTCTGTTCAGTATTAGTTTGTGTGTTTTCATACGAACAGAAAGTAGAGAAATCAACGAAAATGTGAATGCCTCTCCTGGCTCAGTGTATGTTAATGGTTCTGTAGTTTTCTGCAGAACAAACCGTCGAACCAGGTTCTCCTAGCTTGCCGCAGCTAGAAGCAGGTGTTCGTGGGTCTTGACCGGGGTGCGGGTCGTCGAGTAGCTGCTTTAGAGTTCCATGCACTCGACGACCAAGTCACGCTGCCTGCGTTCGTGCAACAATATGGCTACTGTTTTCTCCAACACATGACGTTCGGCTATATGAACGTTGGCCACACAAAGAGAACACTGCATTCTTGTGGTTTGTTTCCAGTTAACAAGCCAGGAGGGTGGTTGTTGTTCGGTGAATTGGTCGGTAAATGAAATAAAAGGTAAATAGAGCCAAATGCTCGAACAGCATACGGAAAACGTGAATTGGTATACACAAAACAGGGATTTTGTCACAGGTACCCAGACCACTTACCAGAGAAGTGGTCTGGGTGCAGTGCCCCGTCCCCTTAACCCTGCAAGGGAAAACATTGCAGTTTATCTAAAAGGGTGAAGACAACCTCTAGTGGTTGTAATCCAGACAGCCACTAGAGGCACTTCCTCGATTCACACAGAGTTAAACTACTTGAAACAACTCTGGACATCCTCATGCTTTGCATTAGAACGTTCAGTGTCTTGAAAATCTACAGAGGACAGCATTGATTCAATGCTTTCCTATAGGGAAGCACTAATGTGCACGGTACTCCCTGAGCATGCGCAATAGGTTACCCCATCACCGTGACATGGTGGGAGAAGGATAAAGATTTGGGTACAGGATTGATAAAGACCTGGGTACAGGTCGAAATGTTACAGATCCATTAAAGCTGCTTTAAACGTATCACAGTGAGTGCCGGAGATTTTTTTCTTTGTTATATGTCACATAGATACATAGGTTACATAGTTTACACAGAATTATGGCTAAGGGCAACAGCCAGAGCGTTATAAACTTTTCAAACTTTTTCATGGACCATGGTAAATTCCCCCAAACAGACAGATCTCACTTCCTTGGCCAGAGTTCGTATCAGCCTGCCTACCGCCATCAGCCCTCGGCAGGCTGCGACTCCCCAAGCCAACTTATCGTTTCACTTCACTTTCCATTTTGCTGACCAGGAGCACCGCCGGAGCTGTCACAACGAGAAAAACAAAAAACAGAACCACGATCAGACACCAGAAACAATTAACCATCTCAACAAGAAACACTGGGAGGGTGGGCGGGAAAGAGTCAGGGTCCCCTACACTCCTTCTGGACGACTTGTGAGTCCCCTCCCCTGTTCCTCCTTTTTATTCCCCTCCAACTTTGCAACAATGTTATCACTTTTTGCCAACCCCATTACTTCTGGGTAGCAGTCATGTCTTCCCTTCCTTTCAGTCCAGGGAAGTACTTTCTATCTCCCAATTAAAGGGTATTGAGGCACTTCTGGAATTAGGAATGCAGCAGACTAAGTAAAAACTCAATTAACTTCCTGGTAGAGAAAAACAAGTGTTTATGGGAGTTGTAGTTCAGTTGTCAACTTTTTATTGCAAAAATTATGATATTATGAACAGCAGTATTGTTGAAACAAAAAGAGAAACACTGCAAATTGTAACGGTTGGACACCAAGAGTGGGATTATAGATCTTAGAAGAGTAATAACAAAACACATCTGTATAACTAGCTGTAACCCACACAGCACTTAACATGTGTGAGTGCCTGGAACAATCCTTTCAAATATTAAATCAGTGGTATATAGCCTTTTGTAATTGACAGTGACTATTTTTCTTTTCAGTATCCTATGGAGATCATTTGACTGTAGTATTGTGTGGGACAAGCTGGATGGCAACCAAGGTTGCAGAAAACCTCCACCAAGTCGACTTCATCCGGTCCTAACTGGATGGCCCTCTTGCCCCTGCCTAAGGCAGGCCTTGATAAAGTCTAAACGGTGTTTACATTTTGTGGAACTATATCTTGCATGATGCTGAGCCAGACCTAGACTAGCACAGAACAATGGATGTGCAGTCACATGACTTGTGAAGCAGGGGTTGCAAAGGCTGGCAATGCATTATGGTTGTTATAGTTCTGCTATTGTTATCCCCCATATAAATGTTCTACTAACATTTGGAGATCTAATGTTTTGCCACCCTAATTCTAGAGTTACCGACCTTCCTGCTTTCTTTGCTCTGTTAAATAAGTACTCACTCATAGCAAGTGACAGTAAAGGAGTGTCTACACAAATAAATGGCTTGCAACTGTGCCTAAAACACCTTTATCTATTGCAGGCACCAGTCATTGTTTGGTTGATTGTAAGAAAAATATAACAAATTATTTTTTTAACTTGTTATCTGTAAAGTTGTTGAAAAGCCTCCCCTACAATTCAGAATAACATTTCTAATCAAGAAAGAGTTTGCAATTTGTTGCTATTTACAGTTTCACAGATATGTTACTGCGAAAGGCTTTAAAGGGTCATAATTTTGGGGATCCTGTTTCTATTCTTGAAGGGCAAGAGATAAGAGTGCAATGCTTAAAGGACCACACAGGGCACCATAACAACTTCATCACAATGGTGTAAATATCGTTCCAGGTACCATCTTACTGTTAGAGGTTTAGGGGTTTCAATCACTACCTCACCAGTCAGAAATATGAGTAAAAAAGGTGAGTATCTTTTTCACTCACTTTTCTGAATTTGGAAACTGGATAGATTGAGAGTATTTCATCCTCTCCGCGACACCCATTCCAAGGCTTCCTCATTCAAACTTTGGCCTTCAGATGAAGTGAATGAGCAGAACAATTGGATGTCAGCTTCCAGACCTCTGGGTTAAACCTTTCATTAATGACAAAGTCGTTATGTTGCCCGGAGGGATCCTCTAAAATCTTATTGATGAATTTTTAAATATATGCAAAAGTATCAATAGTTAATTATAATCAAATTGTGAGTTGTTTGTACATTTTATAACAGCATAAATATATTTACAAAATATTTTTTTTTATCATGTAGCAATGTAGACTGATTATGTCAAGTTAACATAGGCAGTATGTCATTGCATGTCATTTTCCATATGCATTTGCATTCACTATTTTGCTGAACTATATTCTTGTTACTTATTTTTTGGTGGGTGGAGTGGAAGTAAAAAACAACAAAAAAACAATAATGGAGAGAGAATTATTGTGGTTTTTCCAGAAACACTATTTTTTTTTTTCATTTGAAAGTTTATTGGTTTTCCAAGACTTTTGGAGGGGGTACAAAAAGGAAAAAGGGGGGGAGCATAATCAAAAAGCTGTAAACGGAACACATTGTAAATACGACTTTAGTGTTTAGACAGCGTACATGTCATAAGGTGGTAAGTATCAATTAGTATGTAGCATAGTTTGAGCATGTTAGGTCTGTGTGTTCCTCCACATCTCCCACAACTCCCAGGCTCTCTGTATGACCCCTGAAGATGGGAGGAGGGAGGTGTAGTTTTTTTTCGTACCTGCCTAGTGTGTCGAGTGCTGCTTGAATGCCCGATATGTGTGGGCTTTTTGTGGACTTCCAAGCCCTTGCTAGTGCCTAGTGTGCTGTCAGTAAGATTTGCATTATTATTTTTTGTTGGTATCGCAGAGTGGCAGGCGGCAAGTCTTGTAGCAGATAGGTCAGAGGTGTGAATTGGAGTGGGCACGAAGTCACCTGTGCGATCATGCAGTTTACTTCCTCCCAAAACCTTTTAATTGTGGCACATTGCCACCACACATGCAGCATCATGCCCTACTGCACCTCCAGCAGATCGGGGAGTTGGTTTAATACAAGCTATGTAAGTTGTCTGGTACCATGTACCATCTGTATAATAATTTTCGGTGTTGTTCTTAATGGGCGGAAAACATGATTAGGCCTTTTGTTGTATTTGCTATAGATTTCCACTGGTAGGGGGTTATCAGGCTTGCCAACTCCCTCTCCCACTGTATCGCCTGTGGCGAATCTGCATATGTAATGTGAGGTTTGGGGTATGTCGTATCTTATTCTCAGGTGGTCAAACTGTAACAGCGTTTCCCCTTGAAAGAGGTGGTACAGGTGGGTCACACCTTTTTTATGGCATGGTGTGTCATGGAATGTAGGGATGAGATAAGGGAGGGCCAGTATCGGCGTCGTAATAGTCAAGTTTGTTGTTTGGGTTAAACGTGATTTATGCTTGTCCCACACTGAGAGTTACAGGGTTAGTGTAGAGGGAAAACTGGCAATTTTTGGTCTATTTAGTTTAGGCATCCAAAGGAGATTAGTAATGGTGTGGGGATACAGCATTTAGTTTTCCAATTCCACCCACTGTGGAGGGGGCTGATCTATGAAGTGTGGAATAGAGGTAGCTAACACCGTGGCCCTATAGTATGTCTGCAAATTGGGAACAGCCTGCCCTCCCTCTTTAATCGGTGCCCTCAGGCCTCAGTAGACATCAAGGTACTCTGGGCCTGCTGTTCACCCAGATGAAGGCCAGGAGGTTTTTGTGCATGGCTTTAAAGTAGGAATTGGGTATCTGTAGCGGAAGAGTGCAAAAAAAACATTGAATTCTTGGTAATACTGACATTTTAAAAGCTAAAATGTGTTCAGTCCAGGATAGTTAGAGCGGCATCCACCTCGAAAGTATTTGGGTACATTGTTTCCACACTTTAATGTAGTTTTCTGGAGACTGGTCAGCAGGGTTCTTTGTGATTGTTAAACCCAAGTATTTTATGGTGTCTTTACGGCACTCGAATGCAAAGGTTTGTTTTAGTCTGGGATGGGAGCCGCTCTCTATGCCGGAGGTTTACGATAATTCGACCATGCAACTCGAGGTCTTAGCCACGCTCCTATTTTTTTTTTTTATCTGCCGCTGGTTAGTACATACCCCACTACATTTCTTGCATACTATATTGTGTGTGTGTGTGTGTGTGCTCATACACATGTTGGAAATATATAATTAGAGTTTCACTATAAGATGTACATTGATCTCAGATCACCCCATCAGCTTTTTGTCCCTATTTGTGTGTCCTAGCTTTGAATTAAACCTCTGTTGGGTTAAGGCTAGTTGGATGTGGGTTCTGGATCAAGAAGCTCTAAATTCAGTTTAGGAGTCGGGCCTTCCTCTTTCATCCTGCACAGGGACTGAGAATGCCATGCTTGAAGTGGAGACTCTCCTGAAGGTATATTGAGTTTCATGGCCCTTGAAGATCAGGAAGCAATCTGATAGGTTTAGCTACACATTAAAGGATAGCCAAGGACTATTCATTCTGTTTGTAGTCGTTTGTAATCTTACCTCTTAATTTATCATTGCCTTTCTATGATATTCTACTACTTATTCTCTGTTAAATAAAAAGCCCATTTGCCGTGCACAAAATAAACAATAAGCTGTAAGTACCAGTGTACTCAATGAACAGCTCCCTGGCAGTGTCCAATCTTATCATCAGCCAGTCTGTTCTATTTATTGAGCATCAGAATCTGTACATAGAATAGGGATCTGCATATAGAATAGGGGTCTGTAAATAGAATAGGGATCTGCAAATAGAATAGGGATCTGCATATAGAATAGATATCTGCATATAGAATAGGTATCTGTATATAGAATAGGGATCTGTATATAGATTAGGGATCTGTATATAGAATATGGATCTGCATATAAAATATGGATCTGTATATAGAATATGGATCTGCATATAGAATAGGGATCTGTATATAGAATAGGGATCTGCATATAGAATAGGGATCTGTAAATAGAATATGGATCTGTATATACAATAGGGATCTGCATATAAAATAGGGATCTGTATATAGAATAGGGATCTGCATATAGAATAGAGATCTGTATATAGAATATGGATCTGCATATAGAATAGGGATCTGCATATAGAATAGGGATCTGTATATAGATTAGGGATCTGTATATAGAATAGGGATCTGCATATAAAATAGGGATCTGTATATAGAATAGGGATCTGCATATAGAATAGAGATCTGTATATAGAATATGGATCTGCATATAGAATAGGGATCTGCATATAGAATAGGGATCTGTATATAGATTAGGGATCTGTATATAGAATAGGGATCTGCATATAAAATAGGGATCTGTATATAGAATATGGATCTGCATATAGATTAGGGATCTGCATATAGAATATGGATCTGCATATAGAATAGGGATCTGTAAATAGAATAGGGATCTGCATATAAAATAGAGATCTGTATATAGAATATGGATCTGCATATAGATTAGGGATCTGCATATAGAATAGAGATCTGTATATAGAATAGGGATCTGTAAATAGAATATGGATCTGCATATAGAATAGGGATCTGTATATAGAATAGGGATCTGTAAATAGAATATGGATCTGCATATAGATTAGGGATCTGTATATAGAATAGGGATCTGCATATAAAATTGGGATCTGTATATAGAATATGGATCTGCATATAGAATAGGGGTCTGTAAATAGAATAGGGATCTGCAAATAGAATATGGATCTGCATATAGAATAGGGATCTGTATATAGAATAGGGATCTGTATATAGAATAGGGATCTGCATATAGAATAGGGATCTGTATATAGAATAGGGATCTGTAAATAGAATATGGATCTGCATATAGATTAGGGATCTGTATATAGAATAGGGATCTGCATATAAAATAGGGATCTGTATATAGAATATGGATCTGCATATAGAATAGGGATCTGCATATAGAATAGAGATCTGTATATAGAATAGGGATCTGTAAATAGAATATGGATCTGCATATAGAATAGGGATCTGTATATAGAATATGGATCTGCATATAGATTAGGGATCTGTATATAGAATAGGGATCTGCATATAAAATAGGGATCTGTATATAGAATATGGATCTGTATATAGAATAGGGATCTGTATATAGATTAGGGATCTGCATATAGAATAGGGATCTGTAAATAGAATATGGATCTGCATATAGAATAGGGATCTGCATATAGAATAGGGATCTGAATATAGAATAGGGATCTGCATATAGAATATGGATCTGTATATAGAATAGGGATCTGCATATAGAATAGGGATCTGTATATAGAATAGGGATCTGCATATAGAAAAGGGATCTGCATATAGAATAGGGATCTGTATATAAAATAGGGATCTGCATATACATTAGTGATCTGTATATAGAATAGGGATCTGTAAATAGAATATGGATCTGCATATAGATTAGGGATCTGCATATAAAATAAGGATCTGTATATAGAATATGGATCTGCATATAGATTAGGGATCTGCATATAGAATAGAGATCTGCATATAGAATAGGGATCTGCATATAGAATAGGGATCTGCAAATAGAATATGGATCTGTATATAGAATATGGATCTGCATATAGATTAGGGATCTGCATATAGAATAGAGATCTGTATATAGAATAGGGATCTGCATATAGAATAGGGATCTGTAAATAGAATAGAGATCTGCATATAGAATAGGGATCTGTATATAGAATAGGGATCTGCATATAGAATATGGATCTGTATATAGAATAGGGATCTGCATATAGAATAGGGATCTGTATATAGAATAGGGATCTGCATATAGAAAAGGGATCTGCATATAGAATAGGGATCTGTATATAAAATAGGGATCTGCATATACATTAGTGATCTGTATATAGAATAGGGATCTGTAAATAGAATATGGATCTGCATATAGATTAGGGATCTGCATATAAAATAAGGATCTGTATATAGAATATGGATCTGCATATAGATTAGGGATCTGCATATAGAATAGAGATCTGCATATAGAATAGGGATCTGCATATAGAATAGGGATCTGCAAATAGAATATGGATCTGTATATAGAATATGGATCTGCATATAGATTAGCGATCTGCATATAGAATAGAGATCTGTATATAGAATAGGGATCTGCATATAGAATAGGGATCTGTAAATAGAATAGAGATCTGTATATAGAATAGGGATCTGCATAAAGAATATGGATCTATATATAAAATAGGGATCTCTGTATATAGAATAGGGATCTGCATATAGATTAGGGATCTGCATATAGAATAGGGATCTGCATATAGATTAGGGATCTGCATATAGATTAGGGATCTGTATATAGAATAGGGATCTGCATATATAATAAGGATCTGTAAATAGAATATGGATCTGCATATAGAATATGGATCTGCATAAAGAATAGGGATCTGTAAATAGAACATGGATCTGCATATAGAATAGGGATCTGTATATAGAATAGGGATCTGCATATAGAATAGGGATCTGTATATAGAATAGGGATCTGCATATAGAATAGAAATCTGCATATAGAATATGGATCTGCATATAGAATAGAGATCTGTATATAAAATAGGGATCTCTGTATATAGAATATGGATCTGCATATAGAATAGGGATCTGCATATAGAATAGGGATCTGTATATAGATTAGGGATCTGTATATAGAATAGGGATCTGTAAATAGAATATGGATCTGCATATAGAATAGGGATCTGTATATAGAATATGGATCTGCATATAGAATAGGGATCTGTATATAGATTAGGGATCTGTATATAGAATAGGGATCTGTATATAGATTAGGGATCTGCATATAGAATAGGGATCTGCATATATAATAGGGATCTGTATATAGAATAGGGATCTGTAAACAGAATATGGATCTGCATATAGAATAGGGATCTGTATATAGAATAGGGATCTGTATGTATATAGAATGGGGATCTGCATATGGATTAGGGATCTGCATATAGAATAAAGATCTGTAAATAGAATATGGATCTGCATATAAAATATGGATCTGTATATAGAATAAGGATCTGTAAATAGAATATGGATCTGCATATAAAATATGGATCTGTATATAGAATAAGGATCTGTAAATAGAATATGGATCTGCATATAGCTTAGGGATCTGCATATAGAATTGGGATCTGTATATAGAATAGGGATCTGCATATAGAATAGGGATCTGTAAATAGAATATGGATCTACATATAGAATATGGATCTGTAAATAGATTATGGATCTGCATATAGAATAGGGATCTGTATATAAAAAAGGGGATCTACCTAGCTTAATGTGCAGGACATTGCATTTGGAATAAAATCTTTTAAGACTCGTTTGCTATTATGGAATTATCTTTTCACTGGAACTCAAGCTGTTAATTCCATTTATTGTGTCAAGGACTAGTCCTGCCCAGGCCATTAAGAGCAAAGTTAAGGCTTATATTTGGCTCATATCATACTTCAACTCCCATTATCCTCAGCCAGACTTATGTAATCTGAAAACAGCCTGACAAAACTCCCTTTACTAAAGCATTGATGGAAGTTTGAAAAAAAAAATATCCAGAATTGGAAAACAAAGAGAAAAAAACTGTGAATGTTTTAAATCCAGCTGAAAAAGGTCCAACGGTTCATAAAAAGACGAATAAAACTAATGAAATCTCATCCAGCACATCTCTTCGTGTTAATACTGGTCTGCTGTTCCCATACACTCTGCCCATAAGCTTTTCCTGGCAGTCGTATATCTGCTGCCCCTGCCTCTGTATCGCTGCCTGCGCAGAATTCAAAACACCAGCTGGATAGGCCCAGGGGACCAATTTAAAATTGAACGAAACAGCTCGTTGGCCCTGCTATGAAATGCGTACAAGAGGCGTGAAGGTGCAGGGTGGAGGCTGGCACAGCTGTGAATCTGCCAACTTACTCACTCTCTGCGGGATTGCAGCGTGGCAGAGGAAAGATGCAGCCAAAGGTGATGGTAACAACATTTTTAGCTGCAGACGCCAAGCTAGGGCCAGTGCTAAGCAATTACTAAGCCTGTCGTACAAATGAAGCATCCTACTGGCAGGCTGTCACTTTATTTTGGTATCATATGTGTCTTGCACTTGGGAATATACTTAGGGAGCCAGGAAAATATACCTACTTTCCTCTCTAAACGCTTTCTGCCACAAAATACAATGCATTCCACGTGGAAGACAAATGGTTACACTGTGGGAGATTTTATTTTTATATCTTGCTAAACCCTTATCATGAATGTATTCATCGGGCTTAGAACACAGCCTCCCCATATGAATAGGGTGAGGAGCTGAGGTGTCTGAGCTCAAGAGCTTATACTTGTAACAGATTCGCTTCCAAGAGATTGACTGTGCCAATGTCATTCCACAGATTAAATGCAGCCTAATACAGGAAAATCCTTAGTGCGGTGTGTATTAATGTAGATTATGTGACATGATGGGCATTGCAAATGTAGAGGTGGTCCACACTGGAATAATTTCAGGCCCCAGTGATACATGCAGTGACCATCCTTTCCCATTAACTGCGGTAAGGAAACATAGAAACAAAGAATGTGAGGGCAGATAAGCATCATTTGGCCCATCTAGTCTGCCCAGTTTTCTAAATACTTTCATTAGTCTCTGGCCTTATCTTATAGTTAGGATAGCCTTATGTCTATCCCACACATGCTTAAACTCCTTCACTGTGTTAACCTCTACCACTTCAGCCGGAAGACTATTCCATGCATCCACTACCCTCTCAGTAAAGTAAAGGAGGTTAAATGAAGGTCTGTGGCACAATTTATGGTGTGTTATGTTCTCGAATTACACACTTCAGTGCAATCACATATGTTAATTCCAATGCCTTTACACATCAGTACACCGCAACCAACAAGGGAGCAAAGAGATGGCTATCTCTCCTCCTTTATCTCCATATTACAACAACAAACAAATAGCAAGGACACCAAGTCTGCTCTCAATGTTCCATAATTTTAGACAGGCTGACTGCCTGTCCTTGTTGATCAGAATACATCTTTAATTTTAAACAAATAAGGTGCCCACAAATGGCAGCCACTACCCTCCAAAACAGAAACAGACAGGCAACTACACTGTTTCCCTGTAGCAGACGTTAACCCTGTAATTGCTCATTTTCCTACCACATACCAGGGTATGTTATATTGCTAAATCACATACTGTGTAGTTTAGGAGCAGCTAAACAGTTACATGTTGTCTATCCCCAGGGAAACCATTAAACAACTGCATTCTGTTAAACCGAGCTACAAACGTGATCAAGGTATTCAGTATGATAAAGATTGCAAATGAAGCAATGCAAGCAACTCTTTCTTAAAAAAGAAGTGAGTGACCGAGAGCCAACAGAAAATATGGGAGCCACAGGCCACTGATTACATGTACCCCAAGAAGTACAAAGTTTGAAACAAAACAAAAATGGAAATGTGGATCTGCTAGTGCAGCCAGGTTCCTATATGTGATTTAATTTGTTCTTTGGAAATCTTTCATTTAGTTTTCACGAATGTGCTCTGGTCATGACACAGTTAAATCAGAAACACATTATTTTCTTCGCTATACAATAAAGAACACACATGGCATGCAATTACTATGTGATTCAAGCGCATTGTGAAATGTCTCTTAGATAACAGATCTTCATCAGATGAAAAGCGCAGAGAGAGAGAAATTACCAGTGCTTTAACGGCAGGGAAGCCTTGCTCTCTTACTGGGCAAAATGTTTACCAGTGCTGGGAAATACAATAAATCTCTTCTCGCTCCTTTGTTGTATAGTTGTTGGGCACATCACAGATGCAGATGATAGCTTCTCATATGCAATGTCCACAAATACTCATTGATTTCGTTATTTTTATTTTATTTTTTTTTAAAACTCTTCCTGCCTCCCCCCCCCACCCCAAGTGCAGAGTTCATCAGATTTTCAATCTGTCTTCTGCCATCACTTTTATTTATTGTCTTCCGAAGACAGAAGAAGGTTGCTTTTAGTTTGTATACAGTCCTTCAATATATAGCGCTGAGCCATTAACCACCCCACTGCGAGAATTCCACTTTATACTTTCTCCAGCCAATCAGATTATGTATATAACGTGCATGTTTTGTGGTGTATACATACATTGTCATATACAGAGTAGCGTTCAATTCTACACGCACAAACCATTAAGGATGATTTTTATTGTTTGCTATTAGTGGAAGGTACTCACTATTTTGTGTTAAAGGGACCTAATTAAAATAGAGGTAATTTTCTCTTTCAGACGAGCTTAGAAACAAAGTTACCTATGTAGCATTGCATTTTTTTTTGTAAAGAGATTTTTGTGAATTCTTGTATTTAAATTACATCTTTAGATTTTTGACATCACATATAAAAACCTTATTTATATCCGCAGTCAGGAAGACAAATAAATTAGGGATATGTCTGGCTGGAAATGTCCCACATTTTTGAAAGTATTATCTATAACACAATAAAATATAAAAATAAAAAGATAAATTTTCTAAAACTGCTGTATTTGCTCAGGCAGACAGACAGCCCTGAGCCTTGGGACATAGGTCACCTTATGGGTATGCATGCCTAATAAGGGGATGTGTCAGCCCACTGTGCATGCCAACCAGGACTGCCTATGGGCAGAGGATTGCAGGAGTGGTCTCAGATAGGTAGAAACTCCTTTCAAGGGGGTATCCCAGCTAAGAGATCACGTTTAGTTGACTTTTGTCTGATGAGAAAACGCTTAACTGTACTACCGTTCCCGAATAATTACTGTAGTGTCAGATCCAGGCCTGTTGGGTAGTATGACATTATCATATCAGCCTCTCACATAAATTGCTTTAGCTCATCTCAGGAACTATACATATAGCCTAGTTGGAGTCCATGTGATGATACACACTATAGATCAATATTTTCCAAGCGTCTTGTGATAACCTTGTTTTAATGCATCCTGGGTATGTAAATACAACATGAATCTATATGCAAGCAGATCTTTCTTTCCCAAACACAATTAATGTCAATGTAACAACAAGGCAGATTTCTTTAATGATTGCCAGCAATGCAGTTACAAGATGATGTTTGACTTTGATTGAATGAACCTTTCAAAGCATCATTTCCCAGAGGAACTTTGTATCATTTTTACTAAAGTAGAAAACAATATCAGCGCTGTGTAATGAGGAAAAGTGTTTGTGTGTTGTCAACAAGATGTAAAAGAAAATATACATATAAAAAAAGAATAAATAAAACTTCATATTCTAAAACAAAAATAACAAGTGTGAAATGGAGCGTCTATGTTAATATAGTGCTCATGGAAATCAATATAAAGTAGAATACAGAGTCCAATACTTATCTTAAGCACACAATTGTATTTTATGCTGTGATACAATATCTCTTAACTGATAAAAAAAAAAACACATATACTTGCATCATAGCATAATATGAAACAAATAAATGTAAATATATAATAGTGTTGCTAAAACCACTCACATGAGTTAGAGCTAACAAACTAGCTCCAACTTTTAGCAGCCTTAGGTCCCGTTTAGGCAACTACTCTACTTAATATGGTACAAAATGTTGTGCCAAATAATGTAATATCTCAACAATGTTGGAAGAAATATAACATGGTGTATTATACTACAGAACATAAAATAAACAACAGTGTATAATGCACTCACGTAGGTTAGAGCCTACAGTAAATGGCTCAATATATTTGCAGCATGTGTATAAGTTTACACAAACTTATTCTGTCTCCAAGTGTCTTCTTTGGAATGAGAATTCGGGCTCCGGGAACCATTCTAAAAATAAGGACTTTATTTAATAAAAACACATGAAATAGAAGTTGTTATTTTATGTGCTTTTTATTAAATAAAAACCTTCGGGCTTTATATCCAGAGTATGAAGTCTCATTCCAAAGAGGACACTTGCGTAAACTTATATTTGTTTTGTTTGCAAAACTTTGTACCTGTGTTATTAGTGGGGACGGAATCAAAATGCAATACTCTATGAGCTTTTCATGTGGCTCAAAGGATCACGAGTAAGGATATAAGGAGATGATAGCTCTGTACATCTATACCAACTAAAATTTTAATATGACTTTGCCTAAAATGTATAGTTCCACTACCAAGTCTCCAATATTGTCTGTTCAGTAAATAATCTTGATAGTGTGCTTGAACCTTTGAACATATAAAGAAAAATACACAGCACTTAAAGAGCAAAATATTATTTTATGAAGCTTTCATCCACAAATTGTATGAATGGCAAGTTCCCATTGCATTAGGTATAGATCTTGTATGTACGTAATGGGGAATCGTTATCCGGCATAATAACAGTGAACTATCCCACTTACCATCCAAATAATGGCAGACAACGTCCTTGCCAACATACTGACCATGCACCACTTCTTCTCACATCCCCCCTCGGCTTAAATTCCTTTTCCTTCCAATGCTTACCAACAGCCGACCTTTTCCTCACTCGGTGCGTACGTCCAAACAGGTAACCTAAGGTTAACCCTTTAGAGCAGGGGAGGTTGAGACCTGAAACCTGACCACCTCATTCCACATATTACCATAACCGCTTAAAACTTAATTGGCAAGGCCATATCCCCCGGCCACAACTCTGCAGTTTTATGCCTAAAATCAGTGGGGGTCCCTACCAAAACCACTCACGGCCTGTTCCACCGCTTCCTGCAAGGCGAGATTAAAGCGGTCGAGCCCAGCCTCTGTCAAGTGCACCCCCGTCCCTCCAAAATAGATTGGCAGCATCCCGCTCAAAAACCTTATGGCGAACTGGAATCCCCCGAACACCCAAAACAAATCTGTTCAGTTTCCGACGGCAGCAGTCCATGGCACTCTGCTTACGAGCGCGCTGCCAGAAATTACGGGCGATAAATTTGGACCAAATCAGGCGTACATCTGGGAATGAAAATAAAATGCATGCCATGTCCCATTTAACGGCCGACACTAAATCCCATATGTGCACCGAACCCAGGTAATTCCCCCACAGATGGATGACAAGGACACTCGGAACCCCCAGGAGGCGGGGCAGCTAAACCAGGTCAGGGAGGAGCCTCACCCACCTAATGCCTCTGGTGTCAAGCCACCGAACCTCCACTTCAGAAGGCGTAAGACCAAACCGCTCGCTTCCAGGCCGAACCGCCGCACGCCTTCTGGCTCAATAGACATATGATCTAAATTTTGGTGGGAACTGGACCTGCAGAGAGAAATCAACTCAGGAGACTGACATAGGACATATAACGCCCAAACTCCCACCTCCCGATTCTCTGAACTACCTGTGCCGGCATGCCGAGCCTAGAGGCCTCCGTAGCAGCCCCTATACAGAATAAATGCCCACTGAACTCCCTGATATCAATCCCCAGGAATTCGAGCCCCAAGCGGAACACCCTAATGAATTGGAAGTGTGAGAGGAAGCTTCTGTCCTCATGAACTAAAAGGGGAAGCTGGGCAGAAGGAACAATACTCATCAAAGGAAAAAACGGGACAAATCCCAGAACCAGGCACCGCACCCAAGTGGACCCACTTACCCTTCCCAAAGACATCAGTCTTCGAGCGGCAAATCCTGAAGGAAATATGGTCTGCTGCGCAAGTAACATCACCAAAAAGCACCCCCGCCCCACTCACTGACGACTAGGGCACACCAGCTCCCCATTCCGACTGGCCCCAAAGAATGCCAGGGAAAACGCCAGCCGAAATAGACGGGCCTTAAAGATAGAATAGCAAACCGTAGGTAATGACTCACCCGAGCCAAAAGAGCGCCCGAGACAGGAAGCCTTCATTCCTGAGAGGACACTCCCGCCTTAAGCCCTTGAGGGCCTGGCAAATCATAAATGCCTTGGTAGAATCCTCCCATCCTTGCAGCTTGAACAGGGAACTGAGCCCTGCAAATTGTGAGAGGGGGACAATCCAGCAGACTCCCAAGCCCCTAAGAGACGTAACAAACCCTGGAGGTAAGCAGACAAATTCTGGAAACCCCCGAGGGAACGTTCCCATCCGTCACATTCACTCCACACCTTACTGTAGCGGGCCCACGTGGCTGCTGAGACCGACCTACGGACCAGCTCCATCAGTCTGCCAGACCAAGCGACCACATCTCCACTGTGCACGGGATGCCCTCCAATTCAGCCTGCGGAGCCACCGCCCGAAATACATCCTACTGCGAACGAGAGAGAGCCTCGGCCATAACATTGCGAACCCCCAGGATATGCTCAGCCCTGCAAGACACATTAAGACCAAAACAGCACAGAATCAAGCGCTGCAGCAAGCAAACCACCAGGGGAGAGGATGCAGTCATTTGATTGATAGCCTGCACCACCCCCAGATTGTCGCAATGGAAAACTACGCACCTGTCCGAGAGTTGGGGACACCACATGTCTAATGCCACCAGAATGGGGAAGGAGCTCTGGGAAATCCAGATTCCGCGTGAGCTCTGCTGCCTGCCAGCCTACCGGACACTATGCAGCACACCATTGAGAGCCCAAAATGGCCCCAAAACCACCCGTGCCTGCTGCATCGGTAAACAGGTGGAGGTCAGTGTTGGAGACCACCGGGGCTTGCCAGTATGTTCTACTGTCATAGGAGGCAGAGAAGGAATCCCAGACAGCTAGGTCATCCCGCAACGGCCGAGTAAGCCGAATAAAGTGCTGAGGGTGGGTGATCCCGGACGTCTGTTAAAGATTTGCCCCGTGGGCAAAATCCGACAGGTGAAGTTCAGCTTACCTAGGAGAGACTGCAGGCAGAGCAGCTGAATCTTACGTCGCCCCAGAGCCAGCGACACCTCCTATTGGAGGTCATGAACCTTAGTCAGTGGCAACCGACATTCCCCATCCACGGAATCGATCTCGATGAACAGAAAACTAAGGCATGTAACTGGACTCACGGTCTTGTCATGGGCCAATGGAACACCGAAATGCTGAAACACTTTCCCAAGAACCCGCAGCAGCAGAGCGCATACGTGCGACTCTGCTGGCCCCACACACAAGATGTCATCCAGATAGTGCAAAAGGGAGTCGACCCCCGCATTCCTTTGCACTCTCCACTCCACGAAAGTGCTAAAGCACTCAAAATAAAAACAGGATAGGGAGCAACCCATAGGGATGCACATATCCACATAAAACTGACCGTCAAAAGTACAACCCAGGGGATGATGACAATCCGGGTGCACCGGTAGCAGCCGGAAAGCGGATACCACATCAGCCTTTGGCAGCAAGGCCCCAGGGCCTGCAGCCTGGACCATGCGAACCACCGCGTCAAAGGACGTGTAAGAAACCTGGCAAAGTTTGGCGGAAATGTTATAATTTACCGAACTGCCTGGAGGGTACGACAAATGAGTAATCAGGCAATATTTACCCTGTTCCTTTTTGGGCACCACGCCCTAAGCAGAAACCTGCATATTGGACATAGGGGGCACACAAAAGAGCCTGGCCATCCAGCCCAAGGATACTTCCTTGGTAAGCTTCGAATTGAAAGTAAGGGAGGGCGAACTGGAAAGGGGATCCAAAAACCTAGCTCAAAACCCTCCAATAGGATCCGGGCTGCCCGACGATTCTTATAAAGGTCGAGCCACAGGCGCATCTAGTTCACGACTACCGGAGTTGTCGCCCCTAGCCCCCACATCCCCTTTCTCTACAGTTTTGCCCCGCTTGAAACAGCGGGAGATGGGATGAGCCCCACCGCAACCGGAGCACTCTTACTTGAAATGGCACAAGGACCCCCACGTACAGTGACTGTCATTGAATTTCCAACAACAGCCTGGCCTCTGGTTTGGGGCTGATGAGAAGGATGTCCCCCACCTCCCCCCAGAAAAGGCGCCCTGTCGAGTCATAATTGAGAGGCTTATGTCCATCTGGTCCCAGGACAAAGAGGGTCGCACAGCCAGCCGCTGATGAAATTGTTTGTCGTATCTCCACCAACCCAGGCCCCCATAGGTACGACACACGTTCCAGATAGTGTCCTGATAGCAGAACAACATGGAGAATTTTTGGGAGCCTTCTACCCAATGACGCTAGCCAGGATAGAAAACGCCCGTATCCAATTCCCAAATGTCTTGGGAATTTTTCGATAGCGGTATTTGTCTTTGTGTCCTTCTCGGATTCCTTACCATCTTTCTCAACCAAGGGAGGAACTTCCTCCAGTTGCAGAAGGGAAAATATTTCTACGAAATTCACTTTCCAAATCCTCTCCCTAGTTTCTTGCTTCAAGTGCAAGCCCAGCACATGTAAGCAGCGACCCGCGCTATGTCCGCAATGCCTGCCTCCTGGGAAGCTTCGTCTGCACTAGCAACTGCGCAAGACGTCGCAGGCAAAGGGGGACCCGAGGGTGCCGAAGGCAACAGACCGCTACCAACTACTAACATAGACCCAGGGGGCCCAGAGGACTGCACATTGAGGGGTTGCTGGGCTGGGGACCAAACCAACCTGAGTTGACTATCCATAGTGGATTCCCTGCTAACTGCCACACCTTACTCCCACTGATCTAAAAAACCCTGAAGACCTGAGAGGAACCCCCCCAACCGGGTACCCGAGTGACTAAAAGAAGAGGGAACACTAAAGTTACCCGTAGATGCCTGGCGCTCCGACCGCGGCATAGCAAGCACAGAAGGTAAAGGCAGATTACCACGAATTCCAGTGTCCAATGTGTTCCTCAAAGGTGTTCCAGGCACCACCTGCTGGGCAGTTCCAGTAACAGCAGTCAGGTCCTGTGAGAAGAGCAACGGAGAGGAAGTGCTCCACACCAGGAGGCAGCCGAGGTAGGTGACCAGCAGGGGGGGAGGGGACCCAGAGGGAACAGGGGGAGGGCCAGAGGGCAGAGGGGACCCTGAAAGAGCAGGGAGAAGAGCAGGGGAGGAAAAGGAAGGAGGAAGAAAAGAGGCAGTGTCGGGTTCCCCAGCCACCCGGGGCCTTGCGATGCCTCGGACCTGGGCTCCTACTCCGCAACTGGGCCCAAGGTACAGCATCCAGGTATAGTCTCACTAGCAGGCAGGAACTAGTGCGGCCCCCAGGAGCAGGGGCTGCAGGGGAGGCCCCTGAAGGAGCCTGGCCGCGGGGGGAACCACGCCGGCAGTCATACCTGGGGTGAGGCGAGCATCCAGCGCAGCTGCAGCTCTGAGGGAAGCCAGGATAGCCTCAACCTCCACCCCTCAAGCAGAGTGACCACAGACCCAGGACAAACAGGAGCAGGAGGACATGAAGCTATTTGCTGGCACGAATCCCAAGTGGTAAGACCACCCCCACTAAACTCACACACCACATAATCCCACCCACAAATTCATACACAACCAATCACATGCATCCATCCCCAAACTCATACATCTGCCCTTGTCCGCTTAACTGTGCTATCTCTGCAGGGCCTTTACACTGTCAAATTACCTAGCCGTCTTGGTTTTGGCAGGACAGTCCCAAATTCAGGTTACCTCCATCTGTGAATTTCAAATGCAAATCCCAACACATATGATTCAAACTAATTTACAACTTCATTAGTGGTCTTGTGGCTGAATAGAAGGAAACCCAAGAGACGATGTTACACAGAGTGAAATCAGAAAGTTTAAAACTTCTGTTACGAATATTTCTGTTACTAATTTTCAATGCATCTAGCAACAGTTAGCAGAATGGACGTCAGATCTGACACGCTGGGTCAGACAGACTATTCCACTGGGGAGTTTGCAGAAGCTGGAAATAAGCTTTGTGTTTTCTGTCTCTCGCAGGCTCCATACTGCCTGCTCGATGGTCTTGTCATTACGCTGTCTGCGCAATGACAAGGAAAAATATAAACTGGTAATTATCTTCCATTGGGATCTCACGATGATTGCAGCCTTAAAATGTTTGGTCAGGACCCTGCCTACTGCTCTCTCACTACATCAGAGAAGAAGTTTGAGAGCCGTTCTGTTGTTAATTAAATGTTTGGGATTAGTCCAAACAGCCAGAAGCAATACTGCAGAGTGATATAGAAGAACATATATCAGGCATTAACTGCATAGAAACAATGTACCATGTTACACTGATGTAGGACTACAAATCCCATCAGTCTCATGCAGCCTGCAAATTATGAACAGGTATACAGCTGATCATCCAATTCAGGTATTGTTGTTAAATGCCATGTTCAAAATCTCAGTCTGGAAATTAAAACACTGCCCCATGTGGACCGTAAATGCATTGTTAGTTTCAGAGTGAACTTTATTATTTTATTATTTATATAGCGCCAGCAAATTCCGTAGCGCTGTACAACGGGCATAGGACAATAGATGCCAACCCAGGTCTCATCAGAGGTCCAGGTTTTGTCAACATTCACGTTCAACCATAATTAGGATATCCCTATTTTCCGGACACTTAGTGTGTCACCAGGGAGCACTTGTTTGGGAATCACCTCTGCCACGTATGGGATTCACTACTACCACTCCCACGGTAATTATGGTTCTGGATCCAACATATTTTCTTCTTCAGTATATAAAAAGCGCTGCCCTGTGGTATGGAATGGTTATTTGCGTATTCCAAAATCAAAGCAGTTTTACTGAGACCCTATTCTTGATGAACTAATGGATTTCCACCCTGTAGCATTTCAGTTCTGCATATTGTAGGGCAGTACTTTTTATATCCTGCCAATCAGCATGAGAAGTGATTTGACAATCCTACATGTACATAGACCAGACAGCTCCCAGGTAGGGATGCCAGATCATGATTTGATCAAGATGCCTATGTACTAATCTGTTAAAAATGAATCTCAGCAGTATGTATTGTTTAAAGGTGTTCCTAATTACAGCTCATTCAGAACTACTACAACTACAACTAAGCATGGAAATCTGTGATTGTGTGCGCATGTTCCGGCACAGAGACTCAATGAAAAGCCTCTGGTTGGAGGGGAGTGCTGCAGGCCTTTGCATGCTGATTTATCATACACCCCCTGTTAAAACATGCAGAAAAATATACATGCAGGTTTTCTTTGGAAGTACAAACCTTAAAGGAACACTATAGGGCCAGAAACAAAAACATGTATCCGTGACCCTATAGTGTTAGAAACACCATCTGGCCTCCCTGGCACCCGTTTGCCCCCCCCCCTCTAAATGTAGTAAAATCTTATCTTATATTATTAGTATACATCATCAGAAGTGATAATCCGAGCTAATCACAATGCTTTCCCATAGAAAAGCATTGGATTGTCAAGGAGGCAGATCAGGGGCAGAGCCAGCACAAGCCTAACACAGCACAGGCCAATCAGCAGCTCCTCTTAGATATGCATTAAATCAATGCATCTCTATAAGGAAAAGTTCAGTGTCTCCATGCAGAGGGATGAGACACTGAATGTCAGTGCTGCTCACTGTACAGCACTGACCCAGGAAGCACCTCGAGCAGCCATCTGAGGAGTGGCCAGTGGAGGTATCTCTAGGCTTTTCTCTGAAAAGACAGTGTTTACTGCAAAAAACCTGAAGCAAAGAGCCTGGAGGGAATGATTATACTCACCAGAACAAATACAATAAGCTGTAGTTGTTCTGGAGACTAAAGTGTCCCATTAATTGATTTAATGAAGCTGCTGCAGCAGGCTTCCGTCAACTAATCGGTAGCTCCACTCATACGTTTTCATGCATGGATCTTGTGGATAAGCCCTTGGAACTTGCCCATTTATATAACACAATTGTGCTATCTGAGGGCACATGCTATATGGGTACATGGACATAGTGTTGGGTTTTAAGCTGCATCACATTTTGCAAACAAAGAGCTGTGTGCCGCAGGACAGGGGTTGAGAACCTATATGCTCCCTAATCTATGCAAAGAGTTTTGATAGTTATAGTACGTGAAGTGTCGATTTAATAATGACAAAATCTGCATAAAAAATAAATTAGCCACTGGGTAATCGTGCAGTCCCAGAAGTTGAAATGTGTCATGTTTGGCTCCCTAAATCAACAGTGTGTCTCTGTTTCTTTGATTTAGCAATAATAAGGGAAACCTTAAAGCATTAGTGGACGTATATTTCTTTCCTTATCTTTCATGATGCCAAGGCTTTGAAAGTAATATATAATGTTATTGTTCTTGATCTCCTGTAACTCTTTTATAATTGTCACTACGTAATTACTGCAGTGTAGACAGATTCTGACTTGATCTGCGAGAATTCCGTTTCAAGCAAAGGACACAGATTTATGTTTCATTTGATCCAATAAGACAGTTACCTACCATGACCCTGCAAGGCTGGGACGTCTCTTTAAAGCAGTAAAAAAAGATGGCTGGTATTACATATATAATCTTGATACACCGTGTGCTGGTGAAATGACAAGCAGTCTGCCAAACCCTAGAGATTTCCTTGTATAATGCCTCTCGACTTATGCTGAATCTTGCTGGCATCTGATGTGCCCTGGAAGTTTGACTCATATCACTTGGGAATCTTGAAACTTCTTAAAAGTAAGCTAAACTCTGTGCTGGGCTTTGGGAGGCAGCTCGCTGGAAGGAGGGGGGGCTGTCAGTTTCTCTTCCCCTAGGAATTAGTAGTGTAGAGCAAGTGAATGGAACAATTTTAGAAAGGTAGAAGGATATGTGCAATATAATAGCAGTCACAAATGTTCGCTCACCTACATTTCCTTTTATTCGGAAAATAAAATCTCTGGCGTAACTTCATTGACTTAAAAAAAATGGTTGTGAAACTGCAGATTCTTAACTTCTTACTTGCTATTTTCTAGAGTAGGACCTGACAAGAATAGGGTACATTTACTTTGTGGCAGGCTTATGCAATATATGATCAAATAATGTAACTAATCCCCCATTATTTTATGCCTAGGTAAGGTGTTTTTAAATAAAACTATTACAATCTCTAAGATTTTAAATCATTGTTTAGTGAATAAGCGAGTGCGCTGGATTTTGTATTTTGTGTATTTTGGCCCCAGCAGCACCCTATAATGTATGCATGTTCAGGTGAGTGCAACTCTCTTGGATATATATATATATATATATGTGTGTGTGTGTGTGTGTATTGGTACCTGAATTGCAAAAATTAGACAAAAACTGCTGGTTTGGAAAAATTCTCTAACTCAGCTAGTCTCACAGCTTGGCTATTTTTTTATCTACATTTTACTACTCAGCATTTTGTGTAAAACAACCCTCTGTTATTTTTAAGGAGCAGTAAGTATATGGAAAGAGTGAATTGCTATGAAAAAAAAAGAGTGAAACTCACTATGTTATTTTTTTTTAGCAAATAGGCAACCGGACCTGACAATGTCATATCCAAAGAAATATCACCCTGAGTATACTCCATATATGGACAACAGGTGGCATGGCGGGATTGACCAATCAGCAAGCCACCCATGAACACTCTCCAAATACATGTGGGTGTCTGGAGTAACTAATTAACAAGTATAGATTAACCATTCAGCAAGAAATTCCCAAGCTCCCTCTATCATAACAAAAACACACACACACTTCACTATTTGGGGTACATTTTCACCAATAGACCATTTTCATTACTTTGGTCACTCTAGCCAAAAACGTCACAGAGTTGTAAGATAGGCAATGAAGTAATAACCCCTACTGCCATGGAACTGCAACTTCTAAGCAAGACTGCAAAATGATATCTGTCTGTCGGTCTGTCTATCTATCAAGAAGATTGCGGTTTGTTTGTTTTTGTTGTTGGAGGAATTGTGGCCAGAGCATTTATAAAGTAAACTAAAACAAAGCATGGGTTAACTTTTTGCTTCCATCTGCCGGCCTCATATTTCAAATATAGGACAACAGAACAATCCCAAGTGATAATAATGAAAGCCATAGACCTTGTTCTTGAAACAGATGCAGAGATTCAGAGCAGGCGGGAAGAAGGGAGAACAATGCCTATGATTACAAGTGAAATCTTGGCTGCATGGTCCAATCGGAGAGCTGGATTTTAACACAGCCTCAAGCTTCACTAGCTTAACTCTTTCCTAACACTGTGGCCAGTGGTTTCTTCAGAGTTACTTAATGTTTCAGAAAACGTTATATTTAAAAAAAAAAAAATGTTTAATTGTTTAGGATCGTTTCAGGTATTTACCCAACACTAAATAAAAATGTATTTTAAACAAACCCACCCGAGATGCAATCGCAAGCTTAGTCAGCATACAATATGGCAAAGCGGAATGAAAGGAGAGCTCACGATTCAATACCAGTGTTCTGAATTCAAAACTGCTTTAAAGTGAAAAACCACCCAACTCTCATTACAGCAAAACTTTCATCTGTATTAATAGAAGTTTTTTGAACACTTTATTGACATATCCAACCAGGTGTTACACCCGTGAAGTAGTGGACTGATCATCCCATGATAAACACAGAGATAATTTGAGTGCTTGTGGTGTCTAGTGTGCTGGGCTGGAAAGAATTATCTAGTTTATAATCAAACATCCACCTGTCTACTCTTGGCTTTGTGTCCGTCGTTCCTTCAGGGCCTAATACACTGCTATTGCATAAAATATACTGCAATTACCAGTGGAATACGAGAGGCCTACTATATCTTCATAAACTAGACACGGAAAAGATGGAAAAGCCCAATCTCTCACTTACTGGTAGCTTGCCAGTCGGCAACCAATCAGTAGACAAGGCTGCCTATTTCACTGAGCAGATTGATTTTACATGTTAGGATCCCGTTAGTACCATAATTTTTCTGCATTTTTGGCTAGGGACTCAAGATAATGCATTAGGAAAAGACCAAGCATGTTCCTTTCCTGTAACGTCTCGTTGAAGTTTTGTAGTGTTGGGATGAATTCAGATTTCAAATTGAAACCAAGTTTAGATTAATTAAATCTGACTTAAGTGACCTTTGTTTAATCTGGTCTACATTGACCAGGGTCCAACAACTTACAATGGTCTGCACATATGGCTCCATTGAACACTTATTCAATTATTTATTTACTTGTTTATTATAGACTAAAAAGAAATATATAGGCACCAAAAACTATCAGGAAACACACTCAGGGACGTTTTAGCCGCGAGGCAAACAAGGCATTTGCCTTGGGCAGCATTTTCCAGGGGGCGGCAAAAAAAGCCGCCCCCAAATGCCCAAGGCAAATGTCTTGTTAGCCTTGCGGCTAACAGACATGCCAGCGGGCTGCTGGGCAGTCGGGTGGCGCTGGCGAGGGAGCACTTCCTCTGAGCTGTCTGCTCAGCTACCTCGCGCGCCGCAGAGTGAGGCTGGGAGCCGGAATATGACGTCATATTCCGGCTCCGCCTCCCAGCCTCACTCTGCGGCGCGTGAGGGAGCTGAGCAGACAGCTCAGAGGAAGTGCTCCCTCGCCCGCCGCCCGCCAGCGTCGCCCGACTGCCTAGGGCAGCACAAAACCAGGATACACCACTGAACACACTGCTAGAGCTGTTTTATGGGCATCTGGAGACTCCGAATTGTACTGAACTGAAATCCATTTGGCAACATTTAGGCAAAAATAGATGATCTGGTGAAATCCTCAAACTCAGCTGTAGTCACAGCTCAGCTGTTTGAGCTTAAATATGGCCTTTGGATAGTTTGTAGGTAAAGGAACAATCTAACGTTAGAAATACAAACCTTTCTTTCTGAGATTAGAGTGATGTCTGTGCTATTTAGATTCCTACTCCCCCTCACCCCACAAAATAGTAAAAGAGTTTTACTCACCTTCTAATCCATGCTTCGCTCTCTACCCAACAGCCATCTTTCCTCATCATCTCCTCTCAGAGATGCAATAGCTTAATGGGGACCGTTTGGTGTTTTCACGCACTGCGTGAAGATACTGAAAGACTGTGCTGCAAAGATTGCAGGACCGCAACAGGAAGCACCTCTAGTGACTGCATGATTGACAGCCACTAGATATGTTCTACCAGCTCAATGTAAACACTGCCTTTTCTCCGAAAATGAAGTGCTTACACTTCAGAGACTGCAGGGACACACTATTTCTAGAACCACTACATAAGCTGTAGTAGTTTTGGTGCTTAGGGTGTCCATATAAGGAACGGAAAAGATTAGGCAACATTTTTGAAAAGAATGAAATTGGAAGAAGGTCTTTTATATGCAAAGTGAAGGATATGGGCTACAGATTACACATTTAGAGGATCAAAGCAAACCAGAAAGAATTTGTTGTAAGAAAGATCAGAACTATGTTTCAAGGTAACTTTCACACAAATGGTTCCATACACTAACCAAGTTCTGGTTAGCTGACCATTGTCATTAAAAATGCAGTTACTATGTTCAAACTGGAAAAATTTCCTCAACATCTGACATATCTGTGTTGAGTAAATGCTAAAAAATATATGGAATATATATATATATATATATTTTTTTTTATATATATATTGTTTCTATATCAATCTTGATATCAAGGCCTTCAATTTGGGGGACCACTAATGGTCCTGCTAGGCATGAGTCTTTAAAAGCAGCATTACTAGTGGAAAAAAAAACAATCAATGAAACCCGGGATTTATCTTTTAAAGTTTTTTTTTTTTTTTTTTTATAATAAAGGGATATTTACATCATAGAGAGTTTGGCCGACAAAAATCAGTTGGATTTTCAGCAAATTTGTGATATCTGACAGGTGCTGAAAAGCCCTTTCCTGGACTCCCAGAGCTTGTTAGTTTCTGCATACTCTGCAGGACTGCTTAGTACAAGTGAAGTTGGTAACTAGGAATTAATTACTAGCTTGCCCCTTCCTGCTTTGTAGTTTATATTAGAGGATTTTTCAGAGAGATGTTTTCTGTCTCTGGCAGGGTCGTTCTGCTAACGAACCTGATACTAGCTAATTAACGGCACCCCATAGTACAATGGTCGTAGGTCATCATTACAGGGCATTAATTGCTTTAAGGGGAAAATATATCTAATTATCAGGGCTTCCACACTTCTGTATTTGTGAAATTTGAAGACTTTTCCATTGAAACACATCCTACATACATGTTTTTCCCGGACGAAGACAATGGGTAGAGTTAATATGAGGAAACGTTTGTTCATGAAATGTTTTTTATTTTTTCTTTCTCACTTAAAATACTGCATTATATTTGCTTTGGAATTTTATAAAAACATTCCAACTCTTGCTGAAAGTAATACAAAGGAGTCAAGGTGAGTACCGTATGAAGAGCAGCTCTAGAGCAAAGTTATGGAGCACTCAATTTGGACCATTCTATTATTTTTTTCACAGAGTCCAAAAAAACCTTTTGTAAAGTTACTACTTACATTATCAACGTAACTTAAGTACAGCACTTTACATCTGTCAGCACAGTAGAGTCTTCTTCTTGGTTCATTTAATGTTCATAATGTATTATATATGTATTGAAAGCCAACAGTAATTGTCTGAATAGTATGGCAAGCTGAAACCAGCACGTATGTTGATAAGTAGAACTTCCTCATAGTGTAACCTAGTCCTTGTGAAGTTGGTATATGTGACTGATTTTGCTTATGTTACCAGACTGTCTGAGCATTGAGTGAAATGTAGTTTACAACCATCGGCAGTGCCAGGCTAGGCCATTATTGTGCTATATTACTTTTAGAGTACCAACAAAATGAACGGCTTTAAATGTACTCTGCTTACTGAATAGCAACTCCTCTGTTAAAGTCTGCGGGGAAATTGCTATTCAGTATGCAGAGTAAACACTGAGAGAACTGAGAGAACCCAGCACTAGTTGGACCAGGTGGCTTTTTATTTACCATGAAAATTCATGTTCCTGTGTTTCCAAAAACAAAATGCTTAGACAATACTGGACACTGTATAAGGGAAATATACTGTGAAATGTGTCTCACTGTATCATGGAGATTAAGTAACATGAACAAACACAGTGGTGTTGGTCTCCCTGACTTGAATAAATTGTAATATACTTCCAACTTAGTTAGAATTATTAACTGGCATGTTCCCTTCTCTAAATGAGATGCATGATTGTTGAGAGAAATGCCTCTAATATTCCCATCCCTGCTTGACTCTGGATCAACAAATACTCTGTTCCTAACTCTCAATTGCAGGATCCATTTATTGAAGCTACTTGGACAATTTGGCACTCTAACAGATATAAATATGATTTGACAATGTACCCAAACCTATTATCCATAACCCAGATATAGCTAGTGGGATCCACCATAAATATTTGTCTTTACTGGATTTGGATGGTCTGGGTTAATGTTGCTCCATCAGAACTACTGATGGTCCCACGTTTCTCAACAATATTCTACAGGACATCCTCAAATTGTGCAGGAAAGCTTTTGATACTTCCAGCTTTGATTCCCTGCCAGGTATACATAAAATTCACAGAGGCCTTACTTTTATTTAAACAACATTATATCCATGTGCACTTACATAAAGGCATCTTACCTTTTATCAAAGTATCCCAAATTTCCATTATCAAACTCCCCCTGATTTCCTCCTTGATGGGGGTTAAAATTTGGGAATAACTCTTTCAAGGCTCAATGGCAAATAAAAATTATTTTGACATAAGAGAGCTTAGTTTCTAATAAAGTTCAGGAGCTGAAGTACAAACGGTTGCCGAGGTTGCATAGAAGCCTTCAGGCCCTGCACCATACGTTAGCTTCAGTGCTGGATACATTTTGGCCTTGTAGGGAGGAATCAGAACGATGTTAAATATTTGTCAGTGTTGTCCTCTCATCACGTCCTATTGGAATGAAATACATGAAAAAATACATGCAATTACAAATTAGAACATTCCCTTTACTCTAGAAGTTCTGCTTTTTCCCCTTTCTATGTCAATAGCTAATTACAAAACCTCCCTAATAAAACATCTTTTAAACGCTCCTAAATTGTTAGTATCCTTTCTCTAGAGGACCACCCTCCAGCAATGTATCACCAAAGTTGAGGAACTGTGTTTCACTGGGCTTCTTACAAGTTCTTTTCAGGGTTGTTCGTCTCAGGTGCTCCTAATTTGGTTCCCTTAGACTGAGTTTCTCTTCTACTCCTCCTTTACTTCCACCTTAAACGTGAAACTGCTATCTTCAGTTAGAGCTTTTTGTGACATGTCATGATTCCCTTTTATTCCAGAGGTTTGGTCCTTAAGGGGTTAAAGGGACACTATAATCTCCAAAACAACATTAGCTTAATTAAGCAGTTTTTGTGTATTAATCACACCCCTGCAGTCTTGCTGCTTGGTTCTCTGTCATTTAGGTAAAATCGCATTGTTTATGCAGACTAGGCACACCTTCCTGCATCTGACTTACACAGCTTTCCTAAATACTTCCTGTAAAGAGTCATCTAATGTTTACACTTCCTTTATTGCAAATTCTGTTTATTTTAGATTTTCCCATCTCCTGCTCTATTAATAGTTTGCTAGACACTGCAGGAGCCTTCTGTGTGTGATTAAAGTTCAATGTTTTAGAGCAGGAGATGAAAACTTTTTAAGTATGTAAGATCTAATTGAAAGTGAAACCAATTTTGTTTCATGCAGGCTGTGTCAGTCACAACGAGGGGAAGTGTGGCTAGGGTTGTATATACAGAAACAAAAGTAATTTAACTCCTACATGGCAGAGAACTGAGCATTCAGACGCATGATATATACACTTAAACCACTACATTATGCCAAAATTGTTTTGGTGACTATGGCGTTCCTTTAAGTTGCTCTTAACTCTATTTACCTTTATTTTGCTCTGTCCTAGTTCTATACTTCAATAAATGTAGTCTTCTGTAGATTGTCAGTATTTATTTTTGGATGCATTCATATTTATCATTCCTTATTTTATTTTACCACTATGGAATTCTTCAAACTTTAAAAACAAAAAATGTCAAAATAAAAATAGAAATTAGGTTGAACACCTGAGCCAATAGTTGTTTGAGATGCAAATCTATTAATATGCAGTACAAACTCATTAGAGCTTTGATGGAATGGAACCAGAGTTATATTCTGAACATTAAATAAAGTCACTGTTTATTCAGCATATCCCTAAATCTAACTGAGGCACAGATGTCACTGCTAATTGGGGCTAAATTAAAAGTTCCTAAGCCAGAATATCCCAATACCTTGCTGAAACAGATTTTTTTTTTTACTAGTATCACCACTTGAATGCCTAGATCCTAACCACTTGTGGTTTATGATCTCTTTTACATAGATCATTGTGAATTGAAGAATCAGAAACAGAGAAGGATACAAACAGAAGATTATGCTACATAGTTACACGACTACAAATGTCTAAATATAAGGCAGATCAGGTGTTAAATTTAAAAGTCTCGTCTGGTTAATACAATAAAAAGATTGTAGGTTGTAAAGTCAACTAGTGAGCGCTGTGCTATTAGCAGGTTAAATCAGTAGGATTTGAAAACCTTCAGGATTTTAAAGGGATGTTAGACAAATAATGTACTTATGTCATATTTTACAAATAAAAAAGGTAGTCCGTTCATTAGCTAAACACATTGGCTTTAAATGGTTAGGTGAAGAATCTTATGGAAATACTTAACATTTATGTGGGATCGTATGCAGAGGGGGTTTTCCAAATGTGCCATAAAGCCTTGATGCACTACTTCTGGTTCACTGGCATGTTGTAGCCCATGTTTAATATGAGATGTCAAAGGGATACTATAGGCACCCAGACTCAGACTTTAGCTCATTGAAATGGTCTTGGTACAGTGTCCTCTTAGTCCTGTAATGTAAACATTGCTGTTTTTGAGAAACTGCAATGTTTCTATTGCAGGACAAAGACATTCTCTACTGGCTGTCTACCAGACAGCCACTAAAGGTGCTTCCGGGAGTTTACCAGACTGTAGGTCACCTAAATGATGCTTGATTAAATGCTTTCCTATTGGGAGGACCTAATGTGTCTACTGCACATGCAGTAGGTCCTTCGGAGGAGGAAGTGGAGCTGAGGAGTCGTTATGAAGGGCCGACACTGCGCCACAGAATATTGGTGCTGGAGTTGGGTTAGTAAATAAAGGGTTTTTAACATGTTATGTTCCATTGAGGGGGCGGAGAAAAGGGCAACAAGAGAGCACTATCGTGTTAGGAATACAGATTTGTGTTCCTACCACTATAGAATCCCTTTACGTGTATTTAATAGAAAACTATAGTTTTTTTGGTTACTCTTTGCAACAAAGGATTTTATTAGGGGTACATAACTGGTTGCATAACTGGTTGATAAATAGGGAGGAATTTAAGATGAATAATCTGTTAGTAGGAATTGAGAATATTTGCACTTGTCTTTTTTATCTCTCCCTTTCTTTTTCTGTATGTAAATGTCCAGGCTAATTTTGTTCACATTAATTCGTTTTCCAGAAACAACTGGCGCCCGAGTCATAAATTCTCCGGAACCACCAGAGGGCGACAAGAATGGCTTTATAACAAGTAAAAAGTAAGTTTAAAAGAAGGAAAAAGAAAAGAAAAAAAAAGTTAATTTTGCTTGTAAAATCTTCCCATTACTTTTACATCGCTCAAGCTGTTCATGTGTTTTATTGTTAAATCTTCCAGCACTTTGCAGTTGTGGAGAAATATTTCTCTAAAATGGTTTCGCGTAGACGTTTAGAAATATTTGCCAAGCATTTGATTAAGATTTAGCTTACAGCTGGTCAGTAGAACTTAGACTAATTGCTGCCAACGTTTGTATTATTTTTGCACTTTAATTAGACTATGCTGCGACCTGTTAGTCAATATAATATTTTTTTATTTATTTAAGTTTATTTATAATTTTCCAAAAATGCAAATGAAGTGTGTTTTTTTTTTTTTTTTCCATTTCATGTTTTCCAATGGAGGATAAGCATCAAGAATAGCTTAATAAAAAACAACCAAATGTTTGCTGAAAAAGTGTCGGGCCAACCATTTAAATTTGAATTAAATGTAAATTATAAATGGCAAAACAAGGATACAATAAACAGTCCAATCGTCTTTATTTTCGCATGTATGGGTTCTAACAATCCATGCAGCAACGAGTAGCATATGGAGTAGTGATACACAGAATAAACAGCGGTCAACGCATTTCATGCTTCTGTACTTCATCTAGACTCCATAGTCAGTGCAAACACACCAGCTTACTTAGAGCCCCACAATGCTTCTCACAAAACAAATGTGATCCAGAGCACCGAAACAAACGTGGGATGTGCCTGGAGACCAAATACGTTGGAAAATAAAGAAATTTGGAAATGTTATGGTATCCATGTTTTTTTTTTTTTTGATTCTTTATTTATAGCGTGCAAAGAAATAACATAGTGTTCAGTAAGCCACAACAGCCTCTGCACACAGATTGACAACAAGACATATAAACCAGAGTTATGGCATTTGTATATATCGCACATTTTTAAAGGTTTTATGGTATGCTTAGATTGCAGGCTGACTAGTAGATGGAGCTATTGTTACAGGAGAGTGGCAGACCTTTGCATAAACATGGGCATGTAACTAAACATTGTAAAGTAGTACGGTAAGTATAGTTGAGGAGATGCGTAGATCTGTTAGCTAATATAGACATGCTGAGTTGTTATGCTGAACAATACTGTAATGGTGCCACTGGGTACCGGTAGTAATTTTCTTAGGTGGAGGTAGCTCCGTTTTGCCCAAAGGGCATAATAAACAAAACAAAAAAGAAAAAAAAAAAAAAAAACACAAAGCACAATAAAGACAACATAAGCAAAAACAGATGAAAAAAGACACAGGTACTGCGTCCCGACAGCCCTCGTCTGCCACATTTCAGTAGCCTTAGCACAGTAGAGAGCAGTAATGTAATTTTGAATTAAGGTAGTAAACACTTTGCTAGTTGGCATAATACTACACTTAGCGTCTGTGTCAGGTAGGAGTGTACTGATAGAGTGGTACAGTGCTCTAGCAGTATATAAATGATGTATGTCTCATATTTACACGTTGTGTTACGTAATGTAGGGCGTGATAATGGTGCTGAGACCGTGGGCCTAGGAGTGTGACCCAGCCTTTTGGGTCTTATGTATGGAAGCAGTGGTCCTGTCTTATACTTAGGCGATGTTGTGGTCTATCGGGTGTGTTGAGTAGCTATTTACACTCAGTTACCCCAGAGTGTTGGGGGGGGGGGGGGATGAGCGGAGGGGAATCTCCGGTGTCTGTGTCCTCTTAGCGGGACATGTCGTAAGGAGTGTGCGGTCGCTGAGGGTCACCTGCGTTAACTATGACCCGGGAACTCTAACAGTGCTGCATACTAATGAAACATTAAAACTATAACATATAAACATCAGAGGTTGACCGGTATCTGGAACTGGTGTGGGGATCAGTCCAGTTCCTTGTGACTGCTGGTGCTTTATCAGTCAGCCTGTGTCCTCTGCAGCGCGTGGGGTAAAAGGGACAATCCTGCGTATGTCCCATCTGTGACTTGGACGTGCCGTATTCTCAGAAGACATGGTAAGGCCCAGTCCTTGAAGGAATGTCGCTGAGTCCTCTGCGGAGGAAAGCTGATGCATGCTCCCATCTTTATGGACTATTAATGCTCGAGAAGGTCCCCATTTGTAGCCGATGTCTGCAGAGCGTAGGATCTTTGTCACTTGTTGGAAAGACCGTCTCCATTCCAGAGTGGAGTGGCATAAGTCCTGTAAGAACTGGAGTTGCATTTCCTCGAACTTAAGAGGAGTTCTGGATTTTGTAGCGTCCTGCAGGGCCAGCTTTTCACGGAGTAGCGGGAAACGTATCAGGGCGTCTCGGGGAACCCCATCCGGGGCCCTATTTGACTTGGCTAGTCTGTAGCAGCCGTCTACCTGAATGCCCTTCGTAGAGCGCTGTGGCAGTAGGGTAGCCCATAGCCGGCGTAAGAAATGGGGCAGTTCCTGTTCGGTGACTGATTCGGCTATGCCCCTGATTTTAAGATTATTACGTCTCCTTGCCAGGGGTGTATCCTGGTTTTGTGCTGCCCTAGGCAGGACAAAACTCAGGCGCCCCCCTCACCCCCCCCCCCCCCGACAACCCCTCCCTAACCCTTCCCCCGCCTTCTAAATACACACACACTGACAGATACGCATCCATTAGCTAACTGTTAGCTAATGTGAGTGTGTGTGTGTGTGAGTGTATGAGTGTGTCTGTGTGTGAGGGTGTCTGTTAGTGACTAACAGACACACTCACACACACTGACATACACACACTAACAGACACACACAGTCAGACACACTCACACACACACACACACACTCTAACAGACAAACAGACACACTCACACTCACTAACAGACACACTCACACACACTAACAGACACACTCACACACACTAACAGACACACACAGTCAGACACACTCACACACACTCTCACACTCACTAACAGACACACACACACACACTAACAGACACACTCACACACACTAACAGACACACTCACACACACTAACAGACACACACAGTCAGACACACTCACACACACACACTAACAGACACACTCACTAACAGACACACACTAACAGACACACTCACTCACATTAACTCATTTTTTTTTTAATTTACCCCCCCCAGCCTCCTTACCTTTGGGAATGCTGGGGGGGTTCTCCCTCTCCCTGGGGTCTAGTGGGGCTGCCGGTCGGGCTGCTGGGCTGGTTGCTGGGCGGGCGGCTGGCGAGGGAGCACTTCCTCTGAGCTGTCTGCTCAGCTCCCTCGCGCGTCGCAGAGTGAGGCTGGGAGGCGGAGCCGGAATATGACGTCATATTCCGGCTCCCAGCCTCAGTCAGCGGCGCGCGAGAGAGCTGAGCAGACAGCTCAGAGGAAGTGCTCCCTTGCCAGCCGCCCGCCCGCCCAGCAACCAGCCCAGCAGCCACCAGCCCAGGATGTCTGTTAGCCGCAAGGCTAACAAGGCATTTGCCCTGGGCGTTTGGGGGCGGCTTTTTTTGCCGCCCCCTGGAAAATGCCGCCCAAGGCAAATGCCTTGTTTGCCTCGCGGCAAATACGCCCCTGCTCCTTGCGTCGTCCTGGGTGTCCAGTCTGACCTGCATTCTTTTGTGTGATGCTTGGAGCTGTAGCAAGTGCTCGGTGGTGCTTACTTGCTTTTGGGCTAGGGAGGTGATGGCATCCTCATTAGCCTGCAGTCTTGCTGTCACTACTGTGATGTCCTCACGTATAATATTCAAGTCTGCATTGAAGAAGGCTCTTATGTTTGTTAATAGGGCTTTGATATCCCCTTTTGTGGCTGGGGCTGTCAGGTCTTCCTCTCTTTGAGGGCTGTTCACGCTCCCTGAACAAGGTATTTCGTCAGGTGCGTCTAGGAGTTCTTCCTCAGAGGATGAATAGAATGCGTCTGGTTGCGGCGCCATTTTGGGCCTAGGCCGCGGCTGTAGGAGGTCGGCGATATCGCGGGAGCCGTTCCCGGTAAGGGTTTTTAGCTTTTTCGCCTTCTTCCCCATTGTGACCTGTATCGTTGGACCCGGTCCCGGGCTGGTTTAGGGTAGGTAGGTGCCCCAGTACTTGCCGTTAGTTATGTGCGCTGCGGGAGCTTAGCCGACATGCGTCCTCTCTCCTCAGCGTTGAAGCCACGCCCGGTATCCATGTTTTGCCATCAAGGATAGCTACATCTAAGTTTCAATTTTTAATACGTAGTATTTCTGTCAGTGATAGTAGTGGATTGGGAAAAGGACTTTGTCCTGTTAGGTAGGACCAGTCTGGTACATGGTGTAATACATTTGGCAGAGGGTTGATAAGACTTGTCTGTGAGCAGATGTATGCCACAAGATCCTTAGTGACCAAACTTAAAAAGCCAGTCTGAGCGTATCGTATACGTACTGGTTACGATGTAAAAATGATGTGGGCACCATTCCTCTGGTTTATATTAAGACATTTTCAAGTAGCTTGAGAAAATAGGGGCTGTGTCTGCACCTCCAGCTTAGCCTTATGTTGCTATGTTGTAATTTGCCTAACCTGGCCACAGTGCCCATAGCTTATCATTACCATCTAAAGATAGGCAGGAGAGGGGGCACTGCATAAGTGGGGGCACTGCGTGCGATGGCGGGGAACTCTCTCTTTTTTCTTTTCTCTTCACATTTGAGGCCTTGTTTAATAAGATGGGAATCACATACAGTTTTAGAACACAGTTAAGGGGAGAGGAGGGAGAGGGGCAATAGTTGAGGGATTAATGTATAACCACATAAGCCATGACTTTACTACTAAAACACAGTCTTTGTTACCTTTTCTTATGAGTGTTCACAATGTACAACAAATCTGGAAAAACTAACTATAAAGATTGTCAAAAAAAATAATAAAATTGGGCAGGATAATGTGGAATGTAACTTTCATATCCAAGTTCCAGCAGATTGCCTGAGCTGTAGACACCTGGGGAATCATTCTTATGTAAAACTGGTTGACTGGATGACACTCCTTAAACCACAACCATTACAATGAGCTATTTGTTTTTTCCTAATTTTAAAGTGTTTGACCAGGTCAGTGGTTTCCAAACCAGTCCTCGCCTACCTTTCCAGTATTAAGGGATTACCCAGTTGTGTCAAGGTGTTTTGTTATTTTTCTTTGTAAAAACACCTTAGACAAAACAGGGTAATCCATAAATCCTGGGCTGGTAGGGGTGCCTTGAGGACTGGTTTGGAATCCACCGGACTGGGGAATGGCTTTATGACAAACAATCATTACCTCCCATAAAAGCAGAGAAAAAACATCCCTTATCTGCAACGTAAAATGTATAAATAATATAACCTGATATAACCAATGCAAAGAGCTCACTGGTGATCTGTTCATCACCAGAACCAAATGAAGCAAGAGACTTGAGGAAAACAGATTTCACCAGCAGCAAAGGAAATTATTTTTTTACAGTAATTATAATAATGATGATTAGAGAGATTGTTTTGTTCAAATACAGCAATTATTTTATGGAAAAATGTGCCAGCTATGTTATGCTATAAATGAATAAACTGTATATTTATGATTAATAGTTTATTATATGGACAGTATTAATAACCTTTTTAACGAACTTGTATTACTATATCAATATATAAACCTTAAAAAACACTACAAGCGTCCTAACCACTACAGAGTGCTGTGGTGGTTATGGTGCCAGAATTACAGTGGCACCCCCCCTCCCCCAGTGAAACTAGTCAAACTATTTGCTAATGGTTTGACAACTTACCTGGGCTCCACCTCTTTCACAAGAGCCAAACATTTGTTTCATTGATCTAAACATGGCAATGCAGGGCTTAGCTCATTGGCTGAGAGTGATAGCTCAGCTGACACTTTAAGCCAATGAGCTGTTCCTGCACGGCAGGGCTTAGCCTAGGAGAGATAATAAAGAACTCTTTGCAAGGGCTTAACAGCTCCCAATAGAGGAAGTGACCTGTGGCTAGCAGAACCAGGTAAGTTGACAACTCCCATTTGAGGGCACAGGGAAACTCCTGGCATCATAACCATTACAGCGCGCTATAGCGGTTATGTTGCGTGGAGTATTCTTTCAAATGATCACAGAGCCTCTGCAATGACTTATTCCTTAAGGCAATTTGCTATAAAACTCATTCCTTTGAAAATCTATTTTGGAATTCATACATACATTATTTTGTTTAGAGGAACAACATAACCTGTACAATACACAATATCAGACCTAATGAAATATAAAGAATATCAGGAAATGAAAAGATGCAGTCACTTTATAATTGATTAAATTAATGGATTCTAGCGCTTAATACAATTTATCACATAATAAAATGTGGATGTTTTCCCCCTCCCTCACTCTTTTATCAAGCTCACACCACCACTCAGGTCATTATCAGTCACCGTACAACTGCTGCTTGTGCCACGCCACTTGCCAACCACTGATTAAGAGTGCGCTTGGTTTGTCACACGCTGTTTGTCAAGGTGACACACCCACTTTACCTTCCGTCCAATAAACCCGACTACCCTGTGTCAAACACACTTAATTATCTTCCCTTTGTCCCTGCTACTGCAGCAAAAAAAAAAAAAAAAATCATTAAAAGAAAAGCATGAAGATATTACGGAGTTCATGGTTGTCAGAAAGAAATTGTTCCTTCTTTTCCAGGAGACCTTTCAGAGGAATATTTGTATTGAGACAATGCTGTCTCGTCCGCTGCACTGGAGCGTTTAATGAGGATAATGGCAGAGAGAGCCTGGGATGCCTCATTAGGTAATTGAGTAGGAAGATTGAGTCAGGTAAATTTGTCTAGGTAATAATCAGTGGCGTTTCTTAAATTTGAATAGATTGAAGCCAAGTGCTGTATTTTCACACAACACCATTGACAAGGGAAAAAATTGCTTAACGTTTATATATAGACCTCTTGTGTCCAGATAAAATATATATTTTTTTTTTTTTTTTTTTAAATTCTATGTTTTTATTGTGCAGGTAGGTACATAACATTTCTATACGCCACAACAGCGTTCATATAGATATGCATACAAGCTTATTCGTGGCATTAATATGTGCACATTTTTAAAGTATAAACAGTCGGGTTGTTACAGAGTTAAAACAATCAATGGTAAATCGTAGCTTAAGTCCCGTTTCCAGTGAGTTGACATCTAGCTGTACACACTAAAAATACTATGTCTGCTTAAACGTTGGCTGTTCTTTTCCTAGATGTTTGTGCATACATATCAGATAAAAAATGTAATAGTCGCTGAGTTTTAGCTTTTAAGAGGAGACCTGAACAGTAGGTAAACATAGCTCAATACCTGTTCCTATCCAATAAGCAGCAATATAATGGCTGTGAACATAGTGTAGCATATTACCAGTGCTATATCTGTATGCGTGGTCTCACATCCTATGCATCAGCTCCTGTGGGTGTATATGCTAAGTGCGGGATATAGCATGTGCATTAACATGAATGAAGCATACTTGTACCCTCTAACCAAAAATCAAGATGAGAGAACAGGTGCATGTTAAGCTGGCGAAACAGTGGCATTGACAGTAGTGCATTTTTACGTAATGCTTATAACTTTAACCAATTTAGTACTGCACAGATTTTATATTAAACATGCATGCAAGGAACTGTACATAGGGTATGTACTTTAAAGAAAAACAATATACAAGTAAGTGCTGTCTGTGAATGTAAGTGTTTGATTAGCCTATAATGCGTACTGAAGGCAGCATGGGCTGAGCGCATTTATGATTGAGCAGGTACTGCCGTAAATTACGGGTAATATGGACCTGCTAAGCAGTGTCCTCAGTTGCACGCTCAGTAATAGGGGGGTGAGGGCATGCTGTAGGCATGAGGTGACATAAAAGGTGAAAAATAATGCTATCAAACGTTCACTGTAGGTAATTGTCACGCCAGTCGCCTTTTTACGCTGAGTTGTTACGACTGGTAGGCAAGATGTGGGTTTTCAACTAGGGACATGAATAGGTATATTCAGGTGCATTGAAAATAGTGAACTAATGCCTTGGCATCAGTATGTATGTTAGTTGAGTAAACTTTGCTGCCACTAGTGTGGAGTGTGGTTGAGTCAACATTAAAGCATGAACAGAAGCAATTGGCATGTGATAAAATTTGAAGCATAACCGAAAATACGATAAACTAAACTAACCATTCAACAGTACATGCCTTACTGCGGCCCCTGAGGCCATGCCTGGAGGAGAGCTAGTGCTCTAATCAGAGACTAATTTCAATTTTTACAGTAAGTGTACCTACTATAGTCTGTGGGAGCGCAGGCTACTGACCGGGGTGTCAATATAAAAAAGTGTAAGTCATGAGAGCCGCAGTGGCAGTGGATGGGGGCAAATGAGGGCGCCCAGGTTACGCAACTGTATGTTGGTACATAGTTAAATAGACCTGTACGGGTCATGTGATGACGTGAGGTTTGGTTCTCGATGCCCACCTGGACGAATTAAGCATGCATACAGGCTAAACCTAGCTAATGAGTAGCAGGATAAGAACCAGAAAGTAAAAAGTGAAAAGCAAAGAATTAAAATTGAAATTAAAACAGTTGAGGTAAGTGCCCAAAAGTCTCCAGAGTCTCGGCATGGGCCCGCCCGTCTGGTCTCGTCGGGGCGAGGACCCAGTGTTGCCCGGCAAAGGGGGATTTTCCGGTGGTGTCAGGGGTCCGTGTCGTTGGGTCTCAGGGGGTCCTGCCCGTCTGTGCCGTTCCCGGTTATAGGTAGACCAGCAGGTGTTAGGGTGATGTGTACCGTGTCCTTACCGGGGCCAAGCGGCAGGTCCAAGACCGCGGTGTGAGGTGTCTCTGTGCCTTTAGGATGTAATTGTAGCATACATGTCCGGTGTGGAGCTTTGGGGGATGAATGGGGCAATCCGGTCCGGGTCCCAGACATGGGTGCGGTTTGGGGAACCGTTGGCGACCAATGCTGCTTGGGGTAGCGAGTCTTGTGGCAGGTCTAGAGCTTGTAGGAAGGTCGGTGCGTCCCGGATGTCCTGAAGGGTAAGTATGTTGGATCCTCTCTGGACCGTTAGTGCTCTAGAGGACCGCCAGCGGTAGTCAATCCTGTGGGCACGGAGCATTGAGGTGATGGGTCTGAGCGACCTGCGCCAGGCGAGGGTGGCAGAGGACAGGTCTGTATAAAATGAGAGGTCCATATTTTCAAAGCGAAAGGGGGTATTGCCCCGGAGGGAAGACAGAATCGCCACTTTCTCCCTGTTGGTGCGGAGGGTCAGGATGACATCCCTCGTGGCCGAGTCAGGCGCGCTTTTTGGTTTAGGGACTCTGAAGACCTCCGCTGGGGTGATTGTCATGGTGGGTCTTTGTGGTAGCACTGCTGGTATCAGGCGCCCCATAAGTTTAGGCAGGTCGGCCTCCGGGATGTCCTCCCGGACTCCCCTAATCTTGATGTTTAGAGCTCGCCTGGCGTCCTCAATCGCCGCAAGGCGGCCTTCATATTGCTGGTTCTGCTGTTGCAGGGCTTGTACGGTGTGTTGCAGTGCAGTGACACTTTGGGCCTGGGATTGTGAGGAGCCCTCTAGTGTGGAGATGCGTCCCGTCAGGCCTTTCAAATCAGCGCGGAGCGCTGTGACATCCTCGTGGATGCTGCGTTTCAGGTCCGCTAATAACGCTTTCAGGACCGCCGTAGTGATCGGCTCCGCTTCTGTCCCCATGCCGTTTCGGTTTGCCTTCTGTGGTGGTTGAAGAGGCTGTGGGTACTCCTCCTCCTCGGATATGTCCTCTGAGAAATCCGAGCACCCGCCATGCAGAGCCGCCATGCTGGATTCTGGGGCTCCACGTGTTTGCCTCCACATCTCCCCTATCGTAAGTCCCGAGGTGGGCTTGTGTGGTATCGTTTTCTTCCCCTTTCTTCCCATGAGGTCTTGGGGTGTTTGCTTGCCAGTTAGGGTGCAGAGGAGGGGGGTATTTCAGATTTTTCACTGCCTAAGGCTCGGAGCTCCCTTTGCTGGCGTCCGTTCGCTTCGGCGTTCAAGCTCCGCCCCCCAGATAAAATATATTTTATAGTCATTTTATCTATAAATTTTATCTTTGACTTGATTTCTAAAACCTTCCTTTTAATGCTTTAAAAAAAAAAGTAACATGGGGGCAGGGCCTGACAGCCAAGATGGCCGGACGCATAATCTTAGGGCTCCAGCAACATTGAGCGCAAACAAGCGACAACCGACCGGCCCGTCAACGCTGGCAGCACACGGTGACCAGAATCCATCTTACAAAATCAAGCGGATAAGAATGATACCAGTCCGGCACCGAAGCGAAGCGGAATGGCCCGGGCCGACTATGCGGCCTGTAGTTGAGCGGAAACCAAGGCCCGAGGGACCGACGCAAAAGCTTAAACGCAGCATAGCCCTGCTGCCCCCCCCTCTGGACCGGCGGGGGATATCCCGGGCCTCGACGGGGGCGAATACCCCTGCAACCAAGCATGACCGAGCTGTGGCACCCAAAGTGAGACGGGCCAGCCTAGGCCCAGACAAGATGGCGGCTCACACTCAGCCATCTTCAACCCGCATGCAAATCCAGCCTCCACGGCATACATGGGAGTTCCATGACCAGATGCGCACCGGCCTCTGGGCCAAGCTACATACCCAGAAGTGGACATTCCGAAGGGCGATGAGAGAGGTAGAAGCCTGGATCCGCCCAGCAACCCGGAGATGCCTAAACGGGAATGCCCCTCGCGCACCCAGAAAGGCTCTCGGACAGCGCCGATGCCGGAGAACAACAAAGCCAGGTACCCGGGGCCCCAGCGGGTGCGTTCCCACGCCTCAGGGAGAGACACGCCATCCCACGCGACTCACCAGCACCTCGGCAGCCCCAGCAACCCCCACCCAGCAAATCGCAACCCCGCACCTGCATATTTCCGGTGTCGGACGTAACGCCTATCTGGAAGCAGGGAGACTCGGAACCAGCGGAAGTCACAGGTGGGGAGCCCCTCCGCGGCGCAAGAGCGGGAGAACACTGACCCAGGAGACCCACACAAAGCCCAGCAGAACCGGCGTCGGCTGATAGCAGAAGAAGCTGCAGACAGAGACCCAGTAACCCCTACCAGACACTGAAAGGCTCTCACTCACAAATATGGATTGTCAGCACACCGCATATCCATACCTATCTGACCCTTCTCTTCCTGGACATTCATGGGTACTCTGGACTGGCTATAAGAAGGGGGTGAGGAATTAATCAGACTGTCTCTTGACAATGGCAAAGCATATGCCTCACTAAATGTACCATATTTTGCTGGGTTCTGTATACTCGTTACCTGATATATCTTACTACACTAGATTGAAATGCATCACACAAAGCTACACACACCAGATAATAATGGCATAGGTAGCACAAAATGACCCTCTCCGAACCGCCATGCCATATAGTTAACTTAACTTTCCATGCAATTGATTTAAATGTAAGCCTGTTTCGCTTAAAGATAATCCACTGCACACACTCTCTGATAGAACTAAAGTTAAAGCTAATGATTAGGACATTGTTAATGTTTAAGCTAATGTTCAATGTGAATGCCACTTCTGTGCTGATTTCTTGCATTAAGATGCCGATGGCGCACCGTGCCTGGTTGACACTTACTCTAAAAAGCTTGTAACCCTCAACTATATGCCATAGTCAGTTAGAAAACCACGCTGTGTACCTAATGCATAGCCACTCATAACTGACAAGTTGATCTACTCCTCGATGAAACTTCGTTATATAAAATTACAAAATGTGCTATGTTCTAACTTGCCACGCAATTGTTCCTATATGTTGACAGATAAGGCAGATACTGCTGTTGTGGCTTTACCTGCTCCATTGTATGTTTCTTGCTATGTACAATAAAATAAAGAATTAAAAAAAAAAAAAAAAAAAAAGTAACATACTAACTTAAACTTTTTTTTTAATAATAAAAAATGTCCCAAATGATTTTATACGCTGCAAGAAATAGAAGCGCGTGAGCCCTGCTCCAACTTTTAGAGTGTGTGTAATTATGTGCACGGTATTCTAAACGGGATCCCCCTGAAACAGTTAACTCTTGTTCAAGCAATCCCCTGGGACATTATTACTGCCAAAAACTATTCCAGCATTCCAGTGAGGACAGAGTTCTGAAGAAGTCTTTAAAACAACCACACCCTGATTTGTTCCTATGCGCAGTTTATACTGCCATTCTTGTCCAGATCCATTTCTTCCTATGCTAATGCTTAGAGCAGAGGTGCCCAAATGGTAGATCCCCAGAGGATGTAGGACTACAACTCCCATGATGCTTTGCATGCCTTTTAAATGCTTAGAATGACAAAGCATCATGGAAGCTGTAGTTTAAAATATCTGGGGATCTACCTTTTGGGCACCCCTTGCTTAGAGGAATGTCTGCTCTATTCATAGGACTTCCTATACTCCCTGCCCCCTGTAACATTCTTTACAAAACAACCTCAACTGTATAGTAACATATACATTCATCCTTATCTCATTGGGCCCAAAGTTCTCCCAGTACGCTGCCTTTCTGCTCCAAAACGCTTATTTTCCTTTTTTTTTCAAATTGTCAGTGCTAAATGGGTGTAGATTTCTAGGGTATAACTTCTCTATTTTTTTTATTTGTGTGTTTTTTTAGGGTGGTCAATTATCAATTAATTAATCGTAACTGGTTTCACAAAGCGATAACCATGCTAAATAGATTTCAAGCCCTGTCCTGATAAAGAACCGAGAATTACCAATAAAAGGTGATATGCAAACCTTACAGGATCATTCCAAGCACCATAGCCACTACAAGCTGCTGTAGTGCTTATGGTGCCAGGAGTGCCATGGTGCTTTCCCAGGGTAAGTAGTCAAGTTATTAGAGAACAGTTTAACAACTTACCTTTGTCCCACCAGGCTTCCTGTCCTCTGTAGCTGCAGCTTCTGTTATCAAATGATTTTACTACTTACCCTGAGAGGGCACCAGGGTGCTGTAGTGGTTATAGTGCTTGGATAGTTATTATTATTATTATTATTATGATATTTATAGAGTGCCGTCAAATTCTGCTGCGCTTTACAATGGGTGGACGAACAAACATGTAGTTGTAACCAGACAAGTTGGACACACAGGAACAGAGTTGTTGAGGACCTTGCTCAATGAGCTTACATGTTAGAGGGAGTGGGGTAAAACGGCACAAAAAGGTAAGGATAGTATTAGACTAATGACAGTTGCAGAAGAGGAATCAGTTGGGAGCTATTAACAGTTTAATTGATACGCTTTTATGAAGAAGTGGGTTTTTAACGATTTTTTGAAGGAGTGGAGACTGAGTGAGCATCTAACGGAAGAGGGAAGCGAGTTCCACAGGAACGGTGCAGCCCTCGAGAAATCTTGAAGGCGAGCATCAGAGGTGGGAGTACGGACAGAAGATAGACGTAAGTCTTCAGAAGATCGTAAGGGCCTAGACGGGACATACTTGTGTATAAGGGAGGATAGATAGGTGGGAGCAGCATTATGTAGAGATTTTAAAGCAAGAACCAGAATTTTAAATTGAGCTCTATATTTTATAGGAAGCCAATGTAGGGACTGACAGAAGGGTGAGGCATGGGAGGTACGGACGGACAGGAAGATGAGCCTCGCCGCCGCATTCATTATGGACTGTAACGGCGCAAGTTGGGAGCACGTAAGACCACTGAGAAGCGGATTACAGTAGTCAAGGCGAGAAAGGACAGTGGAATGGACCATGTGCGCAATGTTTTTGAGATAGAAATTACAGGATTTGGCGATAGATTGAACATGAGGCTTGAAGGAGAGGTCGGAGTCAAAGAGAACACCTAGACAGCGAGCCTGCGTGGTGGAGCTGATGGTAGCACCGTTGACTTGGAGGGAGACAGACACAGGAGTAACAACACTTGAGGGAGGAAAGACCAGAATTTCAGTTTTGGTCAAGTTTAGTTTAAGGAAGTGGGCAGCCAATTAATTATTAATTATATAAATATAAAAAACAGGGAACTCTATATTGTATATTTCCTGCATTCAGTCGATCGTGCAAAATTATTTATTAATTAAACTGAGAATGTGTTGAGAATTTACCAGGTAAATGGACATTTTTAGACAAATATAGTCAAACTGGAAATATGTCACAATTGAAAAAACAAACGCTTCCCTTGTAAATTCTCCACATTTTCCGGCTTAGTAAAAGCCCTCCAATTAACCATTTAGTTCCCTGAAGCCAGTGAGCCAACTTTGGAATGTACCACTGGTAACTATTGGGTTAATTGCTCTCAGTGACAGTAAAACGAGGAATAGGTAGGTGAGCTCAAGCAGAATGCAATGAAATGCTGCTGGCAACTAATCTGTAATAACAGCCTTATTAATGCTTCAGATGGCTAAAGATTGTTGAGCTGCTTAATTGGCATTTAACCATATAGTTATAGGGAGGTGATTACACAACCATTAATTGCTAAACTGCTGATTGACATTTAATAAGTAAGATAATGGCCGGCCACCTTCTTATCTCTGCCTTGCTATGATGCCAATTTAATGCTTAAATGCCACTTTCAATTAGATTAAAAACAATGCAAGTTTAATGTATCAGAAAGTAATTAAACATTTGCTGTCTATGTTGCCAACTGCAAACGCAAGGTATCATGTTGAGGATGTCCATGGCCACACACTAGGAGCTGAGTGGAGAAGCTGTGGTTTGTAAAAGCAAACCCAAATTCGGCGTTAATTCAATGACAATATTTGAATGATATCTTTAACTTCTGTTTTATTGACTTGTATTATCCATGAAATCTGAGTGTCTTCATCTGGTCACAGACCAAGATTTGAATCCCAGCTGTATTTTTAATTGGCTGAATGTATATAAAAAAAACACTTTACATACAGATTATATTTGAACACGTTCTGCCATTTTCTAAAATATATAACAGGCAAACTATATGCACACCTAATCTTGCCCAGGCCATATATTTAAAGCATTATGGACTCTTTATAGCTCTTGCTGTGAATTTCCGTAACCACTTTATGCAAAGTTTAGATCAGGTGTAGGCAACCTTCAGAACTCCAGATGTTGTGGGTTGCATCTACCCTGATGCATTGCTTTATGGCTCTAAGAGCATCATGGGAGATGTAGTCCACAATATCTGGAGTGCCGGAGGTTGACAAATCCTTATTTAGACCAAAAATTTAAAATACATTGATTATTTATGTGTATCATCTAAATGAACATTGAAAGTAAACAGAATACATTTGTTGGGGGGGGGGGGGAAAGGGGGAAGGGGAAAGATTTTGGCTACAGGATTTACTTTTTTTTTTTTTATGTCCCTTCCTTTCAGGTTTTTTAGAGCTGTATAGAGAGGCATGAAACAGCTGGGGACTGAAGTAGAAGATCATTGACTCATCTGAGCCTCTCTGTAGTTCATAGAGCAACTTCAAATGGATACCATAGCTCATTGAAGTGGTCTGGGTGCAGTATCTCTGTTCCCCCTCTGTCCTGCTTTGTAAATAATTGCAGGTTTAGATAAACTGTAATAATTACATTGCAGGACTAAGACTGCCTCTAGTGGCTGTCAATCTACTTTTGGTCACCTAACTGGCATTGAACGTCATCATGCTCTGCATGAGGACATCCAGCGTCAATGAAATCCCCATAGAAAAGCATTAAAACGTTGTTTTCCTATAAGTAGGGCTTAACATGTTTGCGGCGCTCATCGTACATGCTCATTAGCCCCCATCTAGAATAACATTAGAGGAGGCAGAGTACCGACCCAGGTCTGATAGAAATCAGCGCTGGAATGGAGTGAGTAAAAAAATATATATCTTTTTAAACCCTTTCAATGTTGGAGGTGGGACACACACGCTATGGAGGGGGGGACCAGAGGGAACTATAGTGTAAGGAATATAACTTTTATTTTTTACACTATAAGATCCCTTTAAATAGAATGTCCCATACCACTACATTTTGTGTAATTTTACCCCATTAGGATATCCGTTCCATTGTGCAGGGAGAGCATTATCTCTTCTATATGTCAAGCTTGCCCACTAATTATTTTTAAGTTTCATCTATTCCTTGTACAGTGTTGCAAAATAAATTGGTTCTTTATATATAAGAAATAAATAAATAATAACACTTAATATATCCAATGCAATCACTGTATCCAGTTTTTAACATACCGTAGTCCTATTCTTGCTTATTTTTTCAGCTCTGTTTTAGGATATATCGATCGATCCTTCCTTAGTTTTCCAGTATTACAGCTTTTTGTAGCCCTGCATTTAGGGTGTTCTGTGCACTTACTACTCCTTCGGTTTTAAGCCCTTATTGTTCTGTTATAAGCTGAAACCAGCCAGTTCTGTTTTATGCAAAAATGTCTAAGCAATTACTGGAATACATGGTATCTCCACTGCAGCACGCTGGAAGTGAAGAGTTTGAATTGTAGTCTAGCTGATGTTTTGATGGAATGCTGATTTATTTTACATCTCGCTATGCAGTTGTTTTCCTATTTGCATGCCTTTCTAGCTCGCGAAATGCTGTAAAGTAGGTTAGCTTCATGAAAATAAATAATTACAGCCATAATAATTCAATGCTGTGTACTTTTTAACTATTCAAGAAAGGAATAGAACGCTGTGCCCTCCCGCGTCGCTCTGCTCAATCCCATGCAGTCCCTATCCCCCTCCTAAAACCGCAGAGGAAAGTGAAGCAACGCAAGGAAATAAAACAACAGCTAAAAGCCAGTGTCTTAAATTAAATTTCAAAACAGTTTAATTGCTTAATTGCTCAGTTATTTTGTGCAGTTTATTAAGAGAAACCATTCCATGAGCAGTCACTGTGCCGGCAATGCAGAAAATTGGCATTTGAGCCGGAGGGAATTAAAAAGAGCACACTCGGTGTCCGCTCACAGAAATTCTTTCCAAACTAATTGAACAGACGTTGCGTTAACTCCTGCGTGTTCTATTTTTTTACATTTCTATTCTGTTTCTATAAGGAGCATGGGGTTCCATTGTAATATTTCATGGATGAGAATTCACAAGTTGATTTCAGGGCTCATGTAGCAGAACGTATCAATTTGAAATAAGAAACAATGGAATTTATATGCTAAACGCAAATTTTCCAAAAGGAATCCCATTATTTTCGTTAGTGGTTTGGAAACGATATTTAGGTGTGTCTGCTGCAAGCTGATGGTTAGAGATGTAGCCGGATTTTGGTATTATTGGGAGCAATAGGTGGCTGACGTCAGTTGAGTTTTGTCCCCTTGTGGACTCCCCTGTATTGTTTGTACTTCTTGCTGTAACCTGTGCCCCAACTTTAGGGGAGAACTAGTGGCAGTACCGTGGCACCAGGACCCCTAGGATGGCGGAGACCCATCTTTGCATTTTTATTGCACCCGCCTACAGCTTACAAATTAGGAAAGGTAAGCTGCTAAAACGGGCCAAAGGGAGCCTCTTTAGAATGCAGCCTTATCAAGTTCCCATCAACCAGCAACTCCTTCTTCCTCCCCAATCCTACACAGTGTGGCCTGAGGACCTCTCTTTTATTTATAACCACCCACTCTGTCACCCTCCTCCTGACCTTCCATTGAATTATACCCACCATCTGTAACTTATCATCACTGACCTCCCGTTCTTTTATAACCACTTACACTGTCACATACCCTGCACCGCAACTCTCACTTATTAACACCAATTCACAGAGTCAAATAAACCTACTTCACCTTCCTTTTACTAACAGCCACCCACACACAATCACATACCACCCACCTATCCAGTCAAATATCTTCCACCTCTCCTCCAATTAATGAACACAGAGCCACATACCCCCATCTCGTCTCTTGTTGATTTATACTCCCACCCAAGATACATACCCCCTCCTAACTTCTCAGTCATTTATGTACAAACACACACACATTGTCATTTTCTCACACAAGTTACCTATATGTGCCATGATACTATTGCCATCCAGCCAACTACATATTATAATGTCCTACCAATCCATTATTACACCACCCTCAACCTGGTTACATTCATTCATGTAATCGCAAACCCCAACCATATTACATTCATCCATGTAATCACATACCCCAACTGTGTTACATTCATCCATGTAATCACATACCCCAACTGTGTTACATTCATCCATGTAATCACATACCCCAAGCTAATCACATTCATACATGCATTCACATACCTCAACCTGGTTACATTCATCCATGTAATCACATATCCCAAGTTGGTCACATTCATTCATGTAATTGCATACCACAACCTAGTTACATTCATCCATGTATTCACATACCTCAACCGTGTTACATTCATCCATGTAATCACATACCCCAACCGTGTTACATTCATCCATGTAATCACATACCCCAAGCTAATCACATTCAAACATGTATTCACATATCTCAACCTAGTTACATTCAAACATGTATTCGCATATCTCAACCTAGTTACATTCAAACATGTATTCACATATCTCAACCTAGTTACATTCAAACATGTATTCACATATCTCAACCTAGTTACATTCATCCATGTAATCACATTTGGGATTTGGGATTTTACTTGAGATCAAATATATCACTCATCTTTATTTCAACCTTTTCTAATACTCATAAGTCATTTGTCTAATTTAATTATAACTTTATCTGAGGTAACTGAATCGAGCATAAAGTGTTTGTGGTGGGCACCAATGGAAAAATAGAAAATTTGTTTCACAGTGGAGCAAGTTTGTCACCTTTCGATATAACCACAGAGTTAATTATTGTGTATTACTTTTTGTTCCAATATAGGTGCCAGGGATACATCTTTTTTTCTTTGCTAGTTTTTTGCAGTCAGCTCTCATTAACTCTGTTAAAACAAGTTCAAAGTCTTATTTGATATTTTTAACTACTCATCCGGTTTGAACAGATGTAAATAAAATGACTATGTATCATTAAAGATACATGATGTTTTATCTAGTTTGCCACAATCTGACAGCTCACATGGCTTCTGTGTGAGACCCAGCAAACCAAAGTTTGTTTAAGGAGTGATATGTGCTTGTTGTGATATGAAATTGGAGACCCTCTATTAATCCAACATAAAAACGAGTCAATCATTATTAGATGCAAGTTGTAATAACTTATTAGTAGAGACCAAGGCAGCATGCTTGCTTCACACTTAAAGGGACACTCCAGCACCTGAAAGCACTTACGCTTGCTGAAAAGCTTTATGTATGAAGTGTGTGTCCTCTTTTATTTCATTTTACAAAAAGTGGAGATTTCAATAGTAAATAAAACTTTTATAAATTAACCTGGTTACACCCCCTTCCAAGCAGACTTCAGATCCTGTTAGTTCATGATTTATTTAGCTCAGTGGAACTAAACTCAAGAGGCAGCAATTGCACAGATCACCTGCCTTACAAAGACTTCTCATTGAGCTGCATTGGGAAGTCTGTTATTCGGCAGCCACAGGAAAATCTTGGCCAGGTTAGAAGGAGAGGACCTGCAAAGGCAGCAGACAGGAGAACTGCAGGTCTTGCAAGCTTTTTTTTAGATTTACCCCAATGAAAAAAAAAATGTATTATTAAATGCATTCATGTTTTTATTTGGGGTGTATCTACTAAACAGTGATTATAAATTTGTACTTGGGCAGTGGAGTGTCCCTTTAAACAGACAGCCTCTCAGCAGAATTCACCTTTATATTCATTTTGGACTCACTCCAAAATGAATATAAAGGTGAATTCTGCTGAGAGGCTGTCTGTTTTAGCCTTACGTTTTATTAAAAAAAATAAAAAAAAATTAATGGTTATGGAATACATGTTTTTGGCGATTTCTCCCCTGTGGATTTTTCCAGATTTTCCTTTTTTTTTTTTTACTAATTTTCTGTCACCCTGAGAAACCAATATTATTACACTCCATATTTTACAGACTTTTGGGGCATTTGCTATAGATCTGGTCTGGCAAATTGACATACTCATACTCTTTTAGAATGGTCTCCTAGGCATTTGAAATTAACCTGCTGTGTCTCTCCTCTTCACTTTTTAATTTTTATTAATTATTATTACAAGTGTACAGATTTTCTTGCTCTCCATTGTTTACATAATATGCATGGTGCTTTCTTTCAATCAGCAGTGCAGCCTCTAAGTTTTACACACTAGCAGCTGTCCATGGTCCTGAAAGATTCCTTCCTGCAGCTCGCTAGTCCTCCTGTACCAGACAAATGACTAACTTGTATGGTAGGATTCTCCATTAAATCTAAAAGTAATCGAATACCTAAAGCAGAGCTCTATTGATTGGTAGTGTGGCTTCTTGGTGCAGAGCGTGTGGTCTGAAATTCCATAGTTATACCAAACTCCTGTGTTACATGATAGTAAATTGTGCAGCTGTACAAAGTGGCTTAGTTATCCACATTTCTAACTTCTACTTTCTTACTGGCTGTCTGTTAATACAAACAGCCAAGAGCTGAGCAGATCAATACCGCTAGAGATATGTGTTAATGCGTCTGTGACTGGCTGCTGAGATTACAGCATTTTGTTCCTTCTATGGGGTTACAGCTAATAACATCTTCCAACATATTAAAGTGATCACTCCTTTGCAGTCAGTATCTGGAAAGTCTATAAGTGTTCTTTCTTGGTGTACTCAAAGTGTTACTCCAAACATCATGACCACTTCAGTGATTTGAAGTGGTCATGGTGCTTGCAGTCTGCATGTGCGGTGTATCACTAGAAATCACTGCATATACTGAAATAACGTAGCTTGCTGCTCCAAGTGTGACTCGTCCTCCTGAAGTGCTATTTGTAAGTCTAGAATGAGAGTTCTGGTTGGCTAATGTTAAGCCTATGCATAGTTTGCGTCCGCTGTCAGCACATATAGCATGCTAAAGATGGATGACCAAAGGCGGCATCACCCCCATGTTCAACTACCGGACTTCAACTACCGGACTTGTTCATAATGAATTCATCTAGAATTTGTAGAATTAAACACTGGGTTTTGTCCTAACTGACACAATTCTGAGAACATAGTATATGAGGACGTCCAGTCCTCATATTGTCTTCCATGAAGTCCCCTCCTCAACAGAGTGAAGGGATGCTACTGGAGGGGGGTTGGCTTGCAGGGAGAATTTTACCTTAGCATGGTGTATAAGGTAAGATTTTGTTACTGTCTTTTTTTTTAAGTGTTAACATTCTAGCAAGGGTTGCAAATGCCAAAACCGTGTTTTATTTAAACACCTCTATGTATCATCCAACTTCCCGGTGTAGACTTCTCCAGTGGGTCTCAAGTCTATATCAATGCCTCAGGCAAGTTCCAGCCCCAAGCACCAATTGTATCTTGCCAATAACTGAAATTTAACTGAAATTTACATATTAAATTAGCCATTATACTATGGGCTAGAAGTGCAGCTTAAATGTGTGTGTGTGCACATGTGCATGTATCTGTGCATATGTGTATTTCTATTTAAATCCTTAGACACTAGATTATACTAAAATCACAATATACAGCATCCAAAATAGTACAGTAAAGTATTTATGTATTAAAGTCACCCTACACATTACCATTCTGAAAGTTTTTGCCTCTGTTCTCCCAGGACTCTGTGCTGCAATATGCAAAAGTGCACATTCAGCATTTATGAAGAAATTGTTAATTGTTGTATGACTTGTAGATGCTGCATATCAGTTTATTAGAGAATTTCCTTTAATTAGTGGAGATTATTATGGCATTATTTTTCTGAACACTACTGCTGTGCGAAAGATTTCTAACCAGGAAATAAAACCATCCTCCACTTTTAGTGTTAAATAAGAACTCTAAATTATATGTGGCATCACATTTTAATATATTCCATCAATCTAAACTCAGGATTTTACACATTAGGACATTAGATGGAATCCCTCCAAAGTACCTTTACAGAGAGTGACAAAAACTACTGCAGTGAAATATAAAGATGGTGGGGCGCTGAGCCCCTAACTTGCTGGGTTCTTCCCACTTAACTCCATGTCCTGTTCAAAACCATCTGTATCTCAAGTTATCAATAGAGGGGAAAATGGAGACTATAGATATATTCATAACAGGCCTGTGTTTTTCCCCATAAGATTAACCCTTGATATTTTTTTTTAACTATTTACCAGTTGGCAGTATTTTAAATTACAATTAATATTTTATAGTTATATTGTAATTTGTAAATGTGCCTCCTGATGTATGCATTCGGCCACGATTGAGTTTCCAAACGATGCTTTGTATGTATTCCAATCTCATACTTTGTATAGGGTTCAGATGCAAAAAGCACTGGATTTAAACCTGACAATGAACGGCGGCATTTCAACCGGAATTGGGCTTTAAAAAATATGAGGATTGCCATTCCAATTAGAATTATACTATGTTCTCAGAATTGTGTCAGTTAGGACAAAACCCAGTGTTTAACTCTACAAATTCTAGATGAATTCATTCTGAACAAGTCCGGTAGTTGATATGTTAAATTCAATTCACCTGCTGTGTGCAGGTGACCCTACAGAAATCTGCAAAATTTGTAAATTGGCAGTGCAAGCAATCAGAGGACAAATGGTTAATATTACAATATTAAATTAATAAAATTATAAGAATGTAATAAATAATATAAATGCATTAACAATATAATAGAATAGAAATATAATCATGTAAATAAATATGTGTTTAAATTATTATAATCAATTATTGGGCTATATTGGACCCCTATATGGAGGTTAACCTTTTCTCTACTGGAGTCAGCTATCAAACTCTTGTTGATGGCAGTTTTTTGTAATAGCACTGTCTATTAAAACGGTTAGCTGCCTATCTGCAAATTCAGTCCACTAAAATTGAGGAAATTCCACTGGACCAAATGTGGATATTTCCATAATTCCATAACTATTTGGACTGGGAATATTCGGCCATAAGACCCAGTTGGTGTTATAGATGTTTAAAGGGAAACTCCACTGACCAAATACAAAATAAATAAAAATCGCTGTTTAGTAGATATATACCCCAAATGAAACTTGCATGCATTTAATTGTGCATTTTATTATTGAGGTATATCTAATAGCAGCTTGCAAAACCTACAGTTCTGCCTTGCAATCCCTCCTCTTCTAACCCTGCCCAGACGTTCTGTGGCTGTCCAGTCATAGACTTCCTTTGGCAGCTCAATGAGAAATATCTGCGAGGCAGGTGCTCTGTACAATTTATGCCTCTTAAGTTTAGCTCCAAACCAGGAAGTAACATGACCTATTGTCTGATTGAAAGACAAGTGGGTGTAACCAAGTTAATTTATATAAGTGTAAATTTCTATTGAAATCTGTACTTTTTGCAAAGTGAAATAAAGAGGACAGACTCCTCACACATAAAGCGTTTCAACAAGTTAAAGTGCTTTATGGGTCTTGAGTGTACCTTAAACAGAGATAATGCAGAAGCACTATCTATTAGTTTGTTTGATATTGTGTATACATATTTAAAGCTTTTAAAAATACCATGTACATAAATATGAGATTGTATATTAATACTAAGATTGCTGCACCATGCTATGTTTACATTTTGTGTATTTTTGTATTGTAATTGGGTTAGATTTGTCATGTTTATTTTGTGCGTGAATTAGATATCTACGTAGCTGTACAGAGGACGATATATAACAGAGTACTTTGCGAGTGTAAAAAACACACTGGTAAAGCAAAAAATTAAAACAGAATATTTAATAAAAAGACTCTTTAAATAAGAAGTCACTTTGCATGCCTAGAGGAAGGAGTTACGTCTGGTGATAATTTAGAATCAAGGATCATAATCAGAATCGTAGGACTAATACTTTTTGCACATAAAGTGAAAGGGATGCTGATGTATGTATGTAAAGATGGGAGCTCGCTCCGTCGCCAACACGGACTGAATTTCATTGCATCTAACATTCATTTTCTCTGTGTTTCTGAAATACAAATCAAAGATGGTTAATGCGACAGCTTGGTGGGGAAACATATTACATTCTTGTTTGAGGGGAAATGGGTTATGACGGTTACATGAGAATCATATATCATAGCTTGTAAAAAATGGTAATTTCTTTGAACATTGATGTGTGGCTGACTAATAGCCTATCTATAACTATTAGGCTTTGATTTCTTTCTAAAGAGGAAAGGTGTGTGATCAAAATGGGATTGGATCTCCTCTTTCCTTCTGAGGATTTGAAACGAATAACTCTCATAACACCACTCTGTTTGGTTTAGTTAACCTTTTGTATGTCTGCACGTTTTCACATTCTTACAGCAGCAGTGAACAAAAATGAGTTTGCTTTATTTAAAGGACCACTATAGGCACCCAGACCACTTCAGCTCAATGAAGTGGTCTGGGTGCCAGGTCCATCTAGGATTAACCTTGCCTGCTGTAAACATAGCAGTTTCAGAGAAACTGCTATGTTTACTTTAGGGTTAATCCAACCTCTAGTGGCTGTCTCATTGATGTGTGAAGACGCCAGCGTCCATAGGAAAGCATTGAGAAATGCTTTCCTATGGACTGACTGCACGCGCGGCTCTTGCCGTGCATGTGCATTCAGCCGGTGATGTCAAAAGAGGGAGGAGAGTCCCCAGCGCAGAGGGAGCCCGGCACTGGAGAAAGGTGAGTGTTTAACCCCCTTCCTCCCCCTTCAGCCTGGCGGGAGGGGGACCCTGAGGGTGGGGGCACCCTCAGGGCACTATAGTGCCAGGAAAACAAATTTGTTTTCCTGGCACTATAGTGGTCCTTTAAGGGATTATTGATTTATTTGTATAGGTTATTATTGCATAATCAAAATAATGACTTTAATTTTTTTTATTTTATTATCACTTATAGTGTAGACTGCTCTGTGTCTCTTTGGATATGCATTCTTGAGTAATTTCAGTCATGCGTTTCAATGAATGAAACTACTAGAGATCATTGCTGGGCAAATTTCACAGCATTACAGCAAGTAAATAGGATCACAATCCTCTGTTCGAGAATGATGATACGGCATGTCATGAAGACCCTGATTGTAAATCACATATGGATTCGGCACTTTATTGATAATGATTCTGTTCCACCAAGTCTTTCTTAAGTATAACAAACACTCTAGTTACATCCATTTTTAAAGATATAAATCGCCATGTGATAAGAAGAAGTGGATAATAGTTGGCATAGATACATTCAACATAGTAATTGAGGAGCAGCATTTAATAAGATACATCAATGTGAAAATCTATCAAACTGTGCATTTTAGAAAAGATAGCATGGCTAATTTGTCGTGCTTCATTGTATTATACATTATGTTTTAGCTTATAAATCAGTAGAGGCCAGTACAGTTATACAACTTGTTGGTATTTGCATGCTTAGACATCTGTTTTGTTTTTTTTTTAATTTTTATATCAGTAGCCTGTGTTGTCTTGTGCTACTATCTCCAATAACCTTCTATTTCCAGTTGAGTAAACATTAGATAAATCCTACTTCGACGTAGTACAATTTAAATTGCTATAACTCCAGGAGGATTTAGAATTAGATTGTAATTGCAATGAGGTCACATCAGTAGCATTTTCTTATAAATAATGTTAAGGACTAAAATAGCTTTTTATGAGGATCACATACAATTTATAGAAATAACTGCTATTTTGGGTTACCCGTGATCAGGTCCAAACAAGAACAGAAAATTAGCCTGGGCGTATTTTGGTCCAGCGTGGCTCAGCAGCATGATAAACTTACCTCCAGTCCTGTTTGAACTGAAGTATCAGAGTATCAGGAAATAACCTCTAAAGCACTCTCTCATTACAGGAAAGATTTGGGAGCAGGTTGGAGAAGAAGAAACTGTTGCTGGGTGAAATAGAATTCTGCAAGCTCTAGGACTAGGTTATATACTTTTTGACTTTCAGGGTCAGCCATCAACCCATGGCCATTGTAGCCCACTAGGCCTTTGTCAGGTTTACTAAATGACAAGCCTGGGACTGCCTGTTTCCCTTAGTATTGGTGGTAGCAAAATTCTGCTTTCCAAACATCTTGTTAATGCACTCGTTTAGAGGTCTTTTTTACCCCCGACTGCCATCGGAGTAATAGCACGGACAGCCACATTGATTCTTAAAATCCCATTATCGGCCTGATGTCATGCTGAGTGGCACAAGTCCTAGACAGCTAAAGCCGGATCTGAGCAAGAGATTTTCTTCACAGCCAATGTCCTCTGAGGATTGAACTAATTGTGTTGATATTTCATGAAGGCCTGGGGTTAATTAATCAGGTGAGAGGATTGGAGAGGCCTTAAGGAATGTGACTCCAGTGATGATAATTAGGACATTGTACATGCACCTCTTCTGGGCATTTACAGCAAATGTAGGAATTTAAAAATTAAGTACCTTTGTGTTATTATTTTTAATATTCTTTATTTTTACATGTTTTATTATTGCACTATCTGATTCTGTACCATGAATAAAAAATATGGGTCAGCACATGCCTAAAGTGTCTGTTTAATAATGTATCCTTCATCCCCACTTGGACCCAGCGTTCCACTTTCTGCCAACCTTTTAGGCTTCTATATTTCCCCAGCTTCCCATATTTATTTTCATAATTTCCTTCCTCACCTGGTGACAGTAACACTCTCCCCAGAACGCAGTCGGCAGACGGGGACCATTATACAGATTTACAGTTTGCTGTTATTCCATCACTGAGAGGTCTGTACACACTCTCTCTATCTAATCCTCCTTTGGGCTTCCCTCCTATGTTTGCTTACAGCTTCTTGTCCAAACATACCTGATCAGAGATAGATGTGCACAAACAGACAATGGGTGGTATATGTGTGACTCATATTCTTCTTCTGATAGGTAATCCTATGGCAATAAGCAGCAGAAACGGCTTAGTTCTACTGTTTATTGAAATCTAACACACCATTCCCTGTAGGATGTGGTGCAAGAAGGATGCATTATTTGAATATGCAATGTCCTGCAGACTGGAAATCATGAATTAATAAAACGTAAACAAAAACATAACTTTGAACGCATTTACTAATAAAATGCAAAATAATTAAATGAAAAAAATATTGTATTGGTAAATTGGTTAAAATCATAGAAAATGGCAAATAATTGTTACTTCTTATTTATTTAGCATCAGTAGTAATTTATTCATCAAAGAGTGGTTTATTAGTAAATTTCATAATTTGTCGAAAAATATTCACAAAATAGAACTTAATTTAACACATTGCTAACTCATGATTAACATCCTAGGTGTTTTGCCTGCTATTACTTGATAATAACATCCTTATATCCATTACATTTTTGTTCATTTTTTTTTTATAACGAACAAATAAAAATAAGTAGACAATCATTATTGCAGATTTTTTGCATAAATTATTATTATTATTATTATTATTATTATTTTAAACTGGTTAGTATAAGGCCCCCACACATATGCCCTGCATGTTCCTAGTATGTTAACATCACATATATTCAGCATTTATTTAGAGAGATTGTGTTAAAAAGACAATCTGCTCAGTGTAGTGTTTATGGTGAAAATAATAATTTAATGATAAGCCATGATTTTTTCTAATCTGCTTCGAAGCGATTAGACAAAATAAACTACACTATCCCAGCCTACCAGAGCCTTTAGTTACATTTTTAATGCTGAATTTAAACATCAGAATTGTACATGTCCATTCCACGGCATCTGCAGGCTCTTTGCACTACAACCACTACAGTGAGTAGAAGTGGTTATGGTGCATTGAGTGCCCTTTTAAATACGCTGCTACTGTGCAGCATTTGATGTGACAACTGAGACACATTTTTATTCAAGGGATATGGCTTGTGCTTTGACAAAAGAGAACCTGTGAATGTTAAATGTATCTTTTTTGACCAATGTTCACATGGTATATGTATATTTATGTAACTGAGCAAGTCATTTTAAATATTATTTTATTCAAACAAGTTAAATCCTAAAGCATGTTTAAATAAACATTGCTCTGAGTTCTAATGCTGTGGAGTGCTGCTGAATGCACAATACGGAAAACCTTGAATTCATCAAACAGCACCAAATAACAGGAGGTAGTGTAGCAGGTCAGTACTAGAACTAGTTTGTAAGTACAAAGTCAGCTGTGGATGTGCTAGAGGAATGCGAAATTCATAAAAATATCTGAATATGAGCTGAAATCCCGTCGTCATTATATTGACTCTTAAAGGAACACTATAGTGTTTGGACTATAAACTGTATTCCTACCACTGTAGTGTCCCTCTGTCCTCCTTGAATCAATGCCTTCCTATGGGGGATTTTAAGACACTGGATGTCCTAATGCAAAGTGGGAGGACATTCAGAATGGTTTTAAGGAGTTAAGCTCAGTGAAACAGCAGGAAGCTGAAACTGCAATGTTATAGATTGCAGGTCTAAGGAGACCAACATGGCTGTCTTAACACATGGGCATGCTGGGCAGTTGCCTGGGGGCCCCACGAGCATAAGGCCCCCATAGGCTTGCCAGCCTTTCAGTATATTATTCCAGGTGATTTGTTCAAACCTTCTTTATTAAAATGTTCAGATGGACTAATCACCGTAGCTGTTATCTGTACATGCGATTTTGCTGTTGTGAATACATATCATGACCTAAATGAAAACAATGTACACGTACTAATTGTACATAAGACAAAATCACACATACTTTTTGAAGCCTTAAAGCTATAATTATTATTATTATTTGTAAACCGCCAACAAATCCCGCAGCGCTGTACAATGGGTGGACTAACAGACACGTATTTGTAACCAGACAAGTTGGACTCACAGGAACAGAGGGGTTGAGGGCCCTGCTCAATGAGCTTACATACTAGAGAGAGTGGGGTATACTGACACAAAAGGTAAGGGTAGGATAGTATTCATTAAGGGCTTAATGTTTTCTTTTGATGACAGTTGCAGGAGAGGAATCAAGGTGCGGGGAGAGAAAGCTGTTCACAGTTTAATTGATATGCTTTCCTAAAGAAGTAAGTTTTCAAAGATTATTTGAAGGAGTGGAGATTGGGTGAAGAGGGGAAGGGCGTTTCAGAGGAATGATGCAGCCCTAGAGAAGTCTTTAAGGCGAGCTTCAGAGGTAGGAGTACGAACAGAGGTTAGATGTAGGTCTCCAGCAGAGTGTAGGGGCATAGACGAGACATATTTGTGTATTAGTGAGGATAAGTACGTCGGAGCAGCATTGTGTAGACAAGTAAGCAAGTATCAGGATCTTAAATTGAGCCCTATATCTTACGGGAAGCCGATGTAGGGACTGACAGAGGGGGAGGCGTGGTAGGTGCAGGTGGATAGGAAGATGAGCCTCGCCGCCATATTCATTATAGACTATAACGGGGCAAGTTGGGAACATGTAAGACCACTGAGAAACGGATGAGAGTATTTAAGGCAAGAGAGGACAGCGACGGGGCCCCTGACGCAGCCCAGGATGGATGCGATGTTTATAGTTGATGCAGATTTTATGTTTGTGTAGTGGATAGAGTGTGTATAGTGGATCTATCATGTGTATAGTGAATGCAGAGTGTGTGTATAGTGAATGTAGAGTGTGTGTTTGTGTAGTGGATGTAGTGTGTGTGCATAGTGAGTGCAGTGTGTTTGTGTAGTGGATGTAGTGTTTATGTGTATAGTGAATGCAGAGTTGGTAATACATGTAGATTGTGTGTTTGTGTAGTGGAATACGTGTGTACATAATGACTGCAGATTGTGTGTGTAGTGGATGTAGTGTGTGTATAGAGAATGCAGAATGTGTGTTTGTGTAGTGAATGCTGTGTGTGTTTGTGTAGTGCATGATATGTGTGTGTGTAGTGGATGCAGTTTGTGTGTTTATGTGGTGGATGATGTGTGTGTTTTTGTAGTGGATGCTGTGTGTGTTTGTGTAGTGGATGATGTGTGTGTTTGTGTAGTGGATGCTGTATGTGTGTAGTAGATCATGTGTGTAGTGGATGATGTTTGTGTAGTGGATGCAGTTTGTGTATTTATGTGGTGGATTGTGTGTGTAGTGGATACTGTGTGCTTGTGTAGTGGATTCTGTGTGTGTTTATGTGGTGATGCAGTTTGTGTGCTTTTGTAGTGGATGCATTTTGTCCGGACATGCAGAGGATTACCATTGACTTGGAGGGAAACAGATAAGGGAGTAGCAAAACTTGAGGGAGGGAAGACCAGAAGTTCTGTTTTGGACAGGTTAAGTTTAAAGAAATGAGCAGTCATCCAGTTGGAAAAAGCACAGAGTCAATCAGAGATATGAGTCAAGAGGGGTGGTAAGAAATCAGAGGAGGACAGATCAATAGAAACATAGAAATATAGAAACATAGAATGTGACGGCAGATAAGAACCATTCGGCCCATCTAGTCTGCCCAATTTTCTAAATACTTTCATTAGTCTCTGGCCTTATCTTATAGTTAGGATAGCATCATGCCTATCCCACGCATGCTTAAACTCCTTTACTGTGTTAACCTCTACCACTTCAGCTGAAAGGCTATTCCATGCATCCACTACCCTCTCAGTAAAGTAATACTTCCTGGTATTATTTTTAAACCTTTGTCCCTCTAATTTAAGACTCTGTCCTCTTGTTGTGGTAGTTTTTCTTCTTTTAAATATAGTCTCCTCCTTTACTGTGTTGATTCCCTTTATGTATTTAAGTGTGTCGTGCGCATAGAAATTATACTGGAAGCTGTAGGAGCTGATGAGTTTACCAAGGTAGGCAGTATAGATTGAGAACAATAGAGGACCAAGGACAGACCCTTGAAGAACACCAACAGAGAGGGATTGGGGACAAGAGTCAGAGTCAGAGAAAGAAACACTGAAAGAGCACTGGGAGAGGTAGGAAGAGCACCAGCAAGGGGCGGTATCTCGTAGACCAAGATTACGGAGGATGAGCAGAATCTGTTGATGATCAACAGTGTCAAAAGCAGCAGAAAGGTCGAAGAGAATTAGGATAGAGTGGTGGCCACGGGAGTTTGCAGTGATAAGATCATTGGATACTTTGGTCACAATAGAATCCAGATTAAAGCGGGTCAAGCAGAGAGTTGGAAGTCTGTCAATCTCACGTACACAACTCTCTCAAGGATCTTAGAGGCAAACGGCAGTAGCGAGATAGGACGATAGTTGGACGGGGAATTAGGGTCAAGGTTGTATAATAAATAATAAATAATATATAATAAAGTTCTTATAATATTTTAAACTGTCCATGTCAGTTGCCTCAACCTACTACCTACTAAATGTTTGTGTGGATTAATATCTGCAGCAGAGCTTGTTTTTTAATCTTTAAACACTGCTTTTTTGAGGGTACCAATAAATGTATCTTTTTTTTTAATCAATAATTTACATTTTCTTTTCTGTGAGTGGTTGTGTAGGCAGAGTCCCAGTGCACTACTTTGCCCGGTGGGACCTATAATGCTGTTAAGATGGCCTTGGAGACAGGGACAGTGCACCCAGAACACTTCAATAAGGTGATGTGGTCTGAGTGCCTTTAGAGTCCCTGTAAGATAATTTGTATGCACCTTCTCAAATTTGGTGTGAATGTTCACATTCTGAGTGAATGTTAAAAATTGTGTAATGATAAATAATTTAGCAAATGGTGGGCTGAATCAGCTTCATGAAAAATGTGTGGCTGACATGTTCACTGTAAGCTGTTACATAGCACTCATATTTGTGTTATTTATTATTTAACATATGTACAGAGCAAATGTTTGGCATCATTGCATGTCAACTTAAGACATATAGACAATAATATTAAATCCAAGGGTATTTTTAACAAGTTGAATGCTTTAAAATGGCATCAGGTTTCCCCATATTTTTAATTAGGTTTTTCACATTTACATTGGGATTCATAGGGATTTCTTTTACAGGACTCTATGGGATGGCTAAACAATATACTGGTGGACTGTACCGGAGGTCTGAGGGCCACTGTGGTCATGTGCTATTTGTTTGCGAGTGATGATCTTTTTATGAGTTCAAGTGTAATAAGATGTACTACACTATATATTTTTGTTCATTGCTCTCTCCTGTTTCTATCGTTTGGGAATACATATTGACTTTATAGCTTTGCTTTAGGCTAAGAATGCCTGTTTATATATACTGTTATCACTAGGTTTTCTTATACATACATTTTAATTGTGGATTATATGCTTGCACTTGCATTTTACATATAAAATCACAACACTGACACTTTTTTAAATTGTATTATATCAAATCCAGACTTCGCTGAAGGAAGATGTTCCTGAACACATACTGACTGGACACGGATGTTGTGAGCTGTTCTGCTGTTCTGAATAGGCCTGTCATTTTCCTCTTCATTTTCTTTATCAGATAAACTTCGGCATCTGCAAATAAAAGAGTTTTAATTTGTTTATCCAAGATAGGTCATGCTACAAGCTTGTGCTTGACACTCTAATTGACGGACATTCATTGAAACAAAATGCATTTCCCTTGTTTATTTCTTGTAAAACATCACATTAACGCAATTTGTTCATTTGGATAAAATGCATCTTGTTTATTTATATCTTGTGAAAAATTACATTAAAACAATTCATCCATTTGGATAAAATGCATCGTGTTTATTTCTTGTGAAATGTTACATTAAAACAATTTGATTGCAGCTTGGGGTGTTTGTTTTGTCTTAATAACAGCTTATCTGATAGTTAAGTTATCGATGATTAGTCAAGCACAAAAGCAGTTGAGCTGTTTTTCCTTTTAAGTTCTAAATTTCTAAATTTTGCTGAGCAGAAAATAAACAGTTCTGGCTGGTATTATGTAGAAGCTAATCCAGACAACCATGGCATATTTTGAAAACCTACATTACAATACACAATAATGGCAATGTCCATAGTACTATGAACCACTACTATAAATATGTGTGTGGACACATGATAATAGGGAATATAGCATGTGAAATTACATAATTGCTCGTACATATAAGAAGATTCTAACTGCACCCAGGGGCGGCATGCGCCGATGGCTTCTCTAGCGCTTTGTGGTTTGACATGTTGTTGCGAAGTGTGAATGTTCTAATCGACGTTCCAAGTGGTTCATTGAGAGGGTCCCCGTTCAGGAGGCGAGTGGATTCCCTTCTATCTCTCTTTTTTTTCCCACATAGACATGGATACAGGCAAAAATACATACATGCACAAATACACAAACATACAGACACACAACCATACAAGCACACAGACATAATTATTCAGGCACACAGTCACAAAGATATACAGACACACAATCATAAAAGGCACACAATCAAACAAACACAGTCATACAATCTACACATACATGTACATTGTCGTGCAAACACAGACATACATTCATACAGACACAGGCACACACAGAAATACAGACACAGACATAAAGAAACAGAGAGGCATATAGAGACATACATACACAATGATACAGACAGACATACACACACACACACTGACAGACAGACATATACACACACACACACTGAGACATATACACACACACACACACTGACACAGATATACACACACACTGACATACATATACACACACACACACTGACAGACAGACATATACACACAAACACTGACAGACATACACACACACACAAACACAGACAGACACACACACTGACAGACATATACACACACACACACACACACTGATGGACAGACACACATACACACTGACAGACAGACACACATACACACTGACAGACAGGCACACACACACACTGACAGACAGACACACATACACACTGACAGACAGACAGACACACACTGACAGACAGACACACTGACAGACAGACACACACTGACAGACAGACACACACTGACAGACAGACACACACTGACAGACAGACACACACTGACAGACAGACACACACAGACAGACAGACAGACACACACACAGACAGACAGACAGACAGACACACAGACAGACAGACACAGACAGACAGACACACAGACAGACACACACACTGACAGACATACACACTGACAGACATACACACACAGACAGACATACACACACACACTGACAGACAGACATACACACACTGACAGACAGACACACACACACTGACAGACAGACACACACTGACAGACATATACACACACTGACAGACATACACACACACTGACAGACATACACACACACTGACAGACAGACAGACATACACAGACAGACAGACAGACATACACAGACAGACAGACATATACACACACACTGACAGACAGACATACACACACACTGACAGACAGACATACAGACATACACACACTGACAGACAGGTTCAGGAGGGTGGCTTACCTGGGATCCAAAGTGCTGCCTGAGGTAGTTGGGAGTTGGAGGAGCTGGTCCTGCCCAGCCCCCCTCCTCTCTGCCTCCTCTCTGCTCTCTTCTTGGGGGGACTTCCTCCCATGCTGAAGTGAGGGGCCGGCGGTAGCTCTACCCCTGCTGGGCGCCAGCTGCGCTGTGTGCTACAGAGGGAGCAGGGATATGACGTGTTCATATCCCCGCCCCCTCCACACAGTCCGCGGCACTGCCGGCTTGCGCTCGGTCACGCTACAAGAAGTGACCGGCAGGAGAGGGGAGCTGTGCGCTTCCCAACCTCCTGCTGGTCACCCGGACTTTTGCGTCCCCCGGGCCGGTGCGCCCTAAGGCGGCCGCCTGAGCCGCCTTATGGACGCGCCGGCCCTGATCAAGTAGAACTAGTGTGTCTTAGAGAAGCCTTGAACAAAGGTCAAGCTTTCTGTATTTGCTTGGTCAATGAAGGAGCAGGGGAAGTGAACACTAACTGGCATATTTGAGCAAGTATTCCCCATGACAATAGTATGAGAATCTCAATGGCTTCCTTCATATCAACTGTGTTTAAATGGACACTTTAGGTACAAACTATACTACAGCTTATTGTAATGATTCCTGGGGCAAGGAGTCTTACTCTGCAGGCTGAGCAATGTAAACACTTCATTTTCTGAGAAAAGGCAGTGTTGACAAAGCTGCCTAATTCCACCTCTAGTGGATGTCATTTGGAGAGCCACTAGAGGTACTTCCTAGTTGCTGCCCTGCAAAGAGTGCAAGACCGATGTTTAGCGTCTCCACACTCTGTATTAACACTCTAAATGCTTCCCATAGAGATGCACTGAGTCAATGCATCTCTATGAGGACATGCTGAGTGGTGCAGCACATCAATTGCCACGTATGCTCACTAGCTTTCCAATGCTTCTCTAAGGATTGACTAAGATCAGCAGTATTGAGTCTATACATTGTGGGGAAATGGAGTTTGCACTCTAGTGGTTTATTTTTGTTTAGAAGCTCAGTCACAGCAGCACATCAATAATTATTTAAAATCAACTGATTGATTGTAAGAATCATTTTAAAACGAGTGCAGAAGATTTATATATATATTTTTTTTAATCCAACCCCAAGTTATACGTGAATTCTGATTCATTACTATTGTATGTCCCCCAAATATTGAGCAGTTCATGCAGAGAATATCTGGGCGTACCAAGTGTTAAATCGCACAGTAAAGTTCACTGAGGTTGTTTACCATCTATTAAGCAATTAATAATACTAATTTTCCATTTTAATAATAGCAGCTCTATGCTAGTATATCATCTATAAATTCGGAGAGTTATTTAATTGGGACCCTGGGACAACTGTAGCTGGCATGGTTTCTGCAAGTCAGAGAAGTTTGAAGTGATCACAATGCAGAACTCATTAGGCATGCAACACTTTTCTGCTGTTAATTGCTCTTTTAATGCGATCACCACTCTCTAAAACTCACAGGAAGCAGGCAGACACACGTGGACACAATGTGGCTATTAAGGGTATCTTGGTTTTATGGAGTAAAATCAAATGCAGTGTATGTGAAGTTATTAGTATAATAATATAATCAGTGTGGGATTCCATGCAGATTTTAAGAAGGTTTTACCTTACAAATAGCAACCTTGAGGTTCCGGAGCCTAGTTGTTGTGAATAAAGCATAGAAGTGTGCTCATTTGCTTCTACCCTGCCAATGGGAGACAAGTAATCATCTAATTAGTGAATCAAATGTTGGCCTGATTAGGGCAGGATTCAGGAATAGCCATGAAATGACCGTAGGCCGTCACCTTAGGCCGACAGGTTAGATAGGGTCCCAGAACAATGAATTTGCTTGGTTACATTAGAGCCATTGTGGGGTGAAAAATGTTGTCTCTAATACAAAAGGTAGAAAACCTGCCTCCTTTGTTTAGAAGTGAGTGTGGAAGATAATCAGAGTTATTTACTAAAGTGAGAATTCAAAGTGAATTTCCACTATGAGGCCAAAGTAGCCAAACTGTAAGCTTATCTGACTTAGTTCCAGAAATGTTTACCTTGAATTTGAAATTACCTTTCAACTCACTTTGTATTCTAACGTTAGTGAATACCTTGACAGTTTCCCCTCATTTTTCTCTTGACGATAAACATATAAATACGCTTATTAACATATCCCATCCACCGTGCACATACATGCACACGTGTACACAATGCTTTTGGTTTGCTTTTTTTGTGGCGGTTGCATCCACTGTTTAGGATTATGTGTGTTTTCTAACCTAGTGTTTGCACACTTTGTTAATGTCATTTTTCTGTGCAACCTTCCAATTTATGTCAAAGTAGCATATTTGTGACAAGCATTATAGAAGAATCAATCGTACAAAAAGTACCATCGGAAAATATAAAAAATATTTAATTTGTAAGAATTCAACTTTGTTATTGCTTATTGTCTTATTTTATTATTCATACCCGTTAGAATGTTCTATAAAATAACACCACACGGCTGGTATATTTTACAGACCTTATTGAACTCTATTCACGTGGCGTTTTAGCAAAATTACATCAGTGCCTTTTTATGATAAAACACGATCGCAAGTGTCATCCTTTTACATAACTTATAGAAGGTTCTATTTTTCTTCTTATCATTATACCATATAATATTGGGATTTATCAGATTTTAATAGGAATCCCCAAGGATGTTTTTTTATTTTTTTTATTTTAAACCAATTATCATTTTTAGAAGAATTAATAAAACAAAAAAAAAACATATTAAATAAACAATTATGATAACTTGAAAAATAACCAATACAAAAAAATATTTAGAAAGCATAAAAGCATAAATTCATAATACACAGGCTGCTATGTTGCTTACAGATGTAGTTAGTTAATAAAAAATACAGCAAGGGAACATTTTAAATATGGTGGCGATAATGAGGGACTAAATCTTCTGGTTAGCAGACACAAAGCAGCCTTATTTAATACTATAAAAATATTATTTATACGTAAACATAAAACAAGCTGACACAGTAATAAAAACTACATTAAAATAAAGTGAGGTAAAATATAGTAAGGACACCAACCTTAGTCGCAGGGCCTGGTCATATACAATACGCTGCAAAATACTTGGGTTTTTTTTAAAGATAAAAAACCCTGTGATTAGATTGCATCTCACCTAAATCAGATGACCGTAATACCCATACCCATATGTAGCTTCTTTAACCCCTTAAGGACACATGACATGTGTGACATGTCATGATTCCCTTTTATTCCAGATGTTTGGTCCTTAAGGGGTTAAACCCCTTCCTCCTTGGAGAAACACCAAAATAGTACAGAAATTGGAAAACCTCCAGTTGGGTCCACAGTTTGATACTGATGTGTCGTCCAGGATTGTTTAATGTGGTCCTAGCGTGGTCTGTTCCATTTTTTTAATAAAAAAAATTAAAAAAATCTGTGAAACTATCGGGTTACCATTAAGTTGTCAAATTGCTCAAACTGGCAATATAAATAGTTTGGCTTTGGTAGACACACTTCAATGGTCTTCTATTCACATGCAAATGAAAGTATTGCAGATCTTAAATAGATGGTTAATTAATCACATTGATGCTTATATTATAACACTAGCTATACCACCCATCAAAGATTATGAGTGATCAGTGTTCCAAACTATTTGCATGGCCTATAAACATTTTTATTTTACCATTCAAAAAGGATTAGTGGATGGAATATAGGTCCGCATTTCTATTCCATAGGCATTAGGGGCATATGGTATGGCCTAGATGGCCACCCATCCTTGTAATGGTGCATAAAGGAATATAAAAAGAATAGACGATTGTGAGTAAAGAACATTATATGTACTGAATACCCGTATTATTTTCATTTTCACTACATGTCATCTGGATCATTAACTGACACACAACAGAACCCTACACTTATTCCCTGCCTAAAGTGCTAAAGCATTGTATTGAAGAGATTACAAGGGTGAACGGGTTCTATAAAAACAAAAGCCATACCATAGACATTTTCCCAGTGCAATCAAAGCATTGTTCTCTAACCCGTTTTGTAATACCCTTTCTACTTTGTGTTGAATCCCCTTCTAACAAACTTTAATTGAACCCTTTCCTTATTTAGGGTAATATGTTTTAAAGGTCTATGTTTCTTTTTGGGTATCTGCAGTGGATGTCCAGACCCCTGTGTCGTATTGACTTGTCCTTATTGCGATGTCATAAATCACATTGATTGTGCTGACTTAAACACCTAATGACGTCACTACCAAGATATTGATACCTCTGTACATCCAAGCTAGACATTGTGCAGATTTCAATATATCTTGTTTCAACCTGTTTGTTGTTCAGCTACACAAATCATAAGCATCAGGTTAATCTCTGCAGAAGACATCAAAGGAATCAATCAATACTTAACTGTTACACTGCTGCTTCTCTGTCCACCTTACAGTTCATAAATCCCCCCCAAAAGCTGACTTGCATCCAAAACACAGCATCGCCAAGTGGATTTGATTTGTGTAGTGTGATAAGAATCTTATTTCTCCTTGTAGATGCTAGCATTCTCTCGAAGCCCCTGCTTTGACAATGTTATAATTGATCTGTTGCATGTACTTAAGCAAGTCAAGTCAATTAAGGTGATATGATTCCTTCCCACATCCCACTGTGAAAAGAGAATGAAAAATATGGCAGCACAATGGTTGTCTCCACAAGAGCACACAATCTGATTCGAGAAAGCCCCAGAATCTCAGGAACCTTTGTTTTCATGCTATCCCGTTATCAGGACTGTAACATACTTTTTTTTTCTAATAAAATAGAAACTGCTGAGAATAAAGTAGAAAGAAATGTATGTAGGTCATATGTGTAGCTGTGCGCTGGAGCCTTTGAAATGAATTGAGTTACTATTGATCTGCTCGTATTTCTTTAGCCTGGCTTCTGAATGGTACATTGTGGATACACAGACATAATTTATAGCACTTTCTTTTGCTTTGGCAGAATACTGTTTTATTGAAAGGATCTGACACTGTGGAAAAGATAAGAAGTTAAAATATTTCTTCAGCACACATATGCTTGTGTCAGTAAAATTGCTGCCAATCACCTATTTATAGTCTCGCTTTGCAGGGTGCCTTCCCAACGTGTCAAGAATCCTTCTTGGGTACCTTCGATGAAGACTGAGGTATAGATGTCCCTTGGAGGCCCTCAGGTTCTTGCAATTCTATGTTAAAATATTATAGGCAGCGTCCATCTATAACATACTTAATTATTCAGACTCAAAATATGTAATTGCAATATATGTGACGTTCACTTTTCTTTTTTTTGTTTGTTATTTTTTAGTCTTAAGAGGTAGAATGTGCAGTAAATAGTGACAGAATAGAAAAAGATCTGCGAAATCAATTAAATTAGCATGCATATCCTTAGAACTCAATGTAAGAGCAGTGATAGCACATAAGTAATAAAAAAATCATAAATCCTCTATCAAACAGGTATACAAAATAGACAGACAGACACACCCATGCACCCACACACACCTATATATATATATAGTATCTCCCAAGAGTACAGCCCTCACATTTTTGTAAATATTTTCTTATATCTTTTCATGTGACAACACTGAAGAAATTACACTCTGCTACAATGTAAAGGTAAGTGTACAGCCTGTATAACATTGTATAACATTGTAAATTTGCTGTCCCTTCAAAATAACTCAACACACAGCCATTAATGTCTAAACCATTGGCAACAAAAGTGGAAATGTGCAAATTGGGCCAAAAGTGTCAATATTTTGTGTGGCCACCATTATTTTCCAGTACTGCCATAACCGTCATGGGCATGGCGTTCACCAGAGCTTCACAGGTTGCCACTGGAGTCCTCTTCCACTCCTCCATGACGACATCACATCCTTCTGTTTGAGGATGCACCACATATGCTCAATATGGTTTAGGTCTGGAGACATGCTTGGCCAGTCCATCGCCTTTACCTCAGTGCTGCAGTGCTGTCTTTCAGTCTTGCCTTTTCCAACCACTGGTAGGATTTTGTCATGTGAACCACATCTTCTATTTTCTGGTGGTACACCCCATGGAGAGGTTTGTCTTGCCATGAAACCTCCTCTTTTTCTGCATCCTCTATCTGTTGTTATCTCAGGCATTCCCTTAGCAGGTCATCTCTGGGATCCATCTTCATGATGTACTTGTGGATGCTCTGTGTTTCATCCAGGACTGTGGCATCGACACTCATCAGGCCTCAACCTCCATCCTTCTGGCTGGTGTACAGTCTTTGGGCGCTGGATTTTGGGTCTAATCCTCCATTCATAGTCAGTAGTTTCCAGGTTTTGACATCCTTGGTGACCACTTCTTCTCTTGGCCAGGTTATTATTCCAGCTGGGTACTTGATGACTGGTAGGGCATATGTGTTGATTGCTTGGATCTTATTCTAGCCATTGAGCTGGGACTTCAGCACCTGTCTGACTCTTTGGAGGTTCTTAGATGTTGCTATCCTCCTTGCCTCTTCCTCATGATTGACATGTGTTTGTGGTAACCCCAGGTACTTGTAGTTGTTCTCAACATCTTCTATTTCACCTTCTGTAACTTGAACTCCTTTTGTCCTGATCATCTTCCCTCTTTATGCCAACACTTCTGTAGTCCAAACGACATTCCGATGTCCTTGCTGTATATCCTAGTTAGGTGGATCAGTAAGTCAATGTTCCACTCATTATTGGCATACAGCTTGATGTCATCCATGTAGAGTAGGTGGCTGATGGTAACTCCACTCTTGAACCTGTATCTGTATCTACTCTTCTTGATGATCTGGCTAAGTGGGTTGAGGCCTATGCAGAATAGCATTGGAGATTGTGCATCACCTTGGTATATGCCATTAACTCTAACACCTTGCTTCCTTGAGCTTCTGGCAAAGATCTCTAATGAGACAGAAAGGGGTATTTTTTTATATACACCCCTATATATTAATAACCCTTAATAGGGAACACATGGGATGGGCGGCTGCATTGTAACAAGGCTGAGTGATACACAAAATGGATACAAATGCAGAAAGTTTTTTTCTTTGGTTTTACTATATATTGGGGCTGATGTGTACTGTAGTCTTTGCTGCCGCCCAGTAGTGATAGGAGTGAGCGCAGGACTTATCTTTCTGCATTTGAACTTCAGACAATTGTCTGGAGAGAGGGATGCACACCCCCCTATATAATTGTCTATACCCTCCTGTCCTGGTCCAATAAATCTGTTATTTTAATTGATTCAGTTTTCATTAGACTTCACTTTTTTGGACTTGGCCTTTGTGTGGTATTAGCAATTCAATGTAAGAAAATGTCAAACAGACCCAACACATAGGTCAGTATTAATAAAGAGTAGTACGTGTCAGAGCATGCTCTGGTCAAAAGACAAGGAATGTGCAGTGGGCTGTGCTGGTCCCTCTATCTGAAGGCACTTTATGAAAATGGAGCCTTTCTGGTAAAGGAAAAAAAAAAGAAACAACAAAGATCCAGTAGACCACTTAAATATTTAAGACACAATAAAGTTAAATTGCAAATAGAGTAAAAATCTAAATAAATACTAAAAAAAAATAAAAAAAAATAACAGAAACCTAGAGCCTCAAATACAAGAGTGTGATTGTGATATTGGAGATATGACATCAGAAGCACCACTACATTAGTGTTGTCATGGCATCTATAGGCTGGTCAAGGGCCACTGGTGCAAAGACACAAGGAGCTAGAACTAATAACTGTCCCTGGAACTCTATGTCAATTTGTTTAGCCACCACATAATGGTATTTTCACTCTCTCTTCAGTATTATCCTTTTTTAAACACAGATAATCAATACTAAGCCAGCTTAATCTGTATTTACCATGTCATAAAATGTCACAAACATCCACTTAGTCCTGTTCACACAAACACAACGATAGAATACTGGATATTGAGGAGTATGGAGTCCCCCTAGCTCAGACTGTGAGATTACCAAGAAAACAACTGGAATGTTTTACATTTATGGGTGGAGATGGGCTTCATAAAAATATACATTTAATACATATTGCATATGCTGCAAGTACAGATGTTATGACCTTTACTCTCTCCTAAAATCATATTCTGGGCTGTCATGTTTTGGCTGCAATAATTTTTTTTTTGTTTGTTTGTTTTAACAGGGATTATAGGAGTTAAAAACCTTTTTTTGGGCAATCTTTATTTTTGAGAATTCAGTACAATTGTACAATATAAGGAGAGATAGGCAAGAATAAAAGATCCATTAGAGTAAAGAATGACATCCACTGATGAAAAATATTCAGGATGACAAGTAGACATAGGCACAAATACACATGAATCTATGGAGTCATGGGATTAGGTAAATACTTAAATATATAACGTAGCATATAGCAGACTATGAGCTGCCTTGACTACGCAATATGGTGCGTAGCACATGACGTTCGGAACTTAAAATCTGTCTCAAATCTTGAGTATGAAATGTGCATGGGAACTCCGCAACCGACTGGAAAGGAGACCGGTTAGGCAGAGGTATTAAGTAAGAGATGAGCAGAATATGAAAAGGGGAAAGGATGATGGGAAAGAAGGAGAGAGAGGTAGTGAGATATGTGCAGGTATGAGTAGGAAGGAGTATAGAGACTTTGCAAGTAGAGCAGGTCTGGATGACTTTTATTATTTATTTAGTAAAGTAAAAGTTGTTGTTTTATTTAACAATGCAAAAGTCAATTGCAAAATTGAGTGAACTCATTGTCAAACTTCTCATTTATGGAAATACCAATGTATACACCAGCAACAAAATGTTTTAAGTGGAAGTGTGTCAGGATATGGTGTTATACGAGAGGGACCCGATTTTGCATTTCTTCGACTAAAGCATCCAATTATGGGTTAAAAATCATCTCTGAGTATGTTTCAGCATCCTATTGTGAAGGGAGAACCCATGAGTGCTCATGTCATAAATAGTAGGATCTAAAAATAAATTAGCATTCCTTAGGAGATGAGAAATGTAAACAGGTATAGGAGCAGACCAGTATACTGGCAAACAGAAATAACGTATACTAGGACGTCAAGGCCATCTTCAAACAAGGGAAGATCAATAGTCTCACTGCTGTCGGGCCTCCTGATAATAAAGAATCAGCAAATTAATCAATATCAATGTAACGCACCAAAAGCAAACAACTATATGCAAAGCTGGTATTTATAGGCAGATTACACGTATTCTGTTTCCATCCATAGAAGACCCAAAGGAAATGATATATGTTTGATTCTATAGACATTTTCTAAACATGAATACATTTGTTTAGATGTTGAAGATTCCAATACGGTGTATCCAAAAGAAATACGTGAGTAAAACTAGGGGTCTGAGTGGCAGGAGACAGGTGGAAAAGGTACACAGTGTACCAAAACCACTTTTGCCATAATAGGATAAGTTTCGTTCTGTGGGATTCAGAGTTGCAGAGCCTTGTGGAACCCCCACCCACCCCAGTCCAAAGGATCTGTGGTTATTTCTTTAAAAAGCCCTTAGTTGCTTGGGCTGCAATAAACTTAGAAATGTTAGGAACAAATTTTCAGATCTGGCCAAGACTGAAGCTAAACCATCTAGGAGACAAGAATCTGTGATATTTTATTCAAAAGGAAGCATAGATTTCTTATGTCTGCAAATATTTGAGAACTGTTCTGACAGTGGTGCACGTTGCTGGGTAAAGTTGGACATTTGATTGCTTCATTATAACACCTTAGTCAGCCTGATCATTTTGGCTATAATGATATAAGCCAAGATTCCTAAAACAGCAGGAAAAAAAATGAATCCCTCCCCCATCCCCCAATCTTTGGAGATGTCATTGCTGCTGAGCAGAGATTAAACAAGCGATTGTCAGCCTCGCTCTCTGTTTGATGTTCAGAATTTCAGAACCCATCTCCCTTTTCATTAAAAATAAACTACATAAAAAATAGGCTGGATGAAATAAAAATGTATTTTTTTTTAACTGAAAGCCAAGGTAATTATTCCTTATGATGTCTGCCATCACAAAGCAGTATAGAGAAAATTCAGTATGTTTAATTTTTTTTTTTAGTATTATTTACTACAAATAATTAGGAAGGTAATATTTATCTGGGGTTTTGAGCTAATAAGGTACAATATATATTCTTATTTTATATTCTGAAGTCAGATGCTGTTTCTAACAAAAATAAAATCAAAAAAGAGTAGGCAGGTTATGTACATAATGAAAACTGAACAGAAACGATATATGTCTATGAAACCTATCTCAAAAATAAAATTCAACGCTAAGCTCTATGACTAGGTCTACCCAGATATGAACAAGTAAAAAAAAAAAAAAAAGTGATGTATGTGGGGAGTTTGCTGTTTCATTCATCTTTTCTGATTATTTAAAGGGACACTATAGTCACCAGAACAACTACAGCTTATTGGATTTGTTCTGGTGAGTAGAATAATTACCTTCAGGCTTTTTGTTGTAAGCACTATCTTTTCAGTTGCTATTATCCTGTCTGGGGGAATGACAGGAGTAACATCAACCTCCTGTTTGTCAATAGTTTCAAACTGTCTGGACAGAGCGTCCGCTTTAGTGTTCCGATCACCTGGCCTATAGGTGATTATATAATTGAAATGGGACAAGAACAGTGACCACCTAGCCTGCCTGGAAGACAATCTTTTAGCTTTGCTAAGGTAGGACAGGTTCTTATGATCCGTAAATATGAGGATGGGATCCTTAGTGCCTTCTAACAAATGTCTCCATTCTTTGAGTGCTAAAATGATAGCAAGGAGTTCGCGATTACCCACATCATAATTCTTCTCTGCTTTGGACATTTGTTTAGAAAAGAAGCCACAAGGATGCAATGGCTTTTCAGGAGACTCTCTTTGAGATAAAACAGCACCTACCCCGATATCTGAAGCATCAACTTCAAGTATATAGGGCAATGAGGGGACAGGATGCTGTAAAATATGTGCAGAGGCGAACTTAGTCATAAGGAAGTCAAAAGCTTGAAGTGCCTCGGTAGACCAGACACGAGTATTGCCATCCTTTTTTGTCATACGAGTAATAGGTGCTACAATAGACGAAAAACCTTTGATAAAACGTCTATAATAATTAGAGAAACCCAGAAAACGCTGGATGGCTTTTAGACCTTGCGGCAGAGGCCATTCTATGACAGCAGCGAGCTTCCGGGGATCCATGCGAAAACCCTTAGCGGAAATCAAATACCCCAAAAACTGGACTTCGGATTGGTCGAATAGACATTTTTCCAATTTACAATAAAGACCATTAGCAAGAAGGGTCTTCAGAACGGCCGTAACATGTCTGTGATGAGTGTGTAAGTCTGTAGAATATATTAAAATGTCGTCCAAGTACACAATAACAAACGAGTGAATAAAGTCTCTTAAGACATCATTAATAAATTCTTGGAATACTGCTGGGGCATTGCAAAGCCCAAATGGCATGACGGTATACTCATAATGACCTGACCTAGTGTTGAAGGCTGTCTTCCATTCGTGATCCTTTTTTATACGTATCAAATTGTATGCTCCTCTAAGATCTAATTTGGTGAATACCGTAGCACGTTTGAGCCTGTCAAACAATTCTGTTATTAATGGTATAGGGTAAGCATTTTTGATGGTGATTTTATTAAGACCTCTATAATCAATGCAAGGTCTTAAATCACCTTCTTTCTTCGATACAAAGAAGAACCCTGCTCCAGCCGGAGAAGAGGATCTCCTAATAAATCCCTTGTCTAATGATTCTTTAATGTATTCCTCCATGACACGGTTTTCTTGAACCGATAAGGGGTACACCCTGCCCTTTGGAGGTATAGTGCCAGGCAACAAGTCAATAGCACAATCGTAGGGTCTGTGAGGCGGTAATTTGTCAGCCTCTCTTTTATCAAAGACAGTCTTTAAAGATAAATACTGAGAGGGTATAGCCGTAGACAAAGGAGGAGTGGTAGGAACATTAATAGAATTCACAGGCGTGACTTCAATAGTACATGACTCATGGCAGGCTTCACTCCATGATTTTATCTGCCCTGTCTCCCAGTCAAAAATGGGATTGTGGGCACGTAACCATGGATACCCTAACACTAACTGTGAAGAGGGAGAGGTGATGACCTGGAACCGAATGGTTTCATAGTGTAAAACCCCTGTGTACATGTGTAACGGTGCAGTCTCATGAGTAACAACTGTAGATATCAATGGTCTACCATCTATGGCCTCAACGGCCAAGGGTATCTCCTTCTCCCTGATGGGAATGTTGTTTTTCTTTACAAAACCAGAGTCTATAAAATTCTCAGCTGCCCCAGAGTCAACTAAGGCGTATATATTTTCAACTATACAACTCTCTCCCATATGTAAAGAAACAGGGAGAAGCAGTCGGTTAGGAGGCAATGTAGGAGACTTAGAAATCACACCCAAGGCCAGTCCCCTATAAGGTCTTAGGTGCGAGAGTTTTCCGGGAGCAAAGGACATTCCTTTACCATATGGTCTCTCCGACCACAATATAGGCAGAGTCCCTCCCTTCTCCTATGTAATTTTTCATTATCAGAGAGTTTGGCAACCCCTAATTGCATAGGTTCCTCTTCAGATACTTTAACACTCTCCGGTGTATTAACTCTGGGGTGAATAGGTGTAACAAAACGTCTATTTCTGTTCTTGGTATAGAGCCTGTCACGAATCCTATTATCTATATCAATGAGGTAGTCAATAAGGTCCTCTAAGGCAACAGGAAGCTCCTTAGCTGCTACCTCATCCAATATAGAGTCTGATAAGCCTTCCATGAAGGCAGTAGTTAACCCATTGTTGGTCCAATCTACCTGTGAGGCAAGGGTACGAAACTGAATAGCGAAATCAGCCACAGACCTAGAACCCTGTTTAACTCTCATTAATGCTCTTGCGGCATTCTTAGACCTTTTCATAGTGTCAAAAGTTCTGCGAAAAGCTGTAAGAAAACTGTGAAAGTCATGCACCATAGGTCCATTAGCTTCCCAAATAGGATTTGCCCATTCAAGTGCTTTGTCGGTAAGTTTGTGCATAAAGAACCCAACCTTAGACCTCTCTGTGGGAAATGAACGTGGATACATCTTAAAGTGAAACTCTATTTGGTTAATAAACCCTCTGCATGTCTTAGAATCCCCTCCATACCTAGGAGGAGGTGTTAAATGGGCCGTAGCATTAGGCACAGTCGATACTTCAGGAAGAAGGGTTGTAGGAGGGTTAGGTGTGGTTGCTGGAATGGTTCTAGCTAAGAGCGTCTGGAGAGCCTGGGCTATCTGATCCATTCGGTGATCCTGCTCTACAAATCTAGCCTCATGGGACGCCATCTGTTGAGCTAAATCTGCGGGGTCCATGGCCCTATCGTAATGTAACAAGAATATACCCCTACACGCAAGATCCAGCTAAACAGAAGGCAGAACAGAGGAGAGATACGTCTACCGGACCTTAGAATGGCCGGACTCGACGTATATAGGAGAAGTACAGAGTCAGGAACGATCCGAGGTCAAGGGCACAAAGAGACAGCGTAAACGAGGACAAGCCGGGGTCTGGTACACAGGAAACAGCAAGCCGGCAAACAGAACAGACAAGGATAATGCGAAAACGAAGTCAGAATACAAAGCCAAGGTAAATACGGAGGAACACAACTGAACACAACAAGCGCTAAAGGGAACTGAAGCAGAAACCACGATAGGGCAAGGAACTAAGGGAAAAGGGTAAGTATAAATAGGTTCAAAACTAATGTGATTGGCTCCTGTCATTTCCACACCCCCAAAAGGTAAGTGTATGGGGTGTGTGGGATGACAGGGGCCAATGGGAGCCTTTTGGCAATTTAGGCTCCCACTGTCTCTTTAAGAGCGCGCCCGAGACTCGCGGCACGCTCTTAGATTCAGGCGGGACATGTGACCGTATCTCGCGGTCACTGCCCGCCTTCCAGTCTGAAGCGTTGGATGAGCCGCGCGCGGCTCGTGCAGCCGCAGGACCGCGCGCGGCTTGAAGAGAGGACCGCGGCCGGCCCCTGGGAAAGGTGAGTAACGCTACAAGGTTTTACTTACCTTAATCCAACCTCTTGTGACCTCATGGCAGCCACATGGAGGTCCAATCAAAGGCTTCTCATATTAGCAAATAGGATAAGGGAGGCAGGAGAGCTGCAGACAAGGAGGGAGGGGAGAAGCAATAAATGTCTGCCACCTGGCAGAGTTGCGGGCTGCCTAAGTCACATGTGCCGGGGGTGTAACCAGCTTCTGACACACAATTGCAAATAACTATGGATATTGCACTTCTACACTTATACCACCATGATCACTGGTGGGTGCCTCCATCTTGGCAAACAATCATTGTTACCTATGCTGTCCTTTGCACCTGGCAGTCAGTACAGAGCAATCATTCGTAGAACAGGATAATATAACATTGTTTCTTCTTCTTGTCTTCATTATGATGTTGCCTTGGCTTTGCCTGAACTAAATTATACTGCAATTTACAGAATCCTTATTGTAAATGTAAAAGAAAATTTTGCATCTAATGAGAAAAAGTCCAACACAAGGTATATGTGATGTTTAATGTTTTATTCAATGGTGTAAATTCCAGAGCAGTGAAATATCCTTTTAGTTTGAAGGTAAACACTGTAATAAAATAGCACTCAAAGTTTTAGTCTAGCTTCTAAATGAGGTTCTGATCCCTCATTTCCTGTTTACAGCGTGGCCATCAAAGTCACTCTGTGTTTCTCTTTCGTTGAAGAAGGAAGCAACCTTTTGATGGTTCTCAAACATTTGGCATTTTGTTTTAATCTGATGCGATGTGGGGATACAGAGAGAGCACTTTGGAATTTGCAAACATTTGCTTGGTAAATAGTTTCCTCTAAAAACACCTCAAATAACTATGAACATCTGTTTTTTCACTCCCTGTACTTCACTGGCAGCCAGATATTGAATCTGTGTTGTACGGCATGGACCGCGCTTGCATCTTTCTAAGAGCATCTGTTCTGTTTGCTGGGAGAGGCATGCGAAACTCGCTGGCCAAGGAAACGGGCACTTCCTGGCTCTGGTTATCTGCAAATTGATCCCTCAGCGCCGGATTGCAATAATAAGAAATAGAAATATTACAATAGGGTTCATATTCCCCAAAGGATAAATTAATCTTTAATACAAACACTTTATAAAGTATAACAGGCATTGAAATTAAATACTTGAAAAAAAAAAATAGACTACTGGTTAATGTTCTCTTCAGTTGGCTGAAAGTTTATGGAACATTTTCTAACACAAATACGCGCTCCCATAGTTCCAAATACTAAGGATCCCATACTCACTGTCCCAGGAGTTTTCGCTGATAATCTGGTTTACGGGACATCAGGCAGAGTTCTCAAAATATGTAATAAGAATGATACATCAGGCAAACTCAAGTGAACCTCTGCAGGTTTTTTTGTCCAATGTGAGAACGCTTCTGCAGTGCTCTGCTCATATGTAGCTCTGGTTGACTGGCTGCATGTCTGTCCAGATTGCATGTGTATCTGGCTGCAGGTCAGTACTTTTCAAATATGATTGCCACCATTGCATCACTTGTGGTGTGCATTGTCTACTGGCACCCCTACTTAAACATGTCACCGACCATCCTCCTTTTATCTCCTGATATTGGGGATATATCTAAACATTATTGTGCCAACCACTCTAAAAGTAAAGAAAAATGCTGTCAGTATGGTTACCTGTAATTAAGATTTCCAGAACCTAGTTAACATTTTAAGGAAAACTATCATCCTATGAAAGCAAGATCGTTTGCCCAAGCAATACTTTGACATCCCAGGTAAGGCAAGGTATAGATTGTACAGACTGAGTGAAGGTATAGGTTTAAGGTTTATGCCTACTCATTGGTGTAACAAAAATACTGTAACTATTCTGCTGGCAGTCTAATTATAATATGACTTTGTACTTTTCTCTGAACAGACTAAAAGGGGGAGATTTATCAAGGCAAAAACAGGAGCTATTCAGTGGAGGTGAGCTAGATGTGGAACAATCAAAATGGAAACCAATAGAACACTTCTCAACATGTACCACTTTTCTGCCAGGATATGTCTTGCTTTACTTGAAAAGTCTTCCCCATATATTATTTCAACACAGCAGAAAGGGACCACATTCAGCCAGAAGCCACAGTTGGTGCACTCAAACAGGGGGTGGCAAATTCTCCACACAACAGCTTTGTTTTTGTGTCAGTCTTGCCATGAGACTTTTGTCATGTCACATGACATTCTTTACATGAATTTCTCTACATGTTATGTTTGCTTGAGGGTTTTCAGGTAAGTGACATTAGTCTTCATAGGCTTGGGTGAACAGGTAGTTTGTTTTAATATTTCCAGGCGTCTAGCCTCACTCACTGGGCTGCTGAGAGTTCTACAGAAATGAAACAGCATGGTAAAATGCTCAAAAAACTCACTCTCCACATTTTCACTAAACTTGTACGTAGTTTGAGAGATTAGCTGCCTAGTTTTTTTTTGTAGGATAGAAGGCCAATCTTGAGTTTTATGATCCATCTTACTGGCCATCAGCACAAGGCATTGACTGGCCAGTTAACAGCCCTGCAGCACAAAGTGGAAGCATTCAGGAAGGTTCTCTGTAGGAATTAAGTGGTCGAAGTTCACAATATTCTTTAAACGAATGAATGAGGTTTGGGCTGTTGCTGATATCTGATGTTCGAAAGTTTGAATTCACTCTCAAGCATCACAACAAGATTAATCACTTGGACAGCAACTTTGTCTCTACATATTTTAGAGCTGGAGCAGGCAAACTTCGGCACTCCGGAAGTTGTGGACTACATCCCCCCTAATCCTTTGCCAACATGATGGCTGTAAGAATATTATGGGAGATGTAGTCCAACATATGTGGAGTGTCAAAGGCTGCCTACCCCTGTTCTAGAGCAAGCTGCCTTTGTTAAAAGAACACTATAGTCACCAGAACAACTACAGCTTATTGAATTTGTTCTGGTGAGTAGAATCATTACCTTCAGGTCTTTTGCTGTAAACACTGTCTTTTCAGAGAAAATGCAGTGTTTACATTACAGCCTAGTGATAACTTCACTGGTCACTCCTCAGATAGCAGTTAGAGATCCTACCTGGGCCTAAAATGCATCCAAACATTCAGTATCTCCCCCCCTCTGCATGCAGACACTGAACTTTCCTCATAGAGATTCATTGATTCAATTCATCTCTATGAGGAGATGCTGATTGGCCAGGGCTGTGTTTGAATCATGCTGGCCCTGCCCCTGATATGCCTCCTTGTCAGTCTTAGCCAATCCTAGGGGGAAGCGCTGCGATTGGATCAGGCTACCACTTCTGATGATGTCAGCAGACTGTTTGTTTTTCTGAGTCTAACAGCATGCAGAGTTACAGCTTCTTGCTTGAATACAGTAAGATTTTTCTAAATTTATGGAGGCATGAGGGGCACAGGGGGGCTAGATGGTGGTTTAAACACAAACATGTATTCCTGACCCTATAGTGATCCTGTAACTGCTTCTAACAGCTGTACTACATATCTAACAACGGGAAATGTTCACTTCATAATGAAAACAATGGGACAATGTGAGGGACATTTGCTTTAAAGGGTTACTCCTACCATTCTGTTGCTAGGACAATGGGCATTGTGATCCTTTAATTAATTAACCCTAGATTTCAAGATCTGCCGAGTTTAGGAGGGTAAAGAACACTTTATTTGGTCACCTAGAAATCAACGTGGATTTTCTATGGGACTAGGTATGGATTAAAAATCAAGAAGTTAGCACACAGTCCTTTGATGGGTTGGGTCTGGGACAGGCTGACATGTTTTTGGGAGCATGTAATTATAAAACAATAATTATATACACCATTAAATATAGTCCCAGAGCTTTGAAAAAAATCCTGCATAGACCACATGAGGCAACATCCGTAATACTAAATAAATAGGGGAAAAAATGCCTTTGACATTTGTGAAGTTTTGTCTAGTGGATATAAATGGTACTGCGGGTATGAGGAAAAATAAGCCTCTAGTTTGAATTCTTGACATTAGCTCATCAGTAGAATTCTGCAGATAAGCAATTTACGAGTGTTAGCAGGTTCCTAGCTGGCACGCAGAGAACAATAATGGAGGCTGGCAATGGCATCACGCTAGTTGTAGCAAACAACAAGTCTGGCAAAGCTGCCAATGCACTGAGGATTAAAAGGATTAAGAATTCACATATGCTCTGAGCCCTTTTTATTATTGATTTAAAGATCCTGACACTTTCTGGGCCAAAATCTGGAAATAAATATTAATTATGCCCCTATACCAGACATTGTTTTTAAATTGTGTAGTGTTTTCGCAAACTGCCCTGTGACTCAGGCATTTGCAAATATAACAATCTCCTGGGTGCCACATAGGGAATGAAGGCAGTCATGTAGACCAAATTCTGATAACAAGATTATTTCTCATAAACTATATCTCACTAACGAATATGTGAAGGTTCATGGTGAGATCTGGCTATTTTATACGAGATGCACGGAGCATACACTTTATTACAGAGGTTAGTGTTTAAAGCGGCCAGAGGGCCAATTGCTTTGTGATCCACATTAGCAATGTTTGTTTTTTTAATCTCCTTGTGATGTGTAAAATTGATGATAATTAATGCAAAATCATACTGTAAAACAGCACAGAGAAACAGATAAATGGGTTTATTCATTAAAACCATTTTAGTGAATTAGCAAGAGATTTACTAATCTGAAACCATAAGAGTGGAGCTCGACAAATATCTGTGAATTTTACCAATTCAGCCAATTTTTTGCTAAATGTTGCAATTCAATTGTCAGTTCTTTTCCAGTTTATTAAACAAACTCAAAAAAAAATTCTGTATCTTTATTGTGCTTTAGGATGCTAAGGTAATATGTAATGTGACCTTCAGCCACCAAACATCTCCACATCTAAATGACATAATCATTTCAGCTTCATTGGATCCTGAGCTATAAATAATTATTTCACCTTCATCTTAATTGGCCAGTTTTACAATGGGTGCTGCAAATCACTGTTTAGCAAATTAACCCTATATCAGATCGTACCACTAAAGTGTACTCCACACTACGTAGCATCTGAGCGTTATATTCATTCATGGTCTCTTGCCAAATCTGCTTTCAAAGTAATTTTTTTTTTATTCAAGGCAACAAATACACACTGCTTACTCAAGATTATTGATACTTTGCATGGCTTCTCAAGATCTAAAACACACTTCTAAACTCTAATCTACAGGGATTAATTTTATTGAATATACAGAGATTATTCTGTAAATTTGAAACAGTTCTAGCCTGTAATTTACAGGGATTTTTCTGAGATTATTCAGTACTGTGGCGAAACCAACTTCGCCACTGTGAACTGGAGAAGCCTGGTTGCCCGCCTGCTGCCTTTTGACTATGGACCAGACTTTATGGGAATGTGATACCCCAGATAGCTATACCATGGAGCCTATTCATATAATGAAAGACTATGGGAAAGACTTTAGCTCCATGGCAATTGTACTGTGTGAATAGGATCTGCGCGCTATTCGGTAGTTTTGTGCGCTCAGATCCCAGCTATCTGGGGATATGTGAAATGTCTGTGTGTTATGGTTAAAAAGTAACTTTCTGTATTTTAAAGTGTTTTATGTCTTTCTGTAACCATGTGGTTAATGGAGTCTGTCTCTGTGCTGGAGATAATTAGATTACTTCTCCAGCACAGAGAAGGCTCTGTAAAAGACAGTCTGAGCTGGGAAGCTAGGGGTTTTAAAAGATACTTTACTAACTTTTGAACCCCTGGTCTGATCCATGCCATTTTTTAATATGTTGTTCCCCTGAATGGATTGATTGTGGATATGTATTTTTATGTGAATGTGATGTATGGTTTTAGAGTTAGGAAAGTTGTGTAAAAGTATATTTTAAACTGTATGCATAATGGGATTATGTGTCACACTAAGGGGAGGGGATGTGTGGGAGGTAACATCTATGTCATTGGTTCTTTTATGCCTCCCCCTGGGTGTGGCCTGTATGTGTGAGTTGGAAATTGGATTGTATGCTGACTGCCAGGAGTGTAAGCGGATGGTATGCTTTTCCTGTTCAGCTGATTCCAGAGTTCGTGTGGTTCCAGTCGGGAGAGTGGTGTTTGCAGTAGCTGCCTGTGCATCTGGAAAGGGGGATATCGCCTAAACTGGGTTTTATCCTCTTGTAAGTGAAACGGTCCGTTACAAGTACATTTTACATACATCTAACCTTTGGTCCAGGTATTATTTAGTAAATTGTACACAATTGTAGTCTTTAATTTACAGAGATTATACAATACATTTTACAAATACATTTTACTCAGATTAATTTGTAAATCTTATATTCTTCTGAAATCTTAATTAGAGGGTTATACAGAAATGTTGAATTTTTCGTTATTTAATTATATATGGCCGTCCCACTGATTGAAGTGAGTATTATCGTAGAGTGAAATAGTAGTTCCATTATTGCTTATTTTAGATTATGTTTTTAATAGTTTATGCCGAGGCATATTGTGAGTTTAAAAAATGCCTATATAACCAATTCACAGCAAGTAATGGTGACAGAGAAAAGCTCGTAATTAAGAGCCATTGTCAGCGTAATTGTTCTTGAGCCCATTCATTCATTGGGATTGCCACAAAATACTAGGCATTGGTCCCGAATCCCCCAGCACTAGTGGCTAACTCTTGCCATTGCCTGTGGGCACACATGTTGCGGTAACTCCTTTATGGCTTCAATGAATGATGGGAAAGACACAGAGAGAAAGTCATAGAGAAACTAAAATAGAAGGAAACAGGGAAAATAGAGTGAGATAAAGTAAGGGAGATAATAGAATAAGAGACAGAAAAACAAACTGACAGAGACAACGAGAAAGACAAATAAAAGTAAAACGGTTTAACTCTGTCACCAAATAATTGAGTATTTCATGAGATGCTCATAAACACTGCTTTGTTTTATGGTAATATTCTACCTTGACAAAACTTGACAAAAGGCGGGGATACCACTGTCAAATATTATTAAGTCAAGTTTTTTTTTTTTCTGATCTCGACATAATATCAATGAAGGATCTTGCAGGATCCTCCATACATGCGCGATAGAATGTATATATACATATATGGTCTCCTGCTTATGAAGTGCCAAGAGTTAAGAGAAAGAAGATGGCGGCATGCCTGGGGGACAGCATAAGGTAAGTTTACCCTGGGCCACCACACCCCATGTGGGGCAATGTCAACATCAGGGGTCTTTGTAAAACATGCCAGACAGATGATTTATCATACAGGGATTTCCAAACTATTCATTGCTCATTGAGACAGAGAAAAAGGTTCCATTATAAGCAATGGTCAGTTTAACTGTTCTGAGCCCATTCATTTACATGGCACAGATGAGCCCACAAAATACATGGCACAGATTTCATATTGTGGCGACATCCTTGTGTATTCAGATAGTTATGTCTCTCAAGTGAGCTAAAACTAACTTGAGACCTGAGTGGAAATATAACAAGTCACATGGATTGTTGTCTCGCAATCTGTGTGTTTTTAAATTTTGTGACTGTTTTACCTTTAATATTTTTATGTGGGTTAGGCTCTGGCTGCAGAATTAGAATAATAGTTGGATGCCCCAGCTTTGTTAACTTGATCGATGACTGAGGTAAGCCTAACGACAGCCATCAGTCCATTCAGAAAAAAAGTTGTATGAAAAGGAGGAGGGCTTAAAAAGGTGAACCTAATTAAAATGATTTCGGTGTCTGAGCCTTCTGGAACCCCTAGCAAATGGATCCATAAGTTAAAGTAGCCCTTTTTACCTTATCAATAACTTTTTAATGAGATACTCTTTGTAAAAAAAGGAAACCAAACAAAGCTGCTTTAAAAAGTTATGTTAATTTAATTTATTTTAATTGTGTTTCCATATCACGGTCTGTCTGTTATTAATTATGTGTTCTTTATTAGTAATCCTGAGTGCTTAACCCCTTAAGGACCAAACTTCTGGAATAAAAGGGAATCATGACATGTCACACATGTCATGTGTCCTTAAGGGGTTAAAGTCTAATTTACTGCTAATGTAGAGCATTCGGAGTCTGTTTTAAAAAAAAAAAAAAAAAACTTTATTACAGAGGTCTCGTGGGTCATGGTTTGGATGATTCTGGACTAGGTAGTGTGTAAAACAATTTATCTCTGGCTTCTCGCAATTCTTCTAATTTCTTAAGTATTACTCTCAGAGCAATCAGACTTATTTGCTATGTACTGAGTACATAAGTGAAGTTAATGAGAATTTTAAATTTTAGACTACAATAGTTAAAATGGAAAACAAATGAAAAAACATCTATGTTTCCTGTTTGGCTATATTGGCATCGAAATTATGTGTGAACTTTACTTAGAGATCACTTTGAATTCCTGATCATTAAAACTTTAATGCATAACCCTGAGTTGAAGAGGATGGCAACGTTGATGGAAAAAGTGGCAAGTTGGGAAAAAACAAACAAAAAATCTTCTCTAGTGAGATGAATAAACTTTTTATTTTTTTCTAGATTATTCTAATTTGAATCTACCGACCTTGTTGGGATTTCCCAAGTTAGTTGCAGGACATTTGCAAGCTCCGAGGCTAATTTTATGCTTCGATCTTTTGCTCTGCAAGCATATTATTAGAGAGATGAAAATAAAGTCTGCTGTAAAGTGCTGCGGAAGGCAGTTTAAGGGTACAGCGAGAGATATTATTAATCAGAAACACCTTCCTTAGTGCACATTCAGCAGGCTGGATAATGAGTAATGAGCATGAATTGTATCCAACAGGAAAGACTGTCTTAGATGTATCTGGCAGAAGCAGCGAAGTCTCTGCCATATCAGCGGCCAGCTGTGCACTTCTTCAGCGCTTCCTCCTCCTTCTCCAGGTACATTCGAGAGTTTCGGGGTGACCTCATCTCTATTTAAAAAGCCCAAACATTTTTCTGCTCCATCAGGCTGTTTACAGCCCTCCCGTTCCTCCCTCCCTTCGAACCCCATCAACTTGCAATTGTTTGCACGCGTGAACGGGCTCATCCATAATTACCCAGACAATGGCTCCTAATGATACCGCTGAATTGTAGCAGAGGAAACAGATTCTGCAAGTCCGACTATTTTCTGTGTGAACAAAACACTGGCCGCTGAAGAGAGGAAACACTTTGCAGGATAAGTGCGAATATATTAATGTCAAGTCCTATGCTCCTTCCTCTAGGCGCAATAGGTGCTAACACTTGTCAAGGTCATTTTACAACGAAAGACGAGAGGTGTAGAACACGTGCAGCTAATTTTCCACAATATTATAAGACAGCAGGGTTTATTAACTAAACTGTTACTCGTGGACGGTTGACAAGGCAATCGCAAATATTGAAATATTGTTGAACAGGAAAAATAGCTGAGATAGAGTGTTTTTTCTTCTGTTCACTTATTTTGGTCATCAGATTTGTAATTCCTTTGTCAATTCTTCACAGTTTTTGAATTAGTAAATAATCCCCATTAGTGTTCACGTCAAGGTGAATGTAGATGCCTTTCTTTAAAAACAGTAAAGATAACATATTCAGTGTATTTGTAACCTCTTCAGAGCCAATGGCAGGCTATGTTTGATATGGTTATGGGGGAAGGGGTTAAATATGTATTTTCTATAATTTGTCCTCATTTGCCTATTTTTACGTAGGACTGCTTGTTCAAATAGACACCTTAGTACTAACAAGATAAAAGCCACCCTGTTTTTTTTTTCACTAAGTAATCTTTGATATTTTTTCTAGACTTGAACGCAGTGTCGTCCTAACATAGAATGCTATGCATTTTTTAAATTATTCAATTAACATTCTGCATCCAACGAAGAAATGACATATTGCTACAAGAAAATAAGATATAGAATAAGCCATACTTACTTGCATACTCTATATCTATATTTCATTCATACCAGAAGAAATACCACTTTAAAAATTCCCAATACTTTAGTACTCCTGTCCCTGAGTTTATAGGTCTCCCAACATTCAGCAAAGAAAAGATTAAAGAGTGATTTTACTTACCTTTTTACCTACCGCCCTTTTCACTGCTACCTCTCTTCTCCAATTGCATCACTGAGGAGGCATGGCCTCCTCCTACGATGCCCAATCCAATGCTCCCCATAGAGTGACATGCATGAGTGGTGAGTGTTGCTCATGCATCAAATTTCCCCGTAGTAGAGCAGTGAATCACAGCAAAAAAAAAATCAGTTTCTGTTAGCTATACTTTCAGTCAGGGACGTATTAGCCTCAAGGCAAACAAGGCATTTGCCTTGGGCGGCATTTTCCAAGGGGCGTCAAAAAAGGGGCCACCCCCAAATGCCCAGGGCAAATGTCTTGTTAGCCTTGACGTCATATTCCGGCTCCCGGCATCACTCTGCGCCACGGGAGGGAGCTGAGCAGACAGCTCAGGGGAAAGTGCTCCCTCGCCAGCGCCGCCCGCCCTCCCTCCCGACCGCCCTGCAGCCCCACTAGACCCCACTAGACCCCAGGGAGCAGGAGAACCCCCCCCCCGCATTCCCAAAGGTAAGGAGGCTGGGGGGGAGGGGTTACATTAAAAAAAGTGAGTGTGTTAATGTGAGTGAGTGTGTGTGTCTTTTAGTGTGTGTGTGTGTCTGTTAGTGAGTGTGTCTGTGTGTGTGTGTGTGTGTGTGTGTGTGTGTCTGTTAGTGTGTGTGTGTGTGTGTGTCTGTTAGTGTGTGTGTTTGTCTGTTAGTGTGTGTGTTTGTCTGTTAGTGTGTGGGTCTGTTAGTGTGTGTCTGTTAGTGAGTGAGTGTGTGTCTGTTAGTGAGTGAGTGTGTGTCTGTTAGTGAGTGAGTGTGTGTCTGTTAGTGTGAGTGTGTGTGTCTGTTAGTGTGTGTGTGTGTGTGTCAGTGTGTGTGTGTATGTCTGTTAGCTAGTGTATGCGTATCTGTCAGTGAATGTGTGTGTGTGTGTGTGTGTGTATTTAGGTGGAGGGGGGGAGGAGGGCGTCTGAGTTTTGTCATGCCTAGGGCAGCACAAAACCAGGATACACCACTGCTTTCAGTTCAGTTACATTTGAAATTCACTTTGAATTCTTACATTAGTAATAACCTTATCAGTCATCATCATTCTTCTCCATCATTCTATACATATATAGCTCACGTGGTAGCTCAGCAGTTTAAGGCTTAATTGTGGCAAGTCTACTAGCTGTTTTATTGAACTTTTTATTCTTGGGAAGCTCACTTCAGCATTTCATCCTTCTAATAACCATCCAATCCAAATATTCAGTGAGCATAACAGAGCTTTTCAGGAATATAACTTGTAACATGTTTAAATGCAGTAAACCATATAGAAATGTCATTTAACAATTTAAATTAGAATATTAAATTATATTACTCTGTACTGGTGCTAAATTGCTTACATACATTAAATAAATGGCTATTGCTAAGTCATAAAGTCACTTCATGGAATTTATTAAAAAAAAAAAAAAAATTACCATCCCCTTGACTACACCCAAACACACCCTTAAAAGATAAGTATCCTTCATCATCTTGGCCATTTGAAGTGTTGGAAGGTATGTAATTACAGCAATACAGTAAAAGAATGTTATTGTTTTGGGCGTGCACTATTTCAGTGCGTAGAGATACTATATATATATATATGAATACATAATAAAAAAAATTAAAAAACGTTTTCTCACCTAATATTAAACTGTGCCTGCTCCCTTGGAAGTGCCTTAAAGTTCTCAGCAAACCCTAGTCCTTAAAGGGAAACTCCAGTGCCAGGAAAACGATCCGTTTTCCTGGCACTGGAGGGTCCCTCTCCCTCCCACCCCCCAATCCCCGGTTACTGAAGGGGTGAAAACCCCTTCAGTGACTTACCTGAGGCAGCGGCGATGTCCCTCGTCGCTGTCTCCGCCTCCGCGACCCTCCTCCTCTTCATTGCGTCAGCCGGTGGGCAAGACTGAGGAGCGGTAATGCGCGGCATTACGTCTCCCCATAGGAAAGCATTGAAAAATCATTTCAATGCTTTCCTATGGGGTTTTGAGCGACGCTGGAGGTCCTCAGTTTATAAAAAACTGCAATAATTACACTTGCAGGGTTAAGAGTAGTGGGAGTTGGCACCCAGACCACTCCAATGAGCAGAAGTGGTCTGGGTGCCTAGAGTGTCCCTTTAAAGTATTGTGAAGACAAGGAGTGCTGTTATTTTCCTAAAACACCTTCACCGGTGCAGCATTTAATTCACTCTATTAAGAAAACTAGGGTTGACGTATATATACGTGATTAAGGGGGTTATTCACTAAACGGCAAATTGTTAGGATTTGAAAATTGAATTGTCAAATTAAGAATAGCTGCACTGGGAAAATTCTACAAATATCGCATATGTTCCCAGCTTTAATTCGCTCAACTTTTTGGGGCCCGCATTTCACACATTTTTATTTTCAGCCTAACCCTTTATAGTTTAAATCTATATTGTAATCTTATTTAATTAGGGTACTCTTTACCTCTATCACATTTATTTTGTCTGTCAGCGGCTTACTGTTCTGGATCCCTGCTGTATATTTGTTAAGTGCTGTGGAATAGATTGGCGCTAGATAAATGCTAATAATAATGTGTTATGTCACGTATACAGGAACCTTTGCAGGAATGAAGGAGTTAAAGACTAGCGTAAGCCACTTATATAAACAGGCCCTTGAGCCATTCACCGCTAAATATGAAAATGAGAATATTGTGAGTGCATTTGTTTTTTTTTAATTTTTTTTTTGTCAAGTGGGGGCTTCATTTCAGGTGCAGAGAAATTTTCAGATTATTTATGCATGATTTGCAGGCATAAATTAAAGAAAAATTACAAAACCATCACAGTACAATGTCAGAGCTATGCTGGCGTCAGAGCACAGTACAGAGAAAAAATGTTTATATGCGGGTCAGTGAGAAAGTTAATTAGGAAAATATTTTTTTCTCCTGTGCTGAGGGAGAAGGGGAGAGGTAAAGTGTCTTGCTATCAAGCAAGAAAGGACTTGATGTATCCCAAATGACAGCTTTTTGAATGAAGGACACTGAAGGTGACATTTTGTCAGGTACACTTACAGTGGGTTTGTTTAAGGGGTGGTTAACATTTACCCATGAATTCATTCTATGTCACTCAGATTGTCCTTTTCTTTTAGTTCATTGTTTATGCTTGAGCTGCAGAAACTCAAAATGTTTGACATAGGCCAGAATCTTAGAGCATTCCTATGCGTTGATAAACCACCTGACTCACCTACATATATGGCAGTTCAAATATTTATACTCTTGTAATTAGTGACCTTTCTGCAATGTAACCAAATGACTGCTTTAAGCGCATGTTTTAATGAGATGGCTTGGTTAGTTAATGCATTATCTATGGCAGTGGTCTCCAACCCAGTCCTCATGGACCATCAATAGTCCAGATTTTGTCAGTATGTACAGGACGTGGATATAGTGTGTTGGGTGTGACTGCTGTGTGAGTGGCATGAATACCGACTGCAGACTATTAATGCTATTTACAGTATGGCATTAATGCAGACTGTAGTGTGTGAATGTTGTGAGCAGAAAGTTGTTTGTAAGTGGGTACCGTCTGGCTTTTCCAGTGCAGTGGGATGAGGCTTTTCGCGGCAGAGAGCAGGTGTATCGTGAGGGATTTTTTGTACTGTTGTGTAGGTATGGATGTGTGGTGAAGGAGCATTGGCAATGGTTGTAGTGGGAGGTCTGCGTCCGTAATTTCCTTGATCTTAGCGCGTATCAGGCACCAGTATGGAACTATGCGGGGGCATGACCACCAGATGTGGAGGTTGGTGCCCAGGGCGGAGTTACACCTCCAGCATTCACCAGAGGCTGTGCCATGTATGTGTCTTAGTACGTCTGGGGTCCTATACCATTGTGTGAGTAGTTTATAGCTCATCTCCTGGTATTTGGAGCTAATGGAGCATTTGTGGGTTAAAAGAAAGATTTTGCACTCCTGGGTAGTCAGATGCGTGCCCGTCTCTCGTTCCCATTTGTCCGTGAACCCTAATGGGCTTTCATTGCCCAGTGACTGTAGACTTGTGTAGAGGTAGGATATCGCGTGTTCCAAGTGTTTTCTGTCTGTGCATAGTCGTTCGAAGTCAGTCAGTTGTCTGTGAATGAGGTCCTTACCTTGGAGGTTTGTGTAGTATGTTTTCCCCTGGTGGTAATGGTACATGTCTAGTGGGGTCGATCGCTGAGTCGATACGACGTCAGGTAGCGGTTTGAGGGCTCTGTCGGCAGTCCATTGGTGCAGGTAGAGCCATTCCGTCTGGTGGAAGTTCCTAAATGCCGCGGGGGGGAGGCCCCCCGCTAGATTCGGGTTATGTGTGATCGGGGTGAGCGGGTTAGGTGATGAGGTGAGCCGGCATGTGAAGCGTAGTGAGCACCAGACCCTAAGGTTGGCGTCGATAAGTGGATTTTGGGTTCGGAGCTCCGAGTAGGTGAGGGAGCCAAGCCAAAGTCTGGCTGGGATCGCCCCACGAGACTGCTGGACCTCCATGGATACCCAACGTCTGGTGCCCGCACGTGCATGCCAGTCCACCACCCTTTGCAGGTGTGTGGCCTGGTAGTATTGCTGTACGGAGGGTAGTCCGGCACCCCCCGCTGTCTTTGGTCGTTCCAGATTGGTCCTGCGTATGCGGGAAGCGGAGCGGTTCCATACAAAGCTGCGGATGTCTCTTGTCAGAGTGCGAAAAAATGATTGCGGGATCATAACGGGCAGTGTTGCAAATAAGTACAATAATCTGGGGAGGACGTTCATCTTTAGTGCTTGTATACGGCTGAACCAGGTGAGGTATTGTGGGGACCAACGGAGGAGGTCTTTTTGGATATTCGCAAGGAGGGGGGGAAATTAATTTGAAAAAGTTGTGTGAGATCTCGTAACCTCACCGGCCGCCAGGAGAAGGCAAACATTGTGCTCAGACGGTCAGCCAATTCGGCGTTTTCTAGTACAGGCATGGCCTCTGATTTGTTCATATTCAGTTTCAGGTTGGAAACTTGGTGATAGTCGTGAAACGCCTTGAGGAGGTTAGGGATTGAGATTAGGGGTTGTTCCAGGAAGAACAACATATCATCCGCATAAGCAGCAAGTTTGTGCACCTCTGCGTCCAATGTCACCCCCATAATTCCCTCGTCCTGTCTGACCGCCTCCAGAAATGGTTCTAGGGAGAGGGCAAACAGGAGGGGGGACAGGGGACAGCCCTGGCGCGTGCCGTTGCTGATGGGGAAAGATTGTGTGAGTGTTCCATTGACGCGGATTTGTGCTGTCGGCGTCGTGTAAAATGCCGCCACCCAGGTGCACAGCTGTGGGCCAAATCTGAAGTGGTGGAGAGTAGACGCGAGATACGTCCAATCTACCCGGTCGAACGCCTTTTCGGCGTCCGTCGATAGTAGGACGGCCTCGCGTTTCTTGGTTTTCGCTGTATGTATGATGTTGAGAGCCCGTATCGTGTCATCTCGGGCTTCCCTACCCGGGATAAACCCGACCTGGTCAGGATGGATAAGGTCCGGGAGGATCGGGGAGATCCTTCGGGCCAGAGCTTTAGCAAAGAGCTTGAGATCCGAATTCAGGAGCGAAATCGGGCGGTAGCTCGAGCAATTAGTCGGGTCTTTACCGTCTTTGGGGATTATTGGGATGGTGGCGGCTAATGTGTCTGTTGGGAACCGCCCCCCCTCGCGAATCGAGTTCAGTCCTGATAGAAGTTTGGGCAAGAGAGTGTCGCTGAAAGCGCGAAGGTATGAGATCGGCAGCCCGTCAGGGCCGGGTGCCTTGTGTAGTTTCATGCTTTTCAGGGCTCCCTTGAGTTCTTCGAGGTTCAGTGGTAGCTCTAGGTCCTCAGAGTGAGTGTTTTGGTTATGTGCTGAGATAGGTAGTCTGTGATTTTCCGTTTATGTGTCTGAGGGGTTGACCTGTGTGTGGCCTGTGTTTGGTTGTATAGGTCGTTGTAATAAGTCTGAAAAGCGTCAAGAATTCCTTCTGGGTGTCTAGTGCTATGATGGTCTCGTGTGTTTATTTTGTGAATATGTTGTGCCCATCTCTTTGCCTGGAGCATCTTTGCTAGGAGTCGACCACTCTTGTTAGAGTGTTCGTAGAAATACCTGGCCGATTTTGACAGGGTATGTAACAGCCCTTGAGAGAGATGGTCTCTGAGTTCCCTCCGGGCTTCGGTCAGTTGCAGGTAGGTGTTATCGTCTAGAGTTTGTTTATGTGCGGTTTCCAAGGTGGGTCCTCAGGATGAACATGTGGTAAGTAGCAGTTGGAGTTGTCGGCATTTTAAGTACAGGTTAATACAACATATTCTAAGTAAAACTTTATACTCTTTACGTTAACATTGCAACCTACGCCGTGGGCAAAACAGTGTCATAATTTAGGCATCCCGAACAATTATAGAAACAAGAATAACGAGCCCATTGTATGTATCCTCCAGATGAACATTCGGTATGAGGCATTGAGAAATGTCAACAGTTTAAGTACAGATTAATACAACCTATATTAAGTAATGTGTTACACTACCTACAGTAACATTGCAACCTACGCCGGAGGCAAAACAGAAACAAGAGTAATGGGCCCGGTGTGCGTATCCTCAGGATGATCATTCGGTGTGCGGCAGTGAGAAATGTCGACATGTTAAGTACAGAGCAATACAATATATGATATAATATAAGTAAAGTGTTACACTACCTACATTAACATAACAACCTACGCCAGGAGCGATGCAGTGGCATAATTTAGGCGTCCCGGCAACTTATGAAAAACAAAAATAAAAATAATGAGCACATTATATGAGGAGTCGGCCCCCGCTATTATGACCTGTGCGTGCGCTATCCTACTAGGAAGGGATATGGCTATGTGTCAATGCTACTCTAGGGTTTGCGGCCCAGGCCCCCCTCCCAAACAGTCCGTCTCATCTTGGCCCACCCCGCGTGGTCTGCTGCCCCCAAACATCCCACCCACGGTGCAACTCCAAGTCCCGGGTTGCTGTTATGGACCCATATCATCGTCCCGCTAACCTGCGGCCTAACTCCACAGTTTTCACCCCGCCCAAAACCATGCTTGTTGGGCGTCAAAGTCAGGCGGTTACTTGGTGTCCCCTTATGAGGGCTAGGTAGCTTAGGGGGTGGCCCATGGTACCTGGTAAGGGAGGTCGGCTGCGGTGTCTCCGCTCGTTACTCCTCTGTGCCGTCGGGGCCGCCTCGGCGTTGCGGTGGAGGTGCGGCGTGCCCGCTCAACAGGTTCTCAGCCGCTGGGTGGGGTCCAGTGGGGCGAGCAGGCAGATTTTCAAGGATCCAGTTAGGAACGTGGACATGCGGCAGTCCAGCGGACTGGAGGAATCGGGGGACATCATTGGGCCAGCGCAGCGTGTGCCAGCGGTTCTCGATCTTGGCTTGCAGGCTGAACAGAAAGCCCCACTTATAGGGAATCCGTCTTTCCAACAGCATGCTTGTTAGGGGCTTCAACGCCCGACGGGCATCATGTCAGGGTACCTGCGGTCTCTACCTCGGAAAGAGGTAGAGACTTAGCTGTTCCTCCATCCAGACGGCATGATGGCTCCCTTCCCCACGGTCTATCCGGTCATGCAAGGCCGGCCGCGAGGGAGTGACTGCCTTTTACAGCATCTAGGCAGGAAGTTGTCATCAGGACACTCCTCCGGAACGACCTGTCACTCAATTGCTGCAGGACCAATCAGGACGCCTCGGAGGCGTGGTTACTGCTCTGAACAGGGTATTTAACAGAGCTTCGTTCATTAGCTCATTGCCCTGTCGTGGTTCTAGCTTGTTCTAGTCACTCAGTGCTTGTGTATTCTATTATCCCTTTTGGTTTTGACCCGGCTTGTTTACCTTACTCTGCTTATCTCTGTTACCCTTGATTCGGCTTGTCTCTCGCTTACCTGTCTTCTGTTACCCTCGACCTCGGCTTGTCTTTGACCATTCTATACTGTACTACTTACGTTAGTCCGGCCATTCTAAGGTCCGGTATACGTATCTGGCTACTGTTTGTACTCTGCGTGTTGGATCCCTGTCCCGATCCTGACATTACGACAGGGCCAATGGATCCTGCAAGTACAAACAGTCAGCTTGCTTCTCCTGATCCTAGGTTTGAAGCCATGGATCACAGAATGGATCAGATGGCGCTTGCGCTACAGGCTCTATTATCTCGTGCCAATAACCCACCAGAGGAGATACGTAATACCCCTGTTTCTCCTGTCGATCCAGGTCTAGAGGTAGCCACAGTGGGTGCTTCTTCTCACATTACCCCCCCAGTACGCTATGGTGGGGCTCCTGAGAAGTGTCGTGGTTTCTTAAACCAAATTAGTATCCATTTTGAATTGCAACCTCGCTCTTATCCTACAGATAGGGCAAAGGTAGGATTTATTATCACCCTACTTATTGAGAAAGCTCTGAGATGGGCCAACCCATTATGGGAGAACGATAACCCATTAGTTTATAACTATAACGCCTTTGTAGCTGCTTTTAGAAGAACATTTGACCCTCCAGGTAGAAAGGTTAATGCAGCCAGATTACTGTTGCGTCTGAGACAGGAGAACCAAACACTGGTGGATTATGCACTAGAGTTCAGGTCTCTGGCGTCAGAGGTCAAGTGGAATGAGCAGGCGTATATGGATGTATTTTTGAATGGCTTATCTGAAGTAATCCTTGATGAGGTTGCTACCAGAGAACTCCCTTAGAATTTAGAGGATTTAGTTTCGTTCATCTCTCGTATAGATGAACGTTTAAGAGAGAGACAGAAGACTCGAGAGAGGAACCGGAGACCTTCTTTTAGGTTAGCCCCCGCTTTTCCAAGTCCTGACTCCACGGTATCTTTGCTTCCTGAACCTATGCAGATAGGGTATACCCGCCTCTCTGAGGAGGAAAGACAGTACAGGAGAAGAGAGGGTTTGTGTATGTATTGTGGAGCTAAGGGTCATTTACTCTCGAACTGTTCTAACCGCCCGGGAAACGCTCGCACCTAAGTCTCTCTAGAGGACAGGCCTTGGGTGTTTCTATTTTGTCCTCTACTCCTAATTATAAAGATCACAGGCTTCTGCTACCAGTTTCCTTAACTTGCGGGAGGGAAGTAGTAAGGGCTATGGCTTTGATAGATTCCGGTGCTGCTGAGAATTTTATCGACCAAGCCAATTTATCTCTTCTACTCATTTCGTCTCCTTCCGTTCCCATAGTTCTGGGGTACCCATGGTTGAAAGAACATAACCCTATTATTGATTGGGAGTTAGGGGAGATACTCTCGTGGGGCCAGGGCTGCCAGGATCGGTGTTTGTGCAAGGTTTCTCCATTAGCTAATATTAACATACAGGAGAATCCTACTCAGTCCACAGAAAGACAAATACCAGACCTTTACCTAGACTTAAGGGCAGTGTTTGACAAGAAGAATGCCGATTCTTTGCCGCCACACAGGTCATTTGACTGTAAAATTAAGCTTCTACCCGGGACTATGCCTCCGAGGGGCCATGTATATCCTTTGTCTGTTCAGGAAAACTCGGTTCTAGAGGAGTATATTCAGGAGAATTTAGAAAAGGGATTCATCAGGAGGTCTTCTTCTCCGGCCGGGGCGGGGTTCTTTTTCATTAAGAAGAAGGATGGCACGCTGAGACCTTGTATCGATTACCGAGGCTTGAATAAAATAACTGTCAGAAATGCCTATCCTATCCCACTGATTACCGAGTTATTTGATCGTCTTAAGGGCTCCAAAATCTTCACCAAGTTAGATCTCAGAGGGGCTTACAATTTGGTGAGAATCCAGCAAGGTCACGAGTGGATGACGGCATTCAATACCCGGTATGGCCATTACGAATACACTGTTATGCCATTTGGACTATGCAATGCTCCTGCAGTATTTCAAGAGTTGATTAATGAGGTACTTAGGGAGTGTCAGCATGAGTGTGTTATTGTTTACCTGGACGACATACTAATACACTCTAAGGAGATTGAGACTCACCATAGACAGGTCAGAAAGGTGTTACACAAACTTCTGCAACATGGTCTATACTGCAAATTGGAGAAGTGCAGTTTTGATCAGTCTCAGGTAGACTTTCTGGGGTACGTGATTTCTGGGGAAGGTTTTAAAATGGATCCTGGTAAACTCCAATCTATTTTAGACTGGCCTTTGCCCAAAGGACTCAAGGCTATCCAAAGGTTTATTGGTTTTTCCAACTACTATAGGCGCTTCATTAAGGGTTACTCCTCTATCATTGCGCCTATTACCAATATGACCAAACAAGGGGCTGATACTAAGTTCTGGTCTGAGGAAGCTCTTGGTGCTTTTAAGACTCTCAAGGAACTTTTTGCCTCAGCTCCCATTCTAGTTCATCCTGATACGACTCTGCCTTTCTTGCTCGAGGTCGATGCTTCTGAGACAGGAGTTGGGGCTGTTCTGTCTCAAAGGTTAGGGGTGGATAAACCGTTACACCCTTGTGGTTTCTTCTCTAAAAATTTTCTGGGCCTGAGAACAGATATGACATCGGGGAGAGGGAACTGTTAGCGGCCATTAAGGCTTTAAAGGAGTGGATACATTTACTGGAAGGGACACTACACCCTGTTACTATCCTAACGGATCATAAGAACTTGTCTTATATTGGGGAGGCTAAGCGCTTGTCCGCCAGCCAGGCTCGCTGGGCTTTGTTCCTCACTCACTTTAATTATGTACTTACGTATAGACCTGGTTCTAAGAACTCTAAAGCCGATGCTTTGTCTCGTCAATATGAACCATCCACTATAACTGAACCACTTCTGTCCTCCATAGTTCCTAAGGGGAATATCATCGCGAACACGAATCTCAGGATTCACTCTCCATTGCTTTCTGAGATCATGGAGTTTCAGCATTTGGCACCCAAACAGACTCCTGGGGATCGACACTTCGTTCCTGCCGCTCTCCAACTGGAGGTGCTACGCTGTCTCCATAACAGCAAGGTGGCTGGGCATCCTGGCATCCGCAAGACTTATGCGCTGGTCTCTAAAGATTTTTGGTGGCCTGACTTACGCAAGGATATTAAAGAATTCATCGGGGCATGTGAAGTTTGTACTAAGACCAAGCTACCCCATTCGCTTCCATGCGGATTTCTGCACCCTTTAGAGGTTCCTGAAAAGCCTTGGTCCTGCCTGGCAATGGACTTCATTGTTGATTTGCCTATCTCTAAAAAGCAGACTGTCATCCTCACTGTGGTAGACAGATTTACTAAAATGGCTCACTTCATTCCCTTACCTAAACTCCCATCTTCGCCCGAATTAGCGGAGATATTCGCCAGGGAGATTTTCCGTTTGCATGGGATACCTTCCCAAATTGTCTCTGACAGAGGCTCCCAATTTGTTTCCGTTTTTGGAGATCATTCTGCTCCCAACTAGGCATCAAATTGAATTTCTCCTCTGCCTATCATCCTCAGTCCAATGGAGCTGCTGAACGCACTAACCAAAAAGTTGAACAATATTTACGTTGTTTCGTTTCAGAACACCAGGACGATTGGGTCGGTTTGATTCCTTGGGCGGAGTTTGCACATAACAATCTCATTTGTGATTCTACGCATTCTAGCCCTTTTTTCTTGAATTATGGCTTTCATCCTTCCATCCTTCCTTCGGAGTCTTCTTCTCAAGGGATACCGTCGGTGGATGTTCATGTTGCCAATTTAAGAGAGTTGTGGGATCAAACTCGACAAATCCTTCTGCACAATTCTACGCTGGTTAAAAAACACGCTGACAAACGTAGAAGGGCAGCACCGGTGTTTGTTCCAGGCGATAGAGTATGGTTAAGTACTAGAAACATTCGGTTAAAAGTGCCGTCCATGAAGTTTGCTCCTCGATATATTGGACCTTACAGGGTACTGTCTCAAATTAACCCAGTTGCGTATTGTTTAGCGTTGCCTAATGCCTTACGCATTCCTAATTCATTTCATGTTTCCTTGCTAAAACCACTAATATGTAACAGGTTCTCCTCTACGATCGCCCCTCCCCGCTCAGTTCAGGTGGAGGGTCAGGAGGAGTATGAGGTCAATTCCATCGTTGATTCTCGAATCTCCCGGGGGAAACTGCAATATCTGGTCGATTGGAAGGGTTATGGTCCTGAGGAGAGAAGTTGGGTACCTCAGGAGGAGGTGCATGCTCCCTGTCTCCGCAGGGCGTTTCACTCTCGATTCCCTTCTCGCCCTGGTGTATTCCGCCCGGTGGGCATATCTGAGAGGGGGGGTACTGTCAGGGTACCTGCGGTCTCTACCTTCGAAAGAGGTAGAGACTTAGCTGTTCCTCCATCCAGACGGCATGATGGCTCCCTTCCCCACGGTCTATCCGGTCATGCAAGGCCGGCCGCGAGGGAGTGACTGCCTTTTACAGCATCTAGGCAGGAAGTTGTCATCAGGACACTCCTCCGGAACGACCTGTCACTCAATTGCTGCAGGACCAATCAGGACGCCTCGGAGGCGTGGTTACTGCTCTGAACAGGGTATTTAACAGAGCTTCGTTCATTAGCTCATTGCCCTGTCGTGGTTCTAGCTTGTTCTAGTCACTCAGTGCTTGTGTATTCTATTATCCCTTTTTGTTTTGACCCGGCTTGTTTACCTTACTCTGCTTATCTCTGTTACCCTTGATTCGGCTTGTCTCTCGCTTACCTGTCTAATGTTACCCTCGACCTCGGCTTGTCTTTGACCATTCTATACTGTACTACTTACGTTAGTCCGGCCATTCTAAGGTCCGGTATATGAATCTGGCTACTGTTTGTACTCTGCGTGTTGGATCCCTGTCCCGATCCTGACACATCAAGCGTGAGGGGCGACAGGTCTTGGAACAGCGTAACCTGGGAGTCCATGAATGTAATTGTGCGTCGGGCTCTGGCCGCTCTCATTATGGCGTCCTTTAGTTGGAACGATGTGAGGCAACAGATCAAGTCCCTGGGTTGGCTGTCTCTCCTGGGGCCCCGTAGCGCTCTATGTGCGCGTTCCATGGATATGTCAGGGGGTGCATCGTCCCCTAGTAGTTGCGTGAAGAGGCCTATCAGCAGTTCCCGTGGGGACTCGTTGTCGGCCTCGGGGAGGCCCTGCACTCGTATGTTGTTGCGGCGGCCTCTGTTGTCTAGGTCTTCGACTTGTCTGCGCAACTCGAGGAGTATATTCCCCTGCCGTGCTTTTGCTAAGTCTGTAGCTTGTTGGTGGTGCGTGGCATGGAGGCGGTTTTCTTCCAAGTCGTCCACCCTCTGTTCCAGGACCGTTAGGTCCCTGCGCACCGCGGCTATTTCCTCCCGGATGATGGAGCGCAGTTCTGCGACCAGGGCCGTTTTGTCCCCACGTGTGAGCATGTTGGCAGATATTGCTACCAAGTCCATCGACATTTGAGTCAGTGCAGCAGCACCGGGTGTTTCGCTTGCAGAGACTGCTATGCTGCTGGTGCTCGGGGAGGAGGGCGCCATCTTGTCCGCGCCTCGTGTGTCTCTGAGGTGCTGCGGGGTGGACAGAAATTCGTCCATGGGACCGGGTTTGAGGTTTGTGTGGGGTGTGGGAGGGTGTCTTGGGGTCACCACCCGTTTGTGTTTCCCCATGTGGACTGCGGGATTTGCTCAGGGTCTGGGCTTAAGCACGTCGGGGCCTGGGAGCAAGTGCAGCGTGCGACTTACTCCATGTGCGGTCAAGCCACGCCCCCCGAATTTTTGAATTTTAAACACTAAACATTTAATCTCGTGTATCATGTGGCGCTAGCCTGACACACCCTGCAAAAAGTTTTGTTCACCAAAGTGGAGGATCTTAGGGTGATGGAAGAATTAACATGTCATTCTTCAGGCCGTTCGCAAACATACAATTTGGACACATTGGATTGTAACAACAGCAATAGCTGACTTTCAACCACTCCTTCGGGGACTGTAAGGGTTGCTTGAGGTTAGGGATGGAGCTGTAGCTACCTATTAAAGTGGGTGGGATAAATGGGGGTACTTTACTCTCCCCCCTTCTTTTTCCTACCTCTCTTTTTCTTAAAATCATTCTTCTTCTGAAACAGTGAAGCCCCTTCTTTTTATTATGAACATTCCTATACACACTCCTTGGTATGGAATCTGTTATAGACTGATCGAACTCCTTTAGCAATATTACGTGTTAATGTTCAGCACTGGCTTTCTAAGTGATGGAAATTTTCAATAGAAACCTGATTGTTTTATATTGTGATATGAATGTGAACTATTCATTTACTGTGTTATGGATTGTACAACACAATGTTTGTTGTTTAAGGAGCCTACAAGCTTGACTTTCTATCATGTTTGTTCTTTTCAGTAAAAATATTCTCAATAAACAAATATTCTCAAAAAAAAATGTTTTAAAAAGAGAGCAAAATCGATGGCAAAATTCTCCAGGTTATGAGTTTTTGTAATGCAACCACAACAGCAGTAAGCAAGCTGCCTCTCTACCTCTCTATCGAAATCCACATCGAGGACAATGTTTGCAGAAAACAGAGATGTAAATCGGAGACTCAGAAAATACCTGTCTGTTCTGTTCTCACATCCCTAAAATTAAAGTATCACTCTTTGTCCATTTGAAATGTTGGGAGGTATGCAAACTGGGATGAAGGACAATTCTTACTGTGTAATCAAAGATTAGCTAAGAATATTTCATTATATTGACTTAAAAATGCACACTAAGAAAAAAACAAACTGAAAACTGATTTGCAACATTCAGCCAACAACAGCTGATTTGGAAAAAAAAATCTTCAACTGAGCAATTGTCACATTTTGGCTATTTCAGCCTAAATTTTGCAATTCGATTTTGAATTCCCACTGATTCCTTGTTTAGTGTATAAACCGCCAAAGAACTCAACAGTCACATGCAGTGCTTTATATGAAATAAAATATTACCCTCTACTACCTAATACTATTTTTAAGCAAAGCAATGCTCATTTTTACAGTGATAGCATCTCTTTAACTGGTGGGAGGGTTTCATTTATTTTCTTCAAACTCATTTTGTGTGCAGGTTCATATATCTGCCCAACAAGAGTTTCACAATCAAGTCATTTAAACCGAAATTGATCTGTGTACTCTTATTTTTTCCAAGGTCGACTGTCTGCAACACTCCGTCGTACACTTAAGAGTTCAATTGGCATTCCGTTTCTTATCGGGAGTGTAAGTGCTAGGATACGATTTCTGTAGTTTTCTCTCTTCCTTCAGTAATGGAAAATATATTCTAATGCTGTTGTTTTGTTACTGACTTTATTTTGTTGCAAGCTGGGGCCCTGCATCGAATGGAAGGGCGATGATTTTAACTATATCCAGAAAGCTATTTTTTTCGTCTTTTTCCTGGCACTGTGCCGACTTGGCCCTGGAAGATGGAAATCAGGCTGCCTTCGTCAGAAGGCGCAGGCAGAAGGGAGATGTATCGCTTTGCTGTAATGATAATATGTAGCAAGCAATTTATTTGCAAAGAGTTCTTACATTCACCAAAAATGTTCATCACCAAAAATTTAAAGGTGCAGCTATCACTTGTCATTATATAAGCAGGCACATAAATTGGCTATCTGCAAGTAACGTTTATTGGAAAAAATATTTTGCAGGCTGAAACAGAAGCTTAGCCCATATAATATGCTAATTTGTCATTACTGAGTATATACTTAAAGCGTTTCTGTCATTGACACATTCCCTTATTTTTATTCCCTTCCAACTCTTTTTCGCATCCCCAGCCTCACTGCAATTAATTTTTTTTTTTTTACTCCCCGCTTTTACATTGTTAATACACTTTGCTGGATCTTCTTCCTATCCAATGTTATCTTTTGCAACCTGGCAGCTATGTTTGTTCACTGCCTTCTCCTGCCCCACAATTCCCATCTTACATATGCCCTATGACTCCCTCTCTTCATTGTCTAAGATTGAGACTTAGGGAGATTGTACTGGGCATGCACGATAAACAGTGGAAGATAGACAAGCCTTTTAAGATTGAAGAAGAGGTAATTATTCTGGGAAGATTTTACTTGACAAAGGAAGCGAAACTTGTCTCAAGTTCCAAAGTTGTCACATTTTTTCAAGTGTATGAAAAATACATAAGGAAAAGTAGTCCTTACATTTCCTAATGTTTTTTACAAAAAATGCAGAGCTCTGCATGAGGACATCCAGCGTTAGTAAAATCCCCATAGGAAAGCATAGAAGCAATGCTTTTGTATGGGAAGGGCATAATACACATGCGCATTAGCCCTCCTGTTGGATGACATCAGAGGAGGCAGAGAGCCGACCCACCACTGAGGAACATTGGAGCTGGAATCTGTTAAGTGACTAAATGGAGGGGAGGGGAGAGGATGAGGGAGATGGCTACCAGAGGGCTCTATAGTGTTATCAATACAGATTTGTACTCCTTACACTATAGAATCCCTTTAAATTTGAAATAGAGATAGAAATATGTTGCAAGCACTAACTGTCCCAAAGAGCTAATATGCAAACAATAACAGGCTGGCCCTAATAGTGTAAGAAATACTTAAAATAGTAGACACTAACATATAATGACTACTTTATTTGCATGTTAATTAACAAGTTGATAGTACATTTCATAACTGTGCAAATCTATTCATGAATTCAAACTATTTTGCACATCGGTAAACCTCTCGTTAAAAATGCATTGTAGGGCTTCCGGTCTGACCTCCGAGGCAAGCAGTCGCACGAGTTGAGAGCTCCGTCGGCAAATCGGGAAAACCGAGTGAAACAACCCCAAAAGCTCGGGGAAAAACCCCAAAACGACCCACAAAGACATATAGCAGCATCCCAAAATAACATGGGGAGGAAAATCAAGAAACCGCCGGCCGCAAAACACCCGCCCGGCCTCACAATAGGCGACATGTGGAAGCAGGCCCGCGGGGCATGTGGACCAGATATGGCGGCGCTGCATGGCGGCTGCTCCGATTTTTCGGACGATCCATCCGAGGAGGACTACCTGCCGGCTACCAAGGCGGTGAGATCTCCACAATTACCCAGTCCCAACCCAGAGACAGCTCCGTTAACAATTACGGCCCTCACGCGGCTGCTCGCAGACCACCATAAGGATCTGCACAATGATATCGAGGCACTCAGTGGAGACATACAAGGGATGACAACCCGCCTAAACACATTGGAACACACAGCCTCAGACACCACCCGAGACATTGGGGAAATCAGGCAAACCATACTCGACATTCAGCACCAGCAAGCGCTCCTCGAACACCGCATGGCGGAACAAGAGGATGCAGGTCGAAGGGACAACATGAAAATAAAGGGATTGACTGAAAATATCCCAGATGCAGACCTGGCCCGAGTAGTGGCTCGCCTCATCACCAAAATACTGCCACCCATGCAGGCCAACAAGATCACCCCCGCAAACGTATTTCGCATTCCCAAATCCCCCAGAGCTCCTTCAGAGGCCACACGAGATATTATACTCACCTTACAATCCAGAGCTGACAAGACAATGCTTCAAAATGCCTTAAGGGAGAAGACACCATTTCAATTTGAAGGGATGACATTGCATTTCCTCGCCGATCTCTCGCGGGGTACCCTGGCATGGAGGAGATCCCTCCAATCACTCACCACGCTCCTTCGCCAAAGAGGCATCAAATATCGGTGGCAAACAACCCATGTGCTTACCGTACAACAGGGAGCTGACTCCCATCAGATCAGGGAACTGAACGACGCGACACCGCTACTGCAAGCACTCGGCCTTCCGCCGGACTCCCTCACACAGACAACCCGGCAGGACGCAAGGTCACCCCAGCACTCATGGGACCCAGCGAGATCTGTTCCATTTGTGCCGACGGGACGAACACTTGACCCCTATGTGGCGCTTACCACCTAACAGGCAGGCTCGATGGCATCGGAATCCCCCTTGTGATGCCCCCACGCACACGATACCACCGGCGATCTACATAAAGACCAGCACGCCAGCAACACCCTCCACGCATCTGGCATAGGGTGAATAACCTGGACTCGGCAGTGGGAACCGTGAGCCCCATGTTATGCAGTATATGGGATCACGGGCCTCAATGCAAACTCTACGTAATATAAGCGCTAGCTAAAATAATATAACGTGATATCCTATGCATCCATGATCTAACGTTCCTTCTTCTGTTTGTTATTATTTGCTTTGATATCCATTTATGTGTTGCCTATGTAGAATCCAGCACTCTTACTTGAAACACCCTTGGGTGATAATAATATTATCTTGGGTATTCACTACAAGAATCCTGTGTTACTAAATCTACACGCGCCTTACGCCTACGCGTTGTAGTACTCCCGCTCAACCACGCTGTATTTTACCTTATTTTTCTTTTTTATTATGTCACTATCTACTGTATGTCTAGAGGGTACACCCATGAGTAACTAGGTGCGATCTGCTTAATCTAGACCGGTACCTATAGCCTACAAACCAATGCTTTACTATAATACATACATACTGTATATAAAACCCTATTGTCTGATTATCGCTCAAACATTGTGCTGTACTACCATGCTTTCACTAATGCTACCTAACTATCTGGCATGCTACGAAGTTTTTTGCATGTTCATCACATTATGTACAACCACGTGTATTCAAAATTGGTCTATATAGCAATATACATGCTGTTTCCCTGCAGATTTTTAAGGCTCGACTGTACCCAATAATGTGACTACACCTACATCTACCGGTTTAACCAGTATAGTAATACACTGTTGTGACATTCAACGCAACTTAAGCGACTTTATCATGCCTGCCCATTGATATGCCTTATAACAAGACAGATCGCCTTACCGCATCTGAACGGGCATGTGTGTCTATTGACACGAGTCTGCTGCCCTAACGTGCCTTACCACCCTAGATACGCTATATCAACCTATACTACTTTAACTTTATATGTCTACAACAATGCACCTACTTCTTGTTGTGTTAATAAGTTAGCATGTTACCATTCGGATCATATGATCCATAACTTGTACTTTCAATCTCTAGGTCAATGGCAAAACTTTAAAAAGCAAACAACCTGTCTAGCTTGTATAGTACTACTGTTGTAACGTTTATAAAATGAGGCCGTCCTACCCGGGATTACATGCAACAATTGTACAATCAGTTATGCATTCCGTACGTATTTCATGCATTAACCCCTTGTTTTATTTTCTGTACTGACCCATCTTATGCCTCAATAAAAACAAAGATTGACAAAAATGCATTGTAATAGGTTAATTTAAAACACTATTATGAACAAATGATATTTGTCATGTAATTTTTTTCCCACTATTTAATATGACAACCCTCTTATATTTGTTATCTTGGTTTTTGATAGTTATCAATGAAATAAGAAAAAATAGACGGAATCTTTGATATTGTGATTTTGTTTCACACACAGCTAATCTTTAAAGGATCACTATAGGGTCAGGAACACAAACATGTATCCCTGACCCTATAGTGTTTAAACCTCCATCTAGCCTCCCTGGGCCCCTCATGCATAAACAATTTACTGTATTCAAGCCTGAAGCTGTAACTCTGCATGCTGTTAGACTCAGAAAAACAAGCAGTCTGCTGACATCATCAGAAGTGGTAGACTGATCCAATCACTGTGCTTCCTCATAGGATTGGCTGAGACTGACAAGGAGGCAGATCAGGGGCAGAGCCAACATGATTCAAACACAGCCCTGGCCAATCAGCATCTCCTCATAGAGATGAAATGAATCAATTGATTTCTATGAGGAAAGTTCAGTGTCTGCATGCAGAGGGCGGAGAAACTGAATGTTTGGATGCATTTTAGGCAGCCATGACCCAGGAAGGATCTCTAACAGCCATCTAAGGAGTGACCAGTGAAGTTATCACTAGGCTGTAATGTAAACACTGCATTTTCTCTGAAAAGACAGTGTTTACAGCAAAAAGACTGAAGGTAATAATTCTACTCACCAGAACAAATTCAATAAGCTGTAGTTGTTCTGGTGACTATAATGTCCCTTTAATAGTTTTTTTTTTTAATTACTTATTTGTTTTTCACTATCACATTATTATAGTTAGTGGTATGACACTTTTTTGCAGTGTTTGTTTTAAGATGGCTTAGTGGCGCCCTCGGACTGTGAGTACCTTTGATAGAGTGCCCATCATCCTTCTGCAGGTCTGACTGTGCCAATCACTGTATAAAGCCAACAATAGAATCCCATGTGCATTCTAGACATCCCATGGCATCATGTTGTGTTGTTGAGTTTAACATTTTCATACTTGTACCATAAATATTAGAGGTTTACTACTATATCTAATTCTAAAACACCATTTACTGCATATCACCAAGACTATGTTTATTGTTAACACTGAATTATAGTAAATTGAAGGCTGAACTGACATTTTTGGCAACAAAAAGCTGATTTGGACAGATCTATGAACTAAGCTATATATCCATGGCACACCTTTCACAGTAGATTTCACCAAGACTGCATCGAACTTGGGCGTTTGTCTAACAAATGCAGGGAAGTTAACATGCCATTCCATGAACCCACTCTCTGATACTTGAAAATTGCTACAAAGTTTGTGGTAGACGCCACCAAAAAAAAAAATAATAATACAAAATCTCATTTTCAGAAATGCAGATAAGGATCACAGCTGCATTTTGCTACCTATATTCTTTTCTTGCCGAAGCGTGAATTATTCAGAAAGGCGACAATTTTCCTTGTCAATTTTAACACGTTATTATGTTTTACATGCAATTCATAATCCTCACCTGCTTCTGAACAGAGCTCAGCGTGGCTTCAGATATTTATTAATTTGTGCTAATTAAAAGCTTCACTTCCCCCCCATAATTCAACTCACATAAAGAAAAAAAAATGTATGAAAGGCAAGAAAATGACATGTTAACCAATTCACTGCTGAACGGAGTTAATGTGACAGTTTGTTTGAAATATAATTATTATGCTGCTTGGTCCATAGAAGATAGTGCAGTTGCTTTTAATAGATACAGTATTGCTTTCATCATACAAAAGAAACATGTGATTTGTCAAAACTTGGCCCACCCCAGTCATGGCTTGAGATTGTAGATTTCCCATAATGCTTAACTTTCATTAAGGGGGAACTACTGTGAAAAATGTACTTTTAATATGTTGTATGTTTGCTTCTATTTAGAGTTTTCCTGGTCATTTCCCTTTGGTGTAAAATATATTGCGTGTTTTGTAGCTGGTTACTTCCTCTGCCTCCTGTGTGTGTTCACTGAGTTGTCCCACAGGCAGCAGTCAGTGTGTATAACTACATGGAACACTGACAGCAGCTTTTTATATACACTAAGAGAAGGAATATTGACCCTCACTCAATGAGAATAGATAGGATGGAATTGATGCCTTAATAACTTTTATACTAATGGTCTATTGCTGTTACAATTTTGCAAAAAAGCATATATTAATATACATTACCAGAGTTATTCAGTAAACAGTGGCAGAACTACAGGCGTCGCTAAGGTTACAAGTGAAATCCATAATCTGGGTTGCAAAATGTTATGGCAGAGTATCCACCTGCCTACTCAGATGGCAGATGCCTTTTCTGCCGATATGTAATGCTCAACCCGAAAGGAATCTTGTCCTTTAATTGTTTAGTTTTAAAACTGCATTTTTAAATTGCGTTTATCACGTTCATTTTGCATTATATATATTCACTTTCCTCTTACAACGGGTTATTCAAATAAACTTTAGCTTATTTAAGCACTAACACTATATAATTTGTCTATCACATCATTAGAATTAGTGTAGGATTCACCGATATTGAGGTGCTGTAACATAGTGATGGACTTAACACAATATGACCATAGGGTAGAACTGAGTCCCAATATTTGTTTGCTGAGAGATGATTTTAAGAAGTCTTTTAAAATTTACAATTGTACTTTGATGTGTGCGCTGTTCCTTAATCTGTATTAAGTATAAATGTTGGTCACTATGGCAGCACCATATCTGCAAAATGCATGTTTCGGGTGTGCCCCAATTCGCTTTTTGTCTTTATAATGTTCCAGATTTAGTGATATTGCCTTAAAATAAATGCCTTTATAAAGAAAATGGTATTCACTGATACTCTGTCTTTAAATGAGGAACTAGCTTTATTTACAGTAATTCCATCCTCAATACCAGTACCACAAATAATATTGAAGGCACTTTAATAGCTGCTTGTGCAATGATTTCAATATACTGAAGCTCTCTAGATTCCAGCAATTAAGGAGACTTATCGAGTAGCATATGAATGGATCACTAGCAGTATTCTAAAGCATGGGAAGAATGGGATAAGAAATTAACGGATGCTCATTGTGTATTTGAGAATGATAGCAAGCAGGACAGAACACAAGGGAAGAGGAAATTCCTAGCAGTCACAATGGTGCAGGCAAAGCTACAGATTGCACACAATTTGCTTTATGTTAACTTTTGTTTGTGCTTATTTTTTTACAATGTACCTTCCTATATCCTTTGATGTTACCATGTTCTAACATTACACAGAGTTTACATATTACAACGTGTCAATATTCTTGCATTCCTTAGTGTTGCATGGACTGTTAAACCTTCAATAAATAAAAAAATAACAATATATGGTATTTTATCAAAGTTCTCCCTAAAGATGGATAAGGCTGCTAGTGCTGGGAAAATATCTTGACTGGTGACCCTTTAAACCAACAAAACCCCAAGTACCGTTGCCTTCCCCAATAACCGCACAACACAATTTGAAAGTGGGTATGGGCAATGACCACAGCTTTCTTTAACAAATATCAGCAATTTAAAAAAAAAAAACTGTGTTTAACCAGGAGACAACTACTATTAAAATCAAACTTAAACCTGCATTTCATCTGCAACCAAAAGCAGTCTGTGACTCCCTGGGCCCATCTGTGTGATGTTCATCTACTCTCGCTGGTGATGGAATACTGCAGCGGTGACAAAATAAACAGAGAAAAACAAAGAACATGCAACGACACAACATAAACAACAAAATATGTGGGGCGGGTGGATGGGAAAAGACACTGCTAGGATCCCTTCAGGATAGTAAATTGAACTAATGTTCCCAAACTATTTCCAAAAGATCCATTGCTCATAACTTTACATTGTTTTGCTTGTGTCAGGATTCACACCGTGATCTCCAGACTGCCAGACGGGGTCGCCCATTTATTGCCCGAAGAGGGATTTTTTTTTTTTTAAATTCTTTATTTTTGCGTGCAGTGTTAAGTTACAAGCTTTCTTATTGACTTTATGACTTATGACAAAAGTTATACTGATAGTGGTAGACAAATAAGGTCAAAATGTACTGCACATTTTTTTTTGGTGTAAGATAACAAGCGTAGTCATATTAAGGCATTACATTAACATAGAGCACAGAAAAAACATGCAAATTACCCGTAGATTAAACTAAAAGTAGGTAATGTAGTCAATCATGTTTAGCGAACGAGATTATGTCAGAGTTTTAAACTTAGGAGGGTTGACAACTAGACGAGCACGTAACCACTAGAGCTGAGTGGGTTCCTGCGAATGCGGGTGTTAGTGTTAGGCATCGCTGTGTGAGGCATCACAATATGGCTACGGTTTGTACCAGGGTATTGGGTGGGAGATGAGTCATGAGAGGCTGGTGCCCCCTGCTGAATCTATGGGGTAGAAAGAGTCACTGTGCTGGCAAAGCACAGTATATGATTGATCCAACAGGAGCAACATAAACAGTATGGTTGTTTGCTTAGCTCACACAGGCTAAGGGATTAAGGATTCTAAACATTACGTAATAGGAGGAAATCACCAGGTCTTTTAAGAACTGGGTGCCAAACAGTAGTAGGATCGAGTGGGGATTACAGTAGTATAAGCAACAAACAGTATATCAGAACACATGCTGTTATTTTATATCAGAGCTGTGTGTGTAAGAGGGAGCAGCAGTTTGTAATTGAGTAGCTGGGTCTCAAGCTAATTACACATGTCCGACTAAGCAGCACTATAGATCCTGTGTTCCATGTGGGTTAGCTGGGCACATTAGTGTTAGGTCAGTGGTGACCTGTATATAACGAGTTTGAGTACATTAACATTAGGACTTAGGTATGATAAATGCTATATACATGCCATAGATAGTGCTGGATAAAACAAGAAAACGTTCGCTTGCATTAAACATAAGAAATCATTAATGTCAAAAAAAAAAAAAGGAAAAATGTGCATTATGAGTATAGAGAGAGTATGGAGTATTGCTTTAAGTGTATAGAGAAATCAGCAGTTTCACCGCCAGTTTTGGGATGAAGAAGCAAGAAACAATAAACTGTAGGCAGTTATATGGGAGTGACTATGGTGTCTTTTTAACAGCTATTTTGGTACCGGCAGGCTGGGGTTGAGCTGCAAGTCCTTTAGGGGACATGGGTACCTTGCTCGAGGGTATGTGGCACGATCAGCCAATACCTCGGCTTGGCAGATCCATGTCTTCCCTGGGGGTTCTCCTGAGTTGCTGTCGCGGCAAAAGTCCTTGTCCCAAGTGCCTCCGTGGGGTTCTGTGCCTGTGCCGTTCGCTGGGAGGAGACTGTGTTGCTTCCCGGGTGATCTTGCGGCGATCAGCGTGAGTTCCCGGCTGTGGATTTGCGTCTCAGTGGCCAGAGGTTTCCGGTGTAGTCGAGCGGTGAGTGGGCTCTCCCTGGTGTGCGTGGGGTCGGTTGTCGGCACATGAGGGACCATTGGCCTTTTCCCGCCTGTTTGTTCCTTGTTTCTGGCCGGAGGCCGCTCTGGGGGCTCGAGGCAGGTATCTGCCCATGTGGCGCCGGATGGTCGGACGAATCCATCCCGCTATCACCTTCAGTGCTCGGTGGAGGGGTTCGCCCAAGGTGCTGGACTGTGCCTGCAGGCTGTTACTTAGCCGGGTGATGAATTCCCAGGTGTCCCTGGGTGGCTTGGAGAGGGGGCTTTTTGGCGCCAGGCGCGCTCGTACCGCCATCTTGCCTGGACCCCTACCTTCTCGGTGAGGTGCTGGAGTGGTCGTCTGTTTAGGCTGCTGTGCTGGGGTGATCACTCCTAGCGGGGACCGGGATGACCCCCGCCGGTCTATAGGGGGGGGGTAGCAGGGCTTCATTCGACGCTTGTTTTTGCGCAGGCCTCGTGCTGGAGGGTCGGCCGCCTCCTCCAGGCCTCGGGTCCTGCTGCTTTGTAGGCCTCGTGTTCGGTGAGAGTGTCTGCATCGTGCAGCAGTGCTGGATGGGCATCCTTCTGTGCCTTGTACGTTCCTGCACTGCTTTTGGTGTCGCTTGTGTGTCTTAGTTGGGTTATTTAGTCAGAGTTTTCGCTATTTTGCTCAGTTGTGCAGGAGCTCACCAAAAGCACGTCCGGCCATCTTGGCTCCCGAAGAGGGATTTTAACCTGTGTACTCTGCAGTTCTGGACATGCTCTCTAACCTCTGAGCCATTTCAGGACTTTGGACAACTCCCGTCTATACTTGAATTGCCTGCAGCACTAAGGGGCTGGACTTCACCTGGCTCAGACCTGTCAGTAACTCTCCAGCTGAAGCTGATACCTAATCAACAAGGTATAAGACACTGCCCCTCCCTAAGGGCAGTGTCAGTTCAATGACTCTGGTTAGAGTATTGCTATTCCACGTTCCAGTATTGTCCTGACCTTGGATTGCTACTCGTTTGTACCCTGACCTCTGGCATCCCTTGACCTTGGCTCGCTACTCGTATCTCCTGATTTCTGGCATCCTCTGACCATTGGCTTACCTACGACTATTCTCCTGGATTTCCTTTTCTGTACTGCGACTTCAAGCATTCACCTGCACAGCCCCCGTGCACAGATTCACAGGCCAGGTGAGTTCTACCTTGACCACCTCGGCCTGTGTCTAATTGCAAGGGTGAGCATATCTCTGCATATTGGACTCCCAGCAAGGTAAGCCGTGACAGCTTGGTTGCAATGCCAACCCCTCAAAGCAGCAGTCATGTTCTCCCCTTCACATTGGTTCGTGGGGGATGCCTTTCTTTACTTATATTTTTGTCAAACTGATCCAAAATGGGGAGGCGCCTGTAGACGCACAGCTCCAAAATCATTTCATCATGCTGCTGAGTTTAAGATGCTAAAAATGCTTCTTTAAATACAAAGAAACTCTGCTTTTCTACTTCACTTTACATGTATTTCCAAAACTCTGCAATACACAATATAAGGGAAATACAGACGTTGATCTAAAAAAGAAACAGGTACATAGTGTAATACAATTAAAATAAATTGCAATCACAGTATTGATGATTGTTTTATCACCTCAGGGTGCCTCCCCTTAGATGTCTGAGGGGCTGATCCAAATATCTCCTTCTGCTCCTGCTCCTTTTGGTGGACTCCACATTTAGGATCATTTTCAGGACTCAAGGTAGGTATTAACAAGTTACACTTTATTTTCACTTACTTTGCCATGACACTGTATCAACCTGTTGATGTAGATTAATTTAGAAATAAACAAATATGTTTAAAAATCTATCTGTTCCTGTCCAAATCTGAGATGATTAAATTGCGTATACGCAGAAGTAAATTCACACTGACACACGGAGTTCAGGTTAAAATAACTTCGAGAAAATGTAATGGCATCTGAAGAAAAGGCGGGCTCGCAGACCCTTATAAGAGCGAAATTACATCATCATTGATTATCGAGATATCAGTAAATAAACATCATTAATTGGGTTAGGTGTTAAGTGGCTATGTCAATGTCCACCCATCAATATTATTAATTGGCTCTAGAACTAAGTGGTTAGCTAGGTGTCCTCCCACCGGGAGGTGGTATTGTTCTGGACGCGGGTGTGGACAGATGGCTCAAGCGCCATCTTACCCAGCACGAGGCTTGAGCGTCATTTTGGGTAGTTAGTGATGTCAGACTCGTGGTCAGGTGCAGGGTTCTTTTATGAATAGAACATTTGATTAGGCCAGCTTCTCATGGCCTTGGCTATGGCCTTGGTTATACTTTGTTGCATGTTACAGGAGATTCAATAATTCCGGGGTTAGTCATGTCTTTATAGAAAATACAGTCTCTATTCATTACACTAAATGCTGTTAGGAAATTCTGTCATGTAATGTAGTTTAAAATGGAGGATCTGTCAGGTAATGTGGGTTAAAATGGAGTTAGTGCAAAAATTCAACACAGGTTCAATACAGGTTTTTAATAATTCTACATCACCCTGTGATCTTGCAATACGCTTGTCAATGCTGTTGTGGCAGTACAAGCCTAAATGTTATTCCATGCACAAAGAAAATAAAGAATTTAAAAAAAAAAACAAAAAAAAAAACATATCAAATAAAAAAAACAAAAAGGTCAACAATAGAACTTCCTTAGGCACAAAATAAAATAACAATTATAATAAACACATTAAAACATTGCTGCTATTCCCCTCTTAGGGGACATTTTAGGTTTGTTCATTGTATTGTACCTTTTTGTTTTTGGTTTGATCTTTGGAACAGCCTCCTCACATCAATCCTACAAGTGTATTTCCAGCTGCGCAATGTCCTTATTTGTTAAGTGTTCTTGCATAGCCAGACCACTTACTGTTATCTCACATATATATTATTCTTATTATTATAGCCAAATTTGCCACCCTAACTTCTCCCACAGTTTTTACACTACATAGACAGTAGTATACCGAAACGTGCGGATTGTTCCCGATTGGTGTGCTATTACTTTGTAGAACGTCTGCCGAATGGTTCACGGAATATCATTGGTTTTTTTTGCGAAATTGGTCCCAAAAGCTAGAGTGTGAGCTGAAAAATCAGGACATGATTTCTAAACTGCCACCACTCCCTCATTTTCAGGCCCACCTACACAAATCTTATATCAAAACGTTCAGCTATCCCTGCTGCCACTAAACATGTCCACGGCTAAGCCATAGTCCTGATAGTTTTCACAATATGACCATTTGTTTGCAACTCACGCCGTCCATTGACATTTATTGAAACTCCACTCTAGCCAGCTCAAATTTAAAGGGCAATATCTAAACTGCGACTGTGCCTTCATTTTTAATATTTCAGAGACATACTATGCATCAATATAAAGCTCTTTGCTGTAGGATTTATAGTTTTTAAAATACGACCATTTGAAGATGGCAACCGCCAGTGAAGTGAGCAATTTGGAGCAGTTTGTTTTTAACCGCTCTTCTCTGCCCTATTTGAAATCTATTAGTTCCTGTTGGCAGTTGGTTGAATGTTCGAGGGTTTTGAAATGGCGGCTGCAGAAACCCTGTGTAACAAGGCTGCAATATGAAGATGCTGTTATATATGTATTAATAAAGTGAGTACTTCGTTATACAGGAATTATTGACTGATTTGTACAAAACATCACAATGGCAGCAGGGATAGCTGAATGTTTTGATATAAATTGGTACATTTATATCCCTACATGGCAAGACCACTTACTATCATCTCACATATATTATTATTCTTATTGAGCAATTTGGAGCAGTTTGTTTTTAACCGCTCTTCTCTGCTCTATTTGAAATCTATTAGTTCCTGTTGGCAGTTGGTGGAATGTTCGAGGGATTTGAAAGATTTGAAAGTTCTTGTCTGCCCTTGCTGTAGAGTGAGTGAGCCACACTCCAACCTTTCCACAGTTACTCCAGCCACTCCAACCACACAACAGTTACTCAAGCCACTCCACCAAGTTACTCCGCCCAGTCCAGTTGTAGACTACTGATGGAGGCAAGAACACCACACAATTTCCCCAGAAATTGTAGCTTTTCTAGTTTTTATTGTATTACGCTATGAACCTATTTCATTTGTAGATAAACAGCTGTATTCTCTTTATATTTTGTATTGTGGATATTTTGTGAGGGGACATATGCTGGGAAATTCCATGGGGAAGGCTGTACTTTATATCATAAAATAAGTGTTTTTTCCACACCTAGCACTGAGGATAGGGTTGAGGGTTGCTTGTATATATACATTTCCAAAACTCTGTTTGGGCTCCTTCAAGGTATAATATAACTGACATCAGCCGGAGTCAGGTTGGAGACATGAGGAATCTTTAATAATTTCCCATCTAGTCTCTGTGTGGTTATCCGGGTCCAGGTAACAATATAAACTAGAAAAGCTGCAATTTCTGGGAAAATTGTGTGAAGTGTTCTTGCCTCCACCAGTAGCCTTCAACTGGAGTGGGCGGAGTAACTGTTATTATTTATTTATATAGCACATTTAATTGCAACGTTGTTGCCCAAAGTGCTTCACAGCTACATTAAAACATACAGTTATAAAAACATTAGCAGGTGTACAAAAGGGCCCTATCTATGACATCACTTGCTGCTCCAGCCTGGCACAGGTCAGAGTATTTTGGCAGTTGCCATCTTCAAACGGTCGTATTTTAAAAACTATACAGGGAAGAGCTTTATATTGTGAGAATCACAAGAACCAGACCTACATTTTGATGCATAGTATGAAGTATTAAAAATGAAGGCACAGTCGCAGTTTAGAAATTGCCCTTCAAGTTTGAGCTGGCTAGAGTGAAGTTTCAATGAATGTTAATGGACAGCGTGAGTTGCAAACAAATGGTCATATTGTGAAAACTATCAGGACTATGGCTTAGCCGTGGACATGTTTAGTGGCAGCAGGGATAGCTGAACGTTTTGATATAATATTTGTGTAGGTGGGCCTGAAAATGAGGGAGTGGTGGCAGTTTAGAAATCATGTCCTGATTTTTAAGCTTTTGCCAGCCCCCACTCTAGTTTTGAACATTTTGCCATTCATTCCTATGGGGCCAATTTCGCCACAAGAACGACGATATTCCGTGAACCATTCGGCGAAACGTTCCACAAAGTAATAGCAATCCAATTGGGAACAATCCGCACGTTTCGGTATATTTCTGTCTATGTAGTGTAAAAACTGTGGGAGGAGTTAGGGTGGCAAATTTGGCTATAATAAGAATAAGAATAATATATATGCTATTCTATGCTATGCTATATGCTATGCAAGAACACTTAAATATATGTACACACCATCATAGGCCTGGTTCTTCATTGTGACAAGTTCACTGGTTCTGCCTGCCTGAGCTCTGTGACACATAGACACAAAGCTAAACTAAACTCAGGAGAGAGGGAGAAATGGATGCTTCTCCACTTTAAATGCAAAATAAAGTAAGGTGTATGTAGAATGAGGCCACAAATAGGGGGGTGGGGGGTGGGAGGGGAATCCTTCTTGACTACATAATGGCAGCCAGATTTCTCCTCGGAAACAGATATTGTAGGTGTTGGTTAAAATTAAAACAGACAATATTTTAAAACGAGTAAAAACGCTTGTGAGTCACTCCACAGCATAAAATGCAACTAAAATTAATAAAAAAAAACTCTCCAGTATTTTGATTGGTTGTGCACACAATAATTTATGTAGACACAATTTAATAGTGTCAAAATCACATTTATCTTATGGTAATTTTATAATCTTGGGGCCATCTCCCCTCTTTTAATTAACATGTAGAAACATAAGAACAGGGAAAAAAAAATCATAATGTAATACTATTTATTCAAAACAACTTTAAAAACAATTTAAAAACTCTTACATAAAAGTTGGTGAGACCATCACTAGCTTTAAACTGACTAAAAGCACCGAGAACAAAGCTCTTCAGCTTTAGATTTAAATTTGCTGCTCATATTTTCTGTGTCTTTCACTTAAGGGTCAGTGTTCTCTTGGAATTAGTGGCTTTTTGTCGAATCTGTCCTGCCCTTCACACTTGTCTCCTTGAGCCTTCGGTCCCAGGTTGGCGTTTCGGTTGAAATTCGCCCTTTCTTTTCTTTGGTTTTCCAGGCTCTCTGATCATATCGGGGCTTTTAGAACAGTGCTGTTATATGTCTAACAGAACACTGCAGATGTCATACAAAGCAACCAGTTAACATATAAAATGTGACATCACAAGTACAGCATGACATCACTCAAGTGAAGTGTGGCTACTGGAACACAGTAAATGTCATCAACAACAGCCAGTTAACCTTTTTTGCTGTCAGTTACTCTGTCTATCTGAGGGAATTCTGACCTATCTGCTCTGATGACTGGATTTAGTTTCAATGAAAATATTAAAAACATATATTAATTATATCCTTGAATATTCTGTATTTCCAAAAAACCATACAGGCGATTTTTAAAAATATCTATAGAATTTGATAAGGCAGCCTGCACAGAAAAGTCCATATCTTTATTGTTGTTAGTTTAAAAAAAAAAAAAAAAAACTCTGCCTCTACTGTAAGCAAAAATAAATTTCTTGCAGCCTCAATGGGTGACTTCTTGTCTAATATATATATATACCTTCTAATGATCAGATTAGTACACAGTGGTTTGTACTGATCCTGAATATATTTGGATAGTGCTATCATAGCTCAACAATTCAATACACACGTGACTTGTGAGTTCCTTATTCCAAAAATGATGACATCTTATCCTGACTGACTAGTTCTCCAAGTTACCCAAATCCCTCTGTAGAAACATGTTATTATTTTATGACTCTATTATCTTGCCTAATTTTCTGTCATCTGCAGACAGACACATGGCTTTCAATCAAACAATAGGGGGGATAGATCCAGCATTGACTATGGTGGGCATCAAACACTGAAACTTGGGTACCCTAACAACTCAAAAATACTATACAAGTAAAAAGAAAAAGAGAAACAGGTTGCGCCAAATACAGTGAGGGTAGTACTTGATAATAAGTTGCAAAATTAATATCACATCTAATACAAATACCAAGAGTCCCAAAGTCTATTGAGGTTGAGCAAATTTGGCTAGTAACCCAATATTTGAGTTGGTGAAAATATTGGATTACTAGCCAAATTTACTTACCTTACAAAGACCCGCTGCTGCTCAACCTCAATAGACTTTGGGACTCTTGGTATTTGTATTAGATATGATATTCATTTTGTAACTTATTATCAAGTACTACCCTCACTGTATTTGTAACTCTATTTCTTTTTACATGGCTTTCAATGTCCACTTCAAGGTAATTTAGAAACAGGTGAAGAGAAGTGGCAGAGGCACTCCATTTACCACTTGTGTCCAATTTAAACATTTTCCATTTACAACTACTCTCTGCACTCTATCTTTAAGCCAGTGTTCGATCCAAGAACAAGATGTATCATTTAACAGACTGGTTTCAGCTTTAATAGCAGCCTTTTATGTGGAACTGTATCCAATACCTTAGCAAAATCCAAATAGATCACATCCATTGGAAAACTCTGAACTTTATTTCTGTTAATCTGTCAGGTAAGTTATGTGTAAGTGTCTCCCCTTAAAGGGCACATTGTATCACCTTTTTATTAAAGAGCTGCCTCAGGTAATGTTTTGTTACACAGTATTTTTAGAGCAAGGTCTAGGTATGTTTCTCTGTAAAGGACGATGTACAGGTTCATTGAAATGCAATTAGCATCATTCACAGATATGATATCTGTACATTGATCCATTCTGCTAGCAGGCAGTTACCCCTGGTCTGACTGAAAGCAAATTAAATCTAATTGTGTTTCTCTCTCAGTCGCCATTAATTTGTCTGCAGAGTCTTGTCATTAACGCTGCACTCTGCACAAAGGCACTTTAATTAAGGCAGGTAAATGGCTGGTTATGTTTGCAAAGAAAGCAAGCGATTCTTTACATCAAGTAGTCTCGTAGCAGGTCTTCTTACAAGGAAACGATAACTAGCATGACGGTCATGTAAGGAATAGTTATGGTAGGGTGTGGAAGAGTGGAAGGGTATGGTAAGGAAGACTATTCTCCACTAATATATGAGATTATCGGCTCTTTTGACTGAACGAATATATCGCTTATATCTTTTGATATAAACAATTGCAACCCAATCAACTATACACTAAAGGCAAATGTGTTCATTTCAGCTAAATTTGCCCTTCCATTTATCAGTCATTGTATTATTTGGTGTTGAGGTGGCTGATTCAGCTATTCAATAACAGCTGAATTGCAACCATCTAAAAGTTCCCTTTTCATTCAGCATTAAACAATGTTTAATGTTTGTATGTTTTAATGCTAAATGGGAGTCCCCAGCAGCCCCTCCCCTCTCTGCTACTTTGGCTTATGAGGAAGTATTAGCCTGAACAGCAATTGACAGCTGTGATTGGTTGAGAGTGTCAGCTGACTCCCTTTAGCCTATCAGAGCTCCCACTGCTAGTATGAACGGTATGACTCCAAGGAAGTGTGTTATCTCTCTCTATCTAACAATATCTGTTTCCAAGGAGAAATCTGGCTGCCATTATGTCGTCAAGAATTATTTATTTTCCCTATTTGAGCCATACCTCCAGTAGGTGCCAGACTGTGGCTGGCCAAGGATCCTTATGTAATGTTAGACTGCTCTAAAATGGACAGACAATGCCAGGCGACTCCTGGTACTAAAACTAATTCAATGAGATGAAATGGTTATAGTGTCTATAGTGTAACTTGAATACATTTCCCCAATACAAACCAGATAAATCACTTTAAGCCCGTCTAATCCTGAGTCACAATCTGCATGCTGCAATGAGATCCATTGAAAACAGCAGGGTTCCATTGAACTCCACGCAGATTCAATCTGGTACGAGTCAAGTGAACCCCAAGTGTATTTCAGTAGATTTGAAACTGATTAAGATAATGAGAAAAGTGGAGGGTCAGAATTGAAGAGTTCGAAGCAATGGAGAAAATTGCTGGAAAACTTTATAAATGTGAATATTTTTATTCACGTTTATACTTATGTGATATGAAGAATATGATGTGATGTGGTGTGCAGCCAGTGGAGGGTGTATTGAATCAGCCAAGGAGTAATTATATACAAGGAAGATGAGCTGAGTCCCAGAATGGTGTTTAGCTTGAAGATGAGACCAACTTTTGTTGAGAAGTCAATACAAATTTTTTTTTTAAGCAGTCAAGACAGGAGATGATTTGGATAAACGTCTAGTATTACTAGTGATATACAGTATATTCTATAGAACTTAATACTATTGCAGGCACACTGGACCTTAAAAAAATCTATATTTACATGCAGCTGCAACAACTTTTGTTTTCTTACTTTAATTCTAGTTTGCTAATTATTAGTATTTTTGGGATAAAATTTGCAAATGATTTATCAGAATTCCTATATACTTTAATTGTGACTTATGCAGATAAAGCATTTGGAAATTGAATCCAAAAACATTAAATCATGGTCTTATATGCCTTGATATATGATGTCATGTATCATAGGCGTGCGCACGCGGTGTGCCTGGGTACACCCTAATCCCGGTGCGCTGCGCATGGATCGAGGCCGGCAGGGGAGATCAAAAAATCTCCCCTGCCGGCTCAAGCTTACCCGATTAGCCCCGAGCGAGGCTCTGAACTTAGAGCTCCGTTCCGGTTATGGAGTAAAAGGGCCTCCAGGCTGCACGCATCCCGCGGCAACGCTCTGAAACCCCAGCTCTCGCGAGAGGAAGGTATGGTCTGTACCCTGCGGAGGTACAGACCACATCACTAGCCCACTGGATCACCAGGGATGATCAGCAGTGTGTAAGGTAACAAGGGGAAAGGGGAGTAAATGTGGTGTAGGTTTTATTTTATTTAAATAATGAAACAATCAAAATGTATACATAAACTATACCCCACCACTTACTCACTACACCCTATATACACACTGTACCTACACACACTATACCCCTTATTTACACCCCCTGCACACTATACCCCCTATACATAACACTACACCCCCTGCACCTACACACACTATACCCCCTATACATAACACTACACCCCCTGCACCTACGCACACTATACCCCTATACATAACACTACACCCCCTGCACCTACACACATTATACACCTTATATACACCCCCTACACACTATACCCCCTATACATATCACTACACCCCCTGCACCTACACACACTATACACCCTATATACACCCCCTACACACTATACCCCTATACATAACACTACACCCCCTGCACCTACACACACTATACACCTTATATACACCCCCTACACACTATACCCCCTATACATAACACTACACTCCCTGCACCTACAGACTATACCCCCTATACATAACACTGCACCCCCTGCACCTACACACACTATATACACACTACACACTATACCCTCTATATACACACACTACACCCTCTGCACTCACACACACTCTATACCCCCTATACACTGCACTCAAACTCAATACTCCCTATAAACACACATATTACACTGCATACACACACACAAAAGCACTACACACTCTATACACCTCACCACTGCATTCATACTATGCCGATATACACCTCCTGTACCCCTATGCACACACAACTCCCCTAAACACACACTACACCCCCTATCATTACCACACCAATACACACATGTGCACAACACCTATACGCATACACACAATGCCATCCCCTGCAACTCCTAGATACACGAAATACAGTCCTTACATGCAAACGCAACACACCACTAGGCACACGCACTCTAAAGACCCTATAAACACACACACACACACACACACACACACACACACATAATATACAGCCCAAAAACACACCTATACACTACAGGCCCCAGCTACATATTATACACCACAAACAGACCCCTTTACACTCTACAGCATAACCGGTCTCCTCTACACACATGCAATCACATAAAAAACATCCAAACACATATAACACCGCAGGGAGCATTCCCACACGTGCAAAACACACGTTAACAATCCTTTTCCACTACTGGGGACACCAGAGACAAGTCACTAGGACTTTTTCTCCATCAGACAGCACTGAATACATACACATACTGCTGTGTGTGTGTGAGTGTGCTGTTAATGCGTGTGTGTGTCTGTGCTGCCATGCCTGATCCCTGGTGGTCCTAGTGAGTGAACTCTATCCTGCAGGGCTAGAGTTCACTCTCACGAGATCTGAGCGTGGCCGTGGCAATGCTCAGACCTCGCAAGAGGAACCCAGCGTAACTGCTGGCTAGAGCTTCCCGGGTCCTCTCCTGCCTGTGGGCCGGTGAACAGGGCTGGACTGGGACAAAAAGTCAGCCCAGGCAGAGCAGCCCACTAGGAAGGGTGGGCCAGAAATGTTGCGCGTTATATCGCCACCATTGACAAGCACTCCCCGCCCTCCCAATTGTTATGTTAGTGTGATACCCCACCAGAGCATTCAGTGCTGTCTGATGGAGAAAAAGTTGCGCACGCCTATGTCATGTATACTAAATAACATTGTTAAAAATGGCAAATATTATGTGAAAAGTATATCTGCTTGTATTTATGTATATAATAGCAGCAGATAGCTATCTATCTAGATAGATAGAGAAAGGAGAACAAGAAATAGATAGAGATAGAAAGAGAAACAAATAGAAATAAAATGATGGATGTAAATATATAGATAGATGGAGAGAGGGAGAGAGAGGATACATAGAAAGAAAGAGAGGAAGGAGTAAGAGAAATAGAGATAGAAAGAGAAATACATAGAAATAGACAGATGAATAAATACACACAGAGGGGGAGAGAGACAGAGGGGGAGAGAGACAGAGGGGGAGAGAGACAGAGGGGGAGAGAGACAGAGGGGGAGAGAGACAGAGGGGGAGAGAGACAGAGGGGGAGAGAGACAGAGGGGGAGAGAGACAGAGGGGGAGAGAGACAGAGGGGGAGAGAGACAGAGGGGGAGAGAGACAGAGGGGGAGAGAGACAGAGGGGGAGAGAGACAGAGAGGGAGAGAGACAGAGAGGGAGATAGACAGACTGGCAGAAAGACAGATAGATCAATTGGTTTTAGAATAGAAAATTCTGCTTACTTCTTCACTTTATCATTCCTATATCCTCTGTAGGAATGCATGTATGGAATGTATATAAATCACCCCATTTGTCTCCTGTATGATAATTTGATCTGGTTTTAGTTAAAATACTGAAGGTAGAAAAAAAAAAAAACTCAAAGAATTTCTATTTCTAAACAGATTCAGTTTGCCATTGATGTGATCCCGCTCCCCAGCCATGTGTAACCCATTTTAGCTAGTTTTTTTCCCTGTGCTGCTGAGTGTATGGACTTCTAACGAGACCCTGATGGGAACTTGGGTTTAAGACATTATTCACAGCAGGTTATTTGATCTTTATTTGCCGAATGCATTCAGCTGTGTCCCTATCTCCAAACAATATGAGGAATAAAATGCGTGGCACGCTCCATCAGCTCTCAAGCTCATCTTGATTTGCGGAGACAATTACAAGAGCCTTCCTCCAGCGGCCCGATGTGCTCTCTCGCAACCTCTCCAAGTGAAAAGATTCTACAGTTTTTTTCTTCGTAACACTTTCCTTGCTAAACGCACCCATCTGCCATTGGTATACAAATGGTTAACAAGGAAATATGATTAAGGAGTGTGTATGAAATATGACAAAGACAAGAACTGCCTACATTTGGAAAACACCTCTAAAATTAATTTCATGAGTTTTCACCCATGCCCTGGGTTAATGGCTTTATTATTACCCAGCTTAATAGTATTAATCTAATTGACCTTGGAAGAATGAACGACTGAATTGATGTTGACACTGCGTGGAATTTAACCTGAGAGTCATTATTTGAGAGCACTGGAGCAATAAATGTAAATATTAAAAGAATTTTAACTGACTCTACAGATTATCCTCATCATACTCTGTAAATTCTTACAGTGGCCTCTAGGGGTGCATTCCTAGGAAAGTCTACAAGTTTGCTCAGTCTCTGCAAACAACCACTCCTACCCTGTCAATGTAATATTTATTGTATCTAATTTCATGCTGATTGAATTTGTAATTTGTGGTTCTCTGTGTCTGTATGATCTGTCATATTTGAAGTACAAGTTATGGAATATGTTATTGTCAGAGTTCCCCTATTGCCAGAAATATAAGTTAAAGGGACAGTCTAGGTTACAAAATATATACATTAATACATTTGAATAAGGCCATTAAAACTTAAAAACAAAAAGTGCTTGTTAGATTTTCAAAAGTAATGTTTTAATAATCCCTATAATCTTACAAGACCTTTTTGCCAACCACTAACTTCCTTGTTCATGCTAGGCAGCGTCCAAGAAATGCTTCTCATTGAAAAAAACACTAAGAACACAGTGCGCACGTTTGCAACCCAGAAAAATATACATCAATATAGATATTAGTAAAAAAAAAAAAAAAAAAAAACATACATTGTCTGATATTGTTTTTTTTTTTTTTGTTTCTGCAATTTAACAGAGCAGTTGATAAGAACTTCTAAATTAACACACTTTCCTCAGACAGATTTATAAATGAATACTTATTTTCAGGAAGTGTGTAGGGAGGTTGTGTGAGTTACAGCCAATGGAGGTTTGAGCAGGGCTGGAGAAATAAAGTTCAAGTCCTAAATGCCAGAGACCAGAGCACTGGGACTTCAATCAATTCAATAAGCCACCATTGTTTTGCTGCTTGGAGTGTCCCTTTAAAACAGAAACATATATATAATGTGACAGTCATCATTGTTTGAGCTCAATAAAACAATGTAGATATTTTCCATTTTTGCATTCTGGGAAGTGTAAATGGTATTATAAAATGGGAAATGTTATAGTCTAACCAACACTTATACTCAAACATATGTTGTGGCCTGCAAAATACACCATCAAGTCCAAAGCACATTCCCTACCCTTGCCCAAAATACACTGGCAGTGATCAGAGGGGGCTTCATAAAAAATAACATATCTTGGCATTGCATCATAAGTGATGAAGACCAGATTATCTGCTTTGGCAGATAATGTTGACTCTTTATATAGAATGAATGATCCCAGAAATTAAACATCTGGAATCCTTTATCAAATAAAACAGAGCACATAATAACTACTTAAAATCTGGCACTTAGTCTATGAACGGGTGACAGAAAGCTCTTAGCTTCTCCTTATCACCAATTCTTGATGCCTAAATGTGTCTATTTGTGAAGCAATTAGAAACATCATAGCAAACATTCCTGGATTAATGTATCCAAAGCACAGTATTAGAGAGCACTGTCCCTAGAGGACTGGCAAAATCTGCCACATGGAAGCTAAAATGGCTTTTCACCAATAAAGTTAGTTTGTAGGGAATATGGGACAGCTATAGAATGGTTTGCATTGTTGCTGTAAACGTTCTACTATAGAACAACAACTTTTATGACTTGCTTAGAACAGATGGCTATAAAGAGTCTTGTTTATTTTTTTTGTCTGTGTTTTTAAGCAAAAAAAAAAAAGTTATATTTTATTGAACTGTTTGTATTGTCTCAGTGAGACTCAGAGGTGAGGGGGTCAGAGTCCAGGGATGAGGACAAGACTCAGGCCACAGTGGGTTGCTTCTGGTTCAAGGGCAAGACACAATCCAATATATCAGAACAAAGAGTAAACCTGAGTACAATGATTGTGTTTGTTAGAACAGTTGACATGTCAAGTGCGAAGACTGCACAGTTAATCTGACAAATCAGGAGTTGCTATATGAATAACATTTTTACATTTATGCAAATACTTGTTCACACTTCAGAATACATCATGGACGGAACTAGCGTGTTAATTTATAGAATTTGTCAGTAAAATATACAAATAATATTTTAGGCCTTCCTCATAGTCGTGCGATACTATTTATGACACAGGTTGGATTCAGTTGTGTTCAGGGCACGATATCACTGACTTTGGAACTATGCTGGGTTTTCAACGGAATCTCCAAGTGTTTTCGCTCATGGATTTGATGAGTATTTTTTTGGCATCATTGACTTCCTACTTGGTTCTATCCTGCGATAGGGTTTATCTAGAAGCAGTTCCGCCTTTTCCAACAAATAGCTGTCCCACAGTTGATATGTCTAACCCCGCATCCAAGCCAGGACCAAACCCTTTTTCCCCTTAATACTCATCACAAGGCAAGAGGGTGAGAAAAAAAATAGTCTCTTGCACTTCCAAGCTGAATATTATGTACAGAAAGTTTTTAACATTCAACCATGATGTTGCTATTCTTTAAACAGATTTTTTTCGTCCTCATGTGAAGATCCATTTCTTACCACTTTCCATCCTTGCAAAGAAAATTGCTGTTTGAATATACTCAAATAATATCATGCTGACGGGAGTGTCCTTAAAATGCGTTTTGATAAACACATTTATAAAGCATATGCTCCTGGCAAGAAACCTATGAGAAACTAATGCAAACCAATGTGACTATCAAATATAAAGGAAAATGGAAAATGAACATTTTGAATGTTTAACTTAGGGTGATTAGATTAAAAAAATGCAGAGAATGTACTGAATGCAATAAAGATAAATGAAGTGTCGATCTGGTTAACTCAAATTCACTATGGAATATTTTCTATGGCCAATAATTAGAAAAATAAACAATATGGTGTAGGGAAGGTTAACTTTGCACTCAATAAGCCTTTGTTTTATCTAACGCATTGACTATGAGTTGTTGTAAATCTAACTGGCTGTGGAAGGATAGCACTTGATAATATTTTTTTTTTCTTTCGGTCAGAGGCGCCTAATGTTGGGGCCAATTGCCTAGATCCTTTTTCACTGCTCTGCTGCTGTGCAACTGTGGAAGTACCACTAGTGCAAGCTGAGGGGGCCTATCAGGTAGCCCTCACACTTGGGTCCACCCACGCACTAGACCGGACCCCTGTTCATGCTTCAGTTTGGTGCAAGGGGGTAGGTGAAGTCACTCATGAGGTGTATAGAGAGACACTCAGGAAGCAGAAATAGGAGGGAAGTAAGAGGAGGTCAGCAGAGAGATCCTTGGCACAGACCCCATTAACATCACAGGATACCACAGTCCTGCACTCAAAAGGAATGGAAACAGGAGGTTGGCTAAAAATAAGTAAACTATGAATCCTATATGTGTGTGTGTGTGTGTGTGTGTGTGTGACAGTGTGTGTGTATCTGTGTTTGTGTGGCAGTGTGCATGTGAATTTGTGTCAGTGTGTGTATATATGTGTATCTCTGCTACCCTCTGGAATTTACATGGTGTTCTATCTGCATTTATTTTATTGAAGTTATTCTAGCCTGTGATATGCGGCTTCCTGGATATGCAGCTTTCTTGGTTCTAGAGTGCCCCTTTATATACTTGGAGAACTGATGTCCTATCAGCGGTTCCTGGTGTCTATATTCATTGGTGTAAGACATGAACAAAACCCACAATAGACAAGAAACAGAGAGCGCTAGTACTAGATAAATGGCTATAACAGCCAAAAGAAGTCTAGACAGTATATAAATAAATACCAATATTGATGGATAAGCTGCTAAAACAAAAGAAATTCCCAATTTCTAAAAGACATGCATATTTGAAATTTCAGCGCTTAGTAGATAATCCCCCTATTAATAAAGAGGGTCTTAAAATAAGAAACAGTGAAAAAAATATATGTAACACTGTAAACCATATAAAACTATGAATGAATATGGAATAAGATGACAAACAAACAAAAATAAAAATTATGAACTCAAGTGGAAAAAATCCAACTGATAAAAAATCCAGAATCAAAAGTGGAAAAATACCACTGCAAAAAAAGTCGGGATCAAAATATGACCTAACAGATACTGTCGCTACTGTCCTTATTATATACTTACCCACAGGTCCCAATCTGGATTCAACTTTTAAAATTAATATATTTATTTTTATTTCATCTCTATTTTATGTATGTATCATTTTTTCATTTGGTTCAATGCTTGATAGGACACTCTATGATGTTGGTATTATTAGAGCGCTATATCTAAATTGTGGCTTTTCAAGAAAAAAGAAATATACATTAGTTGCCATTATACAGAAAAATGTACTAAGATGTTGTTACATTGGGAATATGGCACACAGAAGTTATATGTGTATTTTTTCTAAATTTTGTTAAGATACACTTCAGACTTCATGGGTTAAGATGCATATGCACTCCCATTTCAGTGATTTGTATAATTCAAGTTACAGCCTTTTAAAGAATATGAAATGCTTTTGTTGGTTGATAAAGTTTTTATTTGCTTGTAGCTACACCTTTAAAGTTTTAAATGAAATTTTGCCCGGCAAAGGTATATAACTGCCAAGCTAGGCCTGAGACACCTATCTTGAAAAAGCCCCCGTAGTAGGGGCGAAACGCGTTGATCAGGTGTCTATTGAGACTTCATCTGCAGCATTCTCTGTTCCACCGGCTACCCACTTGAGCCGCATTTGCCGCAAGTCCGCTGTTTCCCCGACCAACAACAAAGACATTTTTTTCCCGAGTGCACCGGGCAGTTCCTGTCTTCTTGGAGGATTCACAGCTTCATTCGAACTAACTACTGGGCAGAGAAGCAGTCTGCTACAAGATGAGTATCTCTTTTTCTCGTGTAAGAGTATTTATGTAGGGGGGGATTTTATACTTGAATAAATTGTGTTACGGTTTTACACTATATACCGTTTCTGTTTCCCTTTTATCCAAGGTATTTTCGCATATCTGGACCCCTACTTTCCATTATACATTAGGATTTTGGTGCAGGACTTACATCTTCCTTTTTACCGTACTTTGGATTTTTGCAGTGGTATTTTTCCACTTTTGATTCTGGATTTTTTATCAGTTGGATTTTTTCCACTTGAGTTCATAATTTTTATTTTTGTTTGTTTGTCATCTTATTCCATATTCATTCATAGTTTTATATGGTTTACAGTGTTACATATATTTTTTTCACTGTTTCTTATTTTAAGACCCTCTTTATTAATAGGGGGATTATCTACTAAGCGCTGAAATTTCAAATATGAAAACCCACAATAGAGTTTATTTTTTCATGTCAAAAGAACCCAACATTCAATCCAGTCTGCCATTTCCAGCACTTTTATAGAAACGTTTGCTGTTGAATGATAGTGGCTAAAGTAGCTCCACAATTTTTTCTGGCAGTTGACATACACATGGATTCTAGATGGATGTAGAACTTTAGAGCATTGAGGAGTAAACTGGCTGCTACTGACTGTGGTAAACATTCCAGAACATGTGAAAATAAAAGTCCTTGAGAACAACGTATAATGTTGTGTTCTTTTCCAGATAACAGATTCCTCACCACTTTCTTCTGTGCTTGTTCTGTACAAGAAACTCACAGATCTCTCGTAGGATGGAAATTTTATTTTTACTTAAATAGATACGTTAAAAAAGCTCATGTGCAGCAGAGAACTCTGTAATTTGCCCTGAATTTTGAAGGTCAGTTTTCAACGAATAGACCCCCTAAGCCATTTCCTGGTTAAAGAGAACATCATTAGAGAAGGATAAAAGCCTGGGGGATTCGCTGCAAAAGAGGGACCTTTAAAGGTGACTAGTTGTTTTTAAATGACTATTTAATGCACTATTTCTGTGAAGTATAAATCCACCATGTGGTGTACCTTTATAATGCATGTTGTGAAAGCCATTCAGAATTGATCAGAACAGGATTATAATAAAATCTGTGGAAATTTCAGACAGTCTGGGTCTATACAAAAAAAGTGTTTGAGTCTTGAGATCCACATCTCGCCTACAGGCCTACAGCGTGACAGCCATGATCTTTTCCTTTCTTACAAAAAGATTTTATAAAGAGCATTTTTATTATCAATTTTAAAGACAAGAGTGTATCAAGGATGACTAACTACACGCTGACAGGTTGACGGAATACTCAAATGATGCTCTATAGCTCCAGGCTGGTAGGAAACTCCTTAGGCATGTTATATTATATACTATATATATATGTAATTATATTAATAGGGTTCCGTAACAGTATTGTAAATGTTAAGGTTCAATAACTCCCATCATAGTAATTATGGATAGAGTATGTATTTTATACATATTTCAACTATTAGATACGAAAGGAAACAAATATGTCCATCCATCCATCCATCTATCCATCCACAGTATAAGTCCTGCATTTACTGTGTAAACTGTCACAGTAATGCAATGGCTATGCACTGTGATAGTTGTGGTTACATTGTAGTTATAATCGGTTAACAAATAGGGGATCTGCTTGCTTTATTTGATTCATGCAGCGAGGGAGTTAATCTCCAGAATACTGATGACAGCTCTGAAATCAAACAAGAGCCATGGCAGAGCACAGAGGACACATTCTTCCAGGCCAGACAGCGATTTTAAAATATTTTGACAGTGCATGAAAGAAAAAGGCAAAGTTAATGAAGTGTTCTAGCCAGTAAAAGTGAATCGTTTACTTATGCATGAAAGTTACTGATTAGCTCGGACTTTGGATTGGTGCTATAATGAGTCCTCAGCTGGTGGTACAGAGGAATAGAATTCTGTCTACTGTGGGGTTATAAGAGAAGATTCCTGTCTTGATAGAGTTCATCAGATAACACGCTTAGCTGGGGAAAAAGAGAACCCCCTGCCGTCTTCTTTTACTCACTCTGAGAAAATTGTTTTAACTTTTAGATGCCCTCCCCCAGTGAGGTGGGTAGGGGATAGCCATCCATGCTCATATTACTGCTGTTTGGTAGTAATCAAATCCCACAAGGGTCGTGTTTGGTGGAATTATCCACTCAAATCAGCACTTTAAAGATTTTGGCGTTAAATTAATATTAGCAAGTTTAGAGAAATATGCTCCTCTTTATGAATGATCTCATAGATGATATGTGCACGTATAAGAGTTAGGGATAACATAGAGAAAAAATATAGTCTGGGGAAAAAGGGGGACATTGTTGAGGAATGTTATAGTGCTCAAGTCCACTAGTTGACTTGGATTCACCCGCTAACATTATTTCTTTGGTCACAAACATGTGTGTCCAAAGGCATTTTGCACTAAATGATCAGGACAAAATCAACCACATAAATTCAAAACTGTTATTACTACTCCAGATCTAACAATGATTACATTCTTTTTAGGGTTCAGCCACCAGACTTACCTTAGAGTGACACAACCCATCTATGAACAGTTATTTAAGACCCTGAGATATTGAACCCACTGCAGGAAACCACCTTATAGAATTGATCAAGGTAGATATCCAGAGAAACAAATGACATCCTCACACACTTTGCAAACATCTAATGCTTGAGAATCCTTGAGAAATATGTAGGGGATAAAATTAATGAATCCATGATGCAGTGAGAGGTTACGAATACAGGTGGGTAGCAGGTAAATCTGCCAGAATCAGCAGTAAGGATAACAATCAAGGCAATAAAAAATAAAAATATGAGGGAAAGATTAAGGCAATAAAAAAAGAGAGATATGAGGGAAAAAATACAAGTCTGGTACAGAGGCATTTTAAAACAGGTGACTGAAAACAGGCCAAGAATCATTCTCTGTGAATGAGTAAGAAGACAACATATGAAAAAAAAAAAAACATGCAGAACATGTTTAGAATCTTTGCCCATTTCACAGACGATTGAGTGCAGAGTAGTTATACTAGAGTCAGTTCGTTAAATGTAAAAATATATATACACAATCTCCATATTTAGGCTTAGGTTCTAGAAAGCTATGTATCACATGTACAGGTGGGGAGGAACAAGCTGAATAAGGTGAAACATGTCTGCAACTTCACATGAGACACCAGGGATATGAAGGTAGAAGGTAGGAAGAGGTGGAGTGTTTACAGTGTTAACGTCTGCCTTGTTACAAAGCTGGGAGCAAAGTTTAATTAATTGCAAATGGTGGTAAAGCAATAATATCCCTTTTACCAATTTTGAGTCTTTAACAAATAGTTATTTTGACAAATGACTGACTATCAAGGCCCCTGGGCTGGAGTTAAACATTGTTTTTCCAAATAGCAATAAAACCATTATTTGAACGCTCTGTCTATTTTTAATTATTTTCCTCCCGAGTCCTGACATAATTTAAAATCTTTCACCTACTGGTAGAAATGCCCAGAGCATATAGTGTTAAAAAATTCCATCTCCATAACTGACTATAGAAGTGATGCTCTGGATTATGCTCTCCTAGCCCCATGGGATGTGCTCCTCATGCTTGGATTACTCAGACTGTGCTGTCATGCTTGGTTGATTTTCTGCTCCCTTCCCTCCTGGAGCAATCCTCTAGTTATACAGAAATAAAAACTCTAAAGAGCAGTGAACCAGGCAACAGGGGGTTAAAATGCTAATCCAGGCATCTGACTCCCAGGCATCTGAGGATTAATATGCCATCAGCTACTCATGTTAAATGCCAGAGTGGTGAGGTGGTCATAAACTCAAAGTGTAAATGTGTGTATGTCGATAAACAGAAAAAAAGATAGAGAGACTGATCAAGTACAATAAAAGCAGAGAGACGAATGTTAGGGAGGCAGATGAATACGAGGTGTAAATAGATAGATAGACAGACAGATACACAGGTCTCTCCACAGACATTTCAGAGTCCTGTTCCGCTATCCCAACTTTTGGAGACACTGCTTATGGAGACACAGGGAGCTTTCCCAGAAAGAGTGTTCACTGCATGGTCCACCCTTGGTGGGCTGCCTACTTGATTGGCAGGCAATCAAGCCTGCATTCACCTGCTGATCCTTCATCCTTTGGGCTGCCCCAGTGATTAATTTATCCAGACCTGCCCCCTCTTACCTCACCCATTGCCATCTATCTTCACGGAACACTGATGTTCGGAGGTATGATTACAGTAGATATATTAAATGTGAGTGCTTGCTCAGCATATACCAACGCGCATCAAATTTAGGTACACTGAATGCACCGCACTTGAGTGCTTTTTCAGAATAAGGGTTGAGGGATCCTTAGTGGGCTCAAAAAAAATTAAGTGGTCTTCTCCATAGCCAGGAGTAAAGTTGTCAGTTTGGGTTTTGTTGTGGAAAGGGACTCTCCTTACCTTTATGAGCCCTCCTGTTCTTCCTCTTTTGAATCTTTTTTAAAATGGACTGGTCTTGAAGCATGGCACTCCCTCCAAAATGATTCATGGATTAATTTCTGGCTTGTGCACAGTATCCCGTAATGGAAAACAAAGAGATAAGTATAGAATATATCCTCCAACTACTCCACTTGCTAAAGTCACTTGTGTCCTTATCTCTACTACTACTCTACTTTATGTTTTCACCAAATCTGTCTCTATCCTCCTTCACCTTTCCTCTCCCACCCCTTCTACTTCAGTCTATTTACCCCCTCCGTCTTCCCCTTGTCTCTGTTCTCCCTCCCCTCCAGCTGTACAGTTCTCACCTACTGATTGCAGCCCTGGTTGCCTTTGTACATGCTGCCCTTGCTAATCCCTCTGACCTTCCCTCCAATCCTTCTTTACCCTGTGGGGCCCAGAAATCCCACATGGCAGCTGCCTCCAGTCGAGAACACTCTGCTTTTTTCCTCCTCTGCTTTGCCAGCCACTGGAGGCATTCTGGTCCATCCAGTGGTCCTCATTTTCCTGCAGAGGCAGGCAGTAATAGCTTCATCGCATTGCTTGGCTAAATCCTCTGTCCATGGAAACTCACAGTTCACTGCTCAAAGTCTTTCATCCCAGATGCTTTCAGTGTCAACTTTTTGCGTTCTTGTGCAGCCAGCAAAGGACTCCTCTCAGTATGGAGCTGGTGCTTGGCAGGCCATGGGACAACAATCCCAAGTGCTGGTCATTGAGTCTGTACCCAGCATCCTTTGTCGTCCACATTATCTCTTTTTTCTGCTGACATACATGATACATGATGAGAGTTCACAGGATTTATCATCTAAAGGACCACAGGCCCATTTTTAACATGCTTAGGACGTTTTTGCTATCCAGGGATGAAGAGCCCCACAGGTGATGCAGCTGATGCAGCTGATGCAGCTGATTCCCTTTTGGCTCCAGTTTCTCAGTCCTCTCCTTCATTTCCCTTGGACCTTTGTTACAGTATTCTCACCCCTTTTATGATTGGTCTGGCTTTAAACAAGTGTCCGGGAACCGTTTAGTAATGGCAGTGTTGTTTTAGGATGCTGGCTTTTTGTCTTTGAGCAGGCCATCCCTAAATACATGAAATGGATGGATTACAAGTATCATCACTTTTGGGATGGGGCCTTAAAGTAGTATGATTCTGACCAGGATATGCATGGTGTCCAGGATATGCATCATGAAACCTGAGAGGCTTTGAGAACTGACATTTACCCCTGGAGTCAATTTGGTGATTACTATGTGAATAGGTACTTGCCTAAGAGCTGCTCAGTGTTGTGTATGATTCTTGAGGCTTTAAGTTTGTTTTCATACTAGACTATAGCCGTGGTGGTGGGTAACACCTCTTTGGTGCACTATTTAGACTTCATTCTTGTGGGTCTTGCCAACTTACTGCACTGCTTCTTGCTGTCATGAGGCAGCTTATGGCTGAATTTGTGATCTCCCTTTCTGAGCACAAGTCTTAGGGGGCCTTCCAGAGATTTATCCTTCTTGCGCATTGAAACATCTCCTTAATGTTGTGTAATCTCCCAAGGTATAATGGTCAAATGTGTTACTTGTGGCTTGTACAGCTGCAGCAACTTGTACTTTATCTTTGAGGGTGATGCATTCTCTTCTTGTCCTCCTTAACTTTGTTTGCAGGGATATTCCCATAGGTAGGGTTTTCAATGAGTGTCTGGACACTCCCCCATGGAAAGTCACCCTCCTGCACCTAAAAGGTAGGAAACAGGAGGGTGACTTAAACATTTTGTGTGTGTTTGTTTGTGTGTGTATGTGTGTGTGTGTCTGTCTGTCTGTATGTATGTATGTGTGTATGTGTGCCTGTCTGTCTGTTTGCATGTATGTATGTGTCTTTGTATGTGTGTGTCTGTCTGTCTGTATGTGTCTGTCTGTATGTATGTATGTATGTATGTATGTGTGTCTGTCTGTTTGCATTTATGTGTCTTTGTATGTTTGTGTGCCTGTCTGTGTCTGTGTGTGTGTCGATGTGTATGTATGTGTCTGTCTGTCTGTATGTGTGAGTGTGTGTCTGTCTGTGTGTATGTATGTATGTGTCTGTATTTATCTGTCTGAATGTGTCTATATGTGTGTGTGTGTGTGTGTTTATATGTATGTGTGTGTGTGTGTCTGTCTGTCAGGGAGGATAGGGGGAAGCGGGAGGGGAGGGGGGGTGCCCGGATCAGTTTCGCACCGGGGCCCCATTGATTGTGTGTACGCTACTGCTCACAGGTGCTTCTTATGCACCAACTGTGACTTCTCACTCAAAATGCACTAATTGTGAGTGCTCATTCAGCACTCACCAAACCTGAGGGTTAACTCAGCAGTCACTAAATGTGAATGTTCTCAGCATTCCCTTAGTTTAGTGACATCGCACACACATTTGTACACTCGATAGGGGTGGGGGGCACTGATCCCAGACTACACAGAGTGATTTAGATAGTCATCACTAGTCAACATTAACCTCTTTGTATTGTAAATGTTATTGCATGACATCTCATCCTAGATTAAAATGGCTTCCTCTGGGACTATCTACTGTATAGTATCTTGTAAATTTGCATAAGTTGATTGCGGGCAGGATAACCAAGAGAGATTTGTCCTGCTCCAAGCATACATCCTTCAATACATTTCTTGATTTCGCACACGTCACATGGAGTGTTTGGCATTTGGTGTCAGAACTGTTAATTTAGCAGTGAGGTGACGGCATTTACTGTGTGTGCAGCTTCTCTCGTACAAACTTCCATTAAGAATTAAATTATCTCATTAGATGAACAGAGAATAGAGCTTGGAATTTCAATCCTCAACTCCCACGTTTCACCATCCAGTTTACACAAATTCTTGGAGAAAAACTCATTATTTTCAGTAAGATTTTTTTTTCCTGCTTAGCCATCTGCAAGTACAAAGCCCAGGGTAGAAAACAGGCCAAACTCGAAATTATGACCCAGGACATACTTGAAAATGAGAGAAATCTTTCCAGGTGAAATATTTTATAAATCTATAAATGTCCTGCTCCATGAATCTTCTGTCTTAGATGCAATGATTGCACAGATTTAGCCCAGATGTTGCACATGACAATTTTATTAACGTGTGGACTTTATGCATCGTTCCACTAGCTGTGAGCCATGGGTCTGTGACATATGGATGGGAGAATTGTGATTGTGATTTGGTGTATGACTAGCAAGGTTAGTAGCAGAAGGTGACTAGGTGGGAAAGAATTGTTTACATTTGTGTAATTCTAGAATCTTTTTATGCAATCCAATATTGTTTTTGCATTTTCCATTTCTCTTCCATTTCTCTTAAATACTACAAGGTATTTAAATGTAATAATTTAAAGTAATACTGAGATGTTGTACAGTTTAAAGCAACACTATAGGGTCAGGAACACAAACAGGTATTCTTGACCCTATAGCGTTACAACCACCATTTAGGTGGCTTACCTTATTTCCAGCGCTGCATGGGTCTGCCGGTGTTGGCCTCACCCCGGATCGCCTCCTTGCTGACATCATCAGAATTTAGGATTTCAGCCAATCTAATGCTTTCCTATGGCAAGGAGGTGGAATGGGGGCGGGCCCAAACAGCGTCTTGGCCAATTAGCACATCCTCATAGAGATGCATTGAAAAATTCCACATCTTAATGCTGAGCACACCCCCAAGAAGAACCTCCAGTGGCCATCTGAGTGGCCAGTGGAGGTATTCCTAGGGGGCAATGTAAACAGTGATTACTTTAAATTTCCTGACGGGAATGATAATACACACCAGAACAACTACATTAAGCTGAAGTTGTTCTGGTGACTATAGTGTCACTTTAACCAATATATTTTCTTTCCGTGAAGGGTGGTCCATAAAGGTAGGTGAGCTTGCAACTTCCTACCCCCCCCCCCTTCCTCACACACACGGTTTCTGTTGCAAAAAACAGTAAATCAATCTATTGCTACTGATAAGTGTGTGTTAGAAAAAGCATGTGTTTTTAATGAATATGTCATGAATAAACCTGCAGTTTCCATTCACCCCTTTATTGATGACTAGCGATCCAGCTGGTTTTGAACAGGGCAGGGCATCTAAAGTGGTTCAATGGGCAGAGCCCTATAAGAAGGTTTTGTTTTTGCCTGTTTGGAGGTTTTAGAAGAGTGTTTCCAGACCCATGCTGTTTTAGTGAATGCCCAATGTTAGAACAGGTAACTTATTTCATGCCACAGGCAATGGTCTATCTACACTGGCTACTGTAGCAGCAATGCCTTCCTAAAAGAAAAGGACACTTTAGTACTGTGAAGATTCTAATGAAGGTATTTTGAAAAAGTCATTTTGCTAAATTCATATAGTATATTAGCTCAAAAACGAGTCACTAAAGTAATTTTAAAATTTGCAAAATGGGTTGCCAAGTCAATGCTGCGTACAAAATTTGGGTCCTTGGTGAGGTGATTTAAATTTTTAGCACTTTTTTGTCTTGTTTTTGTAGTTAGAAAATAAACTACTTGATACTTATCAACCAGGGCTTTCATTGTTTGGAGAGCAGTGGTAAATCTTATCTGTCATTTTTAAAAATGTTATTTTCCTGAATTTGCAATAATATATCATTCTACTAGTGCTGATATTCATTACATTAATGGCATAGCTGCACACGAATATATAACTCCCTTTTCCTTAGATTAATTTTTATGTTCTGTGTGAACTATGTTAGAGTTTACACTATGGAACTTGTGTGACCAATCAGAAAGGGAGTTCAGATACAGAGTTTGGTATGATAAACAGTTTGATTACTGCAATGTTACATCTGACGTGTCACGTTTATCATTAATCCCACAGTCCCAGCAGCTAATGCGTTAATAAGAGAAGTATCTCAGAGATAAAAAAAAAAAAAAGATCCTGTACATCTAGGTCTCCAATAACATCAAGAGTGAATGGTAATTTATAATTTCACATTGAGTGGAGATTAGAAAAAAAGAAGGGCAGGAAACCATCAGATTACCTAATTACATTTGAATCGCTCTCTTTTATTTGCTGTGCACAGGGATCATTAGTCAGACCCTCCAGAGACAATGAGATCCAAGAGGAAGTGGTAAAAATAAAAGTTAATAAAAATTAATTTAAAAAAATGAATCGCAACAGCTGTTTTAACTCTCTCCTTTCTAGAACCAGGTTTAAATGCGTATGTTCATCGGGTTATCATTTCCATCATCTACTGTGAGACAGCGATGGCAATAATCCCTCCATGTAGTTTACGTATAATCAGTTAGCACTGAAACCGTTAAGTAATGATATTTGAAAAGTTTATTTGTTTGTTTGGTTGATGTAAGAACTTTATTTTTGGAGTGCTGGGACATTCACAATTATGCTGAGCAGCAACACTGGTCAGAGGTGTGACTCCTTGTTTCCTCCCATGCTTCTCTGACATCAGTGATTTTGCATGCGTAAATATGATGTCATACTAAGTTGTTGTGAATCTCTGCTGTTGGTGGATAACCAATTAAGCCGATACTGAGAGATCTGTTCAGTCAGAGGCACAGATCATACTTCTCTCACATCCTGTATTACAAGAGAATGACTATCTTCTAGAAAACGTTTGGAGTAACTTCCACACAACCAAGCCCTCTAGATCTACAAGAATCAAAATTATTCAACCTACCCCATCATTTATCACCTCCACTTTTTACTGAAATGGCTATTCACAAAAGGGACAATTCAAAGTGAATTCAAAGTGAAATGTTAGATCAAAGAAGCTGACTTGAAAGCATACCCGACCCAGACATATTTCTCCAATCCAGCTATTTTGACCTAAGTTGAGAAATTTACTTTGAATTCTCACTTCAGTGCATAAAATGGCAATTGTATTCAGATCCATGGTAGCATTGTCAGATAGTCACTGGTAGTCAGTCACCATCACCAACTGCATCATATAAAAAAATAAATAAAGAGAAAATCTAAAGGAAAACATTGTTGATTACTCACAAACACTTAAAATAAGGCTTTCCACAATCTGGATGCTTCCACTCTGCAATTTTAGAATTCAGAACGTTCATAGTGGTTTCTTGCACCAGCTGAATTTTTAATAAAACAAAACTCTACTGTAATTTTAAAATCGATACAACACTGTAGAATTATTTACAAAGGAAATAAAATTGGGACATTGCATATCCTGACAGAGTATGTAGCGTTTAAACATGATTGACCTCAGGGCGACTCATCAGGGTCCCTTGGTCACGACAGTGGCTTGTTAACCAGGTTACAAGGCAATCGTTCATCTCAGCAGTATCCAGCTCACTGTTTCTAGCCCTTCTCTGCTTTCAACTCACGTAATCAATTTCCTTAATTAGTTTTTAATCAGAAAAAGATTACCAGGTACCTGCAAGTTTGAGTCACGTAGGTGCTTCATTATGATGCAAGTGAGATTTTTTTATGTAATAAGACAGTCGTTCTCGTTGTGAACAGAGAACACATAAATAAGTCCATTCATCAAGTTGGGGAAACATCGGAGAGAGGATGTAACAAGGTATCTAGTTACGTGTAACAATTTTACACTCAGAAGATGAGCCTCTTAAATTCCGATACTGTGGGCTTTTCAGTTAATATGTGAAAGCAAAAAAATATTTTGATTTCTATAAAATATTAAGAACATCATATATTCACATTTTCCAATCATTTTTCTGAATTAAATGTGGAGCTAAAGGGACACACTAAGCAGTAAAACAATGTCTTAATGAACTCGCTTTGGTGGAGAGATCATGCAGTCAGACTTCTCAATTTCGTCCATTTTGGTGTTTTTTGACTCACACAGCCTCCTTACACACTTCCTGGAAAAAAGCTCATGTGTTTTAATTTCCCTTATTGCATAATGTGTTTATCTCTTGATTTACTAATGGCATGCTAGAGTTTGCAGCAGCCTCCTGTGTGTGATTAAAGTTTTCTTAGAGGAAATCTATAGTGTTAGGAATACAAAGTTCGCCCCACCCCTTTGTAGTACATAAAGGGTTAAAAACAATTTATTTACTCATCCGATTCCAGCGTCCATCTCCTTTGGTGCTGGGTTGGTACTCCACCTCCTCCGACTCTGGGTGGGTGGGGTGCATGGACCCCTGGTAAGTCACCCTCCTGCACCTAAAAGGTAGGAAATAGGAGGGTGACTAATTTTTTTTTAACAGTGTGTGTGTGATTGTGAGAGAATGTCAGTATATCTGTGTCTGTGTGTGTGTGTGTGTGTGTGTGTGTATGTGTATGTATGTGTGTGTGTGTATGTGTATCTGCATGCATGTCTATATGATCTTACACCAAAACTGCTTCATTAAGATAAAGTTGTTTTGGTGCTTAGAGTATCCCTTTAACCCCTTAAGGACCAAACTTCTGAAATAAAATGGGATCATGACATGTCACACATGTCATGTGTCCTTAAGGGGTTAAAGAAGAACTCTGTAAGGTCTAATTTATATAGCCATGTAAAATGTAAAACCAAGCAATTAATGAAAGATTGCCAAGCACTGACAACGTAAAGATTTAGCAACCTCACATTTCACATTACGAACATTATCTCTCTGAATTATAGTACATATAACGCAAAACACTAAATACCATTAAAATAACAAGCAGACGCTCCAAGTTTAGATTTCACTGCCTATATATTTTCTATATTTTATTTTAAAGAAAATCTTTGGCCAATATGACCTCTTTTCAGTATATTTCTTTCTTAATCTACTTGGACCAACTATGTATAATTAAGTAAAAACGGCTTGTTTATCTGGTCTTAAGTCAGACTTAAAAAAAAACCCCAAAAACACAATTTTTTATTTTGTAGGTTTTTGAGTAACAATCAAAAATAAATGAAAACATATATCATAATATATATAAATACTTTGGTAGCGCACACTATATATACTTTTGAATGTTCTCTAAAGAAGACGCCTAGAGTTATTTAGCTGACATTCAGTTTGAAGTAAGACTATAGAAGACAGAGCTGGTGAGCTAAACTGCGGATGAGTCACAGGGCTTGATGACGCGTTCCAGAATTTTCACAACAGCTGAAGTGCCCAAAGGTTATATATCATATTGCCACTGTATGTGCATGGTAATACATGAATATATTACTTTGTATATTGTTTTGCATTTCGACATATTGGCGAGCCAGCCACATATACCAAGTGAATAAGTAATTTAAATTGTACTTCGAATTTTATACGTTACTTTGAAATCTGCACGGTGAATGTGCAAATTAACATCAACATTTCAAAATTCTTTACTGTACCCAAAAGGGGTTAATTACATTGTCTCCCTCTCTCGCTGCCAAATCGTATATTTTGTAATCAAGGATAGCATGCCAAGGGTTAAAGAGGAAGGCAAACATATCTTGGAATAACTCTGCTGGCCTTACACGGCATGCAGGCAGATAATTAAGAAAACAATTCAATCTCATTAGTAAATGTGATGGGGTCTGGGAGAGAGAGATGCTGGCGTAATTGAAATGAGCTGTTCCCTGGGGAGTGAGGGTCACTTACCCTCTCACAGACCACTGGCATTTTTGGATTTTCAAGGAAATTATTTGGATCTTTCAACGGAGGAAGACAAAAGCTTTTATTTATTTATTTATTTTTCCTTCTCATTTTAATTCCTTACCAACCATATGGATGTGTGCATGCCAGAAAAAAAAATGCTTTCTGCTATATGAAAAACAAACAGTCTTCATGTTTACTAGAATGCATATGCTTCCAATTATTCTAGGACTGCTTGCTATGGCATTCAAGCACTAACACTGCGTGTTGCTTAGGGTGATGGGTGTTGTTATCCATTGCAACAATTTCTCTCCTAGTTTAATTTCTTAGGGTCGGTTTCTTTTCCAGTGATAGAAGGGCTACACACATCGTCTCAATCACACAAACATAAATTGTTATGCTGTAAAACATACAATGTTACAGATCTCTTTTCTGCTTTACTGGAGGCAATAATGCTATATTGGATATAGCAGAGCTGTTTTTTTTTTTTAAAGGACTAACCCTTGGTTGCAAGACCTTTATTCCAGAAAAAACAAACTCTCAACCCTCTGTACCAGCTGTGATTATGGCTTTGTAGCAGGAGGTAGGCCTCACAAATTCCCACTGTAAATCCACTGTATATTTCTTTGTAAATATGTGTTCTCGTTTCTTTCTCCACAGGGGTCACCATTTGTGTATCTGTGCATAATTGAACAGTACATTTGTTCACTGTTGGAGACGAATGTCCAGACTTGATGAAAAGCCAAGTCATGAAATAGAGATACTTAGGGGTAGAGAACAGCTAGGACCTAGACACACGTGGTTTGTTTTTTATAATACTTAATCAAACTAATGTATGGCAGCAATTGGCACAGCTCTCTGGTGTCACTAAATACACTGGAGCAGTTTTGCCTCTGCAGTGAGGTGTTGGGCCTGTAGGTAAATAACACTGTGAAGGTTGTTTACTAAACAGGGTATTGTGGCATCTGATAGGACATTGTAAGTTTTTGGCTAAAATGGAAGAACTGAAAAAACATTCTTAGCTAGCTATTTTTTGCAGAATAGCTCTTTTGGTTTACAATGTGCAATTATTTTGTCAATTCTCCACAATTTACGTTTACCATTTCCATGATTTATTTTTTTGTTTTCTGAAAGCGCAGTCCTTTTATTTGAACTATTTTTGACAACACCATTCAGTAGAACCAATCTCTTTGCATTTGAAAGAAGCACTGAATATTGTGACGGACACACTGTTGGGACAAAAATCTTATACCTATAAGCTTATATGGAGAGGATAGGAGGGAGGATCAAATGTAAGTATCAAAAAAGCACAATAAATGGTTGAACTGTGCAACAATGTATCATAGCGAAACTAATGTGACACTTTAACTTTATTGACTATATTGCCGAAATGATACAGTTGCCTCAGTGTACTCTAAATAGTAGTGCTTGCAATCCCTATATACATCTAGGAGACTGTCTCAATAACAGTTAGATGCCAATACATGGTCGTTCTCAGTATTCGAATGATACAAAAATGATAATAGAGCCCTGCCCATGCAGTCAACCTAGAGACAAAGATATATGGGAAAGATAAGATTAAATAAATCCCTTCAGTCCATCTATGATGGATAAGCAGATAGATAGAGGGAACAATGGAGAATATACATCAAAACCTCCCTTCGCATATATAAGTCACTGGGAGTGATGGCCAATGGACAGTGGTTGATCTAGTCTAAAGGACAATGCTGCTAAAGGCACCACTATTCTAATTCCCTGCAATCTCCTTGAAACACCTTTGTGGGTGTTCTATGCTATGGCTGGCACTTAAAGTAATGTCCCTATAACATGATACCTGCTCTAATCCTACTCCAGATAAAGAAGATTACATATTCAACTACAAAAAACAAACAAAAAATGAGTGAAGTAAGGATTCCCTTAAGTGCATCGTGAGTGCTCAAGTGAGGTGTAGGGATATCCTGCTAAAACCCGACGCGCGTTTCGGAGTACGAGGTATCATGTTATAGGGACATTACTTTAAGTGCCAGCCATAGCATAGAACACCCACGAAGGTGTTTCAAGGAGATTGCAGGGAATTAGAATAGTGGTGCCTTTAGCAGCGTTGTCCTTTAGACTAGATCAACCACTGTCCATTGGCCATCACTCCCAGTGACTTATATATGCGAAGGGAGGTTTTGATGTATATTCTCCATTGTTCCCTCTATCTACCTGCTTATCCATCGTAGATGGACTGAAGGGATTTATTTAATCTTATCTTTCCCATATATCCTTGTCTCTAGGTTGACTGCATGGACAGGGCTCTATTATCATTTTTGTATCGTTCGAATACTGAGAACGACCATGTATTGCCATCTAACTGTTATTGAGACAGTCTCCTAGATGTATATAGAGATTGCAAGCACTACTATTTAGAGTACACTGAGGCAACTGTATCATTTCGGCAATATAGTCAATAAAGTTAAAGTGTCACATTAGTTTAGCTATGATACATTGTTGCACAGTTCAACCTTTATTGTGCTTTTTTTGATACTTACAATCCTCCCTCCTATCCTCTCCATATAAGCTTATAGGTATAAGATTTTTGTCCAAACAGTGTGTCCGTCACATTGATACCAGTTTATTGGGAGTACTCCTTAACCCCTTAAGGACCAAACTTCTGGAATAAAAGGGAATCATGACATGTCACACATGTCATGTGTCCTTAAGGGGTTAAAGGGGAACTACCCGATTATAGCTTGTTTTGTATCTCAAAATCCGGGTTCAAGCCCATACTAGGTGGAACTGGTACCACCATCCTGACCTATTTCCCTAGACCTCTATCCAATCTAAAGGTTGGTTGAGGATCACGGGAAATTTCATTTTATTTTTTCATTAAAGCACTGAATATTGTTGCCTCTATTAAGAGTACATTTTTACACTGAACATATGTGTTTATTAAATGATGGGATCTGTAATTAATAGCGCTATCTTGTCCTGCTGTAAAAAAAATACGTTCAATGACAGAGAGACTGAGAACAAATTATTCCAATAGTGTGGACTAAATAAGATTATTTTGGTCTGTGATGTTCCTGTCACAATTTAGAAACAGAAGGATGACTTTAACAATAAAGTACACAAAATGGATTGTGCCAGGAAGAAAAGCAAGGCCGTGACGGTTAAGCGTGGTACTCCAGATGTCTGTGAACTACACTTCCCATAATGCTAAGCTGGAGGTCTAAGCAGCATGAGAAATAGTTCTCAAAACACATGGATTGCCAATCTTAGTAATACTTTCTTTGAGCAGATATTGCAAACACTGTAGTAAAATGAATTAGTTTTTTTTAGGCCTATTTTAATGATGAAAAATCTTGGAACATTAAAATATAAAAGCCTGGCATTTCTATTTATACATTTATACATTTTGGAGTGTTCCCAAGCATGGTAATTCCTACTGAAAAGGCGAGAAAGCTGGTAGGAGTGACAGGCGGATGTTACATTAGTGTAACACTTAAGAAGCAAGAATCTTGGCAGAGCCTGGGTGCTGTGGAAGTGGGTATTTATTTATTTAATATTTCCTTAAGGAATAACATACATAGCATAAGGAGAAGATAAAGTCAGCCTATCATGACAGGTTTACTTTAGTCTGTATGGGCTTCCTCGTCTAAGTTTGTAAAGAGCCTGTTATTTTGTTTGTCAACCGCCAATTTGCTTAGATCCAGTAGTGCTGCATTATTTAATAATTATTATTATTTTTACCACCTTCATCTTGTCGCATACTGCATGTTTTCTATTCCCCAGTTATCATCTGAGCCATGTCCTTAAGGAAATAGAAATTGCTATAGTGCACTAATATTTTGAATCTGGGGTGATTTATTGGTGACCCCAAACTCTTACAGAGTTTGCTACTGTATTTGATCAAATACACTTAACTCAGTATTATATAGCCAGAAAAGGCAATAAGAGATAAGTCCTCCCAAAAAACGCTAAACGTCAGGATGAAGAAGTTGCTGAAAACCAAATTATGGAAGAAATTGAATATCTGCTTAGTAAACTAGAGGGGAAAATATAAACGCATAAAAAAATGGAGAGGGGAACATCTGCTTTAAAGACTTGGCAGAGCATAACTCACATGCAATAAAAAGCTTCCTGACGTATAAAGCTTGTGGGTGCATATAATAGGGCACAGATTAACTGCCTGATCTCTGAAATAGAGCTTTCTTACGGGTCAGCGCCTCTTATTTAGCTCAGCGGTGTATGTACATACTCTATATTGCTGCGGATGCACAACGAATGCACAGTTTGCTCCAGTGCTGACATGATTATAAATAAAACAAGCCTTGCTGGTGCTGTAGTAAAGTCAGATGGGCAGTCTGAGGTAGTCACTAACAACACCTATGCCTTAATAGTCTAGACTGAATCTAGCTAAGCTTAGCACTGCAGAGGCTTGTGGACGATATTTCCCATGAGGCTTAGCCACAAGCATCTGCCAAAGTTTGGCTTAGTGTTATAGTAGACATAGAAAATGGAAAACAGTGGTGATAAGGTTGCCAATGCTTGGTGCGGACAAACAATACATTCCCAGATGTCGTAGAACTGAAACGTCCATGATGCTTTGCCAATCAAAAGGCTGGAAAAATATTATGGAAGTTGTAGTAATAGACTAGAACATTTGTGTCACGACTACTAGTGTGGTCCAGCACGCAGAAACTATGGAAACATATACATAGACAAGAAAAGGAAAATAAAAGGACAGAGCGTAAACCAGACCTTAGAATGGCCAGACTAATACGCTAGAGACAGAGAATGGTCAAAGGGAAAGCCGAGGTCAAGGAAGCCAGAAATACACAATACCATCCACACAAGCCAAGTCAGGGAAACCAGAATTCAGAATAACCAGGGAAAAGCCAAGAACAGGAACCAAAAATCAGGCCAGACCTGTTGAAATTGGAACAGTTACAAGGCTGCAATAGGTAGTTTCCAAGCAGTTGAAGATCTGCAACTACCTATGATTGTTTACTAGCCATAAGTCTAGGAGATACTCTTTGGCTACCCCAGATATATGATCATTGGTTTTCCTGAGGGCTGTCTTCAGGGCAAAAGTCAGGGTTTATCATATGGCCCTTGTATTCCCTGACAAGCCAGTGGGTTCTTTTGTAATACTTCATTGATTTGGTATTACTAGTTGTTCTATTGATGGAGCTTGGTGGTTCTTGGTCGAACATCACTGGGTTATTCCTCTATTATGATTCACTAAGAATCCTTGAAGGCTGATTTAATAATCACTGGTCTACATAACCAGTCTCACCACCTTACTGGAACAACTGCATGTTTCAGAAACACAAACAGCAGGACATGTGTGCTACATGCAATAAGTGTGTGAACCTTCCAAAATGTTTGCAGTTCACAAATTGTTTAGGGACAGGTTCCTGAGCTAAAGGAATATATATTAATAACAAAGCTAAAAATCAAATAGCAGATACTGACTCAGATAAGTTGAGATCGGAGGTTGAGGTGCTAGAGAAGGGAAAGTGCTAAGGTTTAACATACTTTTGATGTTCCTCCTTGGTTTGCTTGTTTTTACTGTCCCAGCTGCTGTGAATGTAAGGTCTTGCTTGTGCTGAACCACTTTACTGAAGAACTTGAGCAATGGTTTACCAGTGTCTACAATCAATGTGATAGTTTGTCAAAACATCATAACAACCCATTGTAGTGGCTATGGCACAGTGTGCGTGTTAGTGTATGTCAGTAAATTATAAATTCTGAAAAATGAAATACATGTTTGTCCTTTAATATTCTGCTTCCATGCAGCTCTATTGCATCTAATGTTGGGTGCGGGACCCCCAACTGTAACTAGACTTTAAACCCACAACCCAAAAGATGGGAGTCTGAAGCAGCAAAGGTATCTGTTTCCCACCATTTACATTTTTATCCCCCAGTCAGAGAGAATGGATAAGGGGCGGGGGGGGGGGGGGGGGGGAACGTGTACCGGGACCCCCAATAATAAATAATATTATTTTCCATGCAAAACAAAGGTGATGGGGTTGGTTGCGGCAGTAGTTCTGCTGTCTTCTGCCTAACTTAAAAAATAAATAAATTACATGGAAGGAGCATGGATCTCCCTTCTTGTAATTAAATTATATATATATTGGTTTTTTTTTTTTGTTCGTTTTGTTTTATAAATGATTAATTCCTTTGTCTTTCAAAAAAATCACCCAAAATTATGATGAATTTGTATTTGTCTGAAAACTAATGCGTAAATTACTTTTTATTCAAAGTGCTCGGTAAATTGTGGTGTATATGTATTTAATAAAATAGTGTAGTACAAACAGTATATGAATGTTTGGAACACAAATGATGTAGCAACAGACTTGCTTGTTTGAATTCGTCAATACCGTTCATAATCCCAGAATAGATTACATTTAAAATGTCAGGCCAGCTTTAATGATATAACTAATACTGCATGTAAATAACTTGATAGGATTCAGAAGGAGGAATTGTGGATCAATGGTTCCTTACATTCCTAGTGATACTCCATGTATAATGGATGTACATAAGGCTTATCCATTACAAAATTGGTCTGGGAAACTCAGAGGGTTTTAAAAGACATAGATTGTTAATGTACCTGGCATTTAGTGAGTTAATGCAAATTGCAAACTAAAGCTTATATGTTCTTTGTTTAGTGTTTTCACAATGTAAACCATAATTTGTCTTTAGGGATCATTAAAGGCATCCAGACCACTTAATCTCAATGTGTACAATGACCCTTCAGTTTAACCCTGGAATGTAGAACATTGCCGTTTAGTAGATATGGTTTGCTTTTTTTTAGTAGATATGGTATGCTTTTATTGCAGGGTTAAGCACACCTATAGTGTCTGCTGCCTATCTCCCTGACAGCCCCTCGACAGCCCACTCTCACACTCATAACAAAGTTTGACTCAGTCATGTGACATTCAATGTCCTCACGTATTGCATGAGGACTTTAAACATCATCAAATGCAGCACGTAGCAGAAGTATTTGCTTGGATGTGCACACATGTACAGTTTAAATTGCTTATTTCACTTAAAGGGACTCCATAGGCACCCAGTCCCCTTCATCTCAAATTAAATTGTCTGGGTGCCATGCCCAAGCCTTATTAATCGTTCAACTGAAAATATTGTTGTTTAGTAAATACTGCAATGTTTTCATTGAAAGATGCCTCTAGTGTCTGTCTTCCTGACAGCCACTACAGGTGTTTTTACTGTAATAGCCGAGTTAAAGTCAGCTCACAGAGACAACTTGATTGGCACAGCTTGGCATTTTGTCGCGCATGCGCACTAGCCTCTCAATGTTTCCCTGTGGGGAAATATTGGTTTGGCTGAGATCGATAACAGAGGCAGAGAGGCATCATGGACTCATGGTATAGCGAGGGGTGGATGGTAAGTAAACCTCACTTTTAAACCCTCACAGGGGGAGGGGGTGCAGACACAATAATATTTATATTAAAACTTTACCGTTAAGGATACATGTTTGCATTCATAACACTATAGTGTTCCTTTAAACTTAGATTTAGGATTTTTACTCTGGCCTGGATGTGCATCCATTTTCTTTCACTCCAAATTCCAGTCTCTCACTGGGCATGGAAGGATGCTATGCTTTGCCTTGAGGAAGCAGAACGATTCAGCTGCCATAGTGTAGCTTTAGCTTACACCTCTATGCCACTGCGTGCAGCTTTGTCTAGCACGAGATAGATGAAATAGAAAACCCACTGAAATAGACATGCCAGGTGCACTTTAAATACAGCACTTTTTAACATGCAGCACATTCATTTATTGAAGTTCTGCTTCGGGAAAGAGAACAGGCTGAAAGACTGCTTGTACTAAAATATCCTGAACTATCTCAATATCTTATCCAGTATTAAGGCAGGTGAAAGGAGTGCTTGTGTGATAATACACGATTATATTAGATATTTGCTAAAGCCAGAATAACAGGCTCATTGCCGCTAATTAACATCAGACACTTAAGAGGGTCGGATTTATTAAACGCCTATTGTTTGCCATTGAAAATCCAGCTTCTATTTAATTTACTGGGTAAGCAGCTCATTTTCGTGCAGGCGGAGGACCGTAGGATGGATTAATCACTGTCCTTGAAATGAAAAGGATTAATAGCAAATTGCATATGGGCAGAGGGCAGATTGGAAAACATAGTGAACATAAGAAAAAACACGCAATGGGTGCCAATCTAAGCAAAGGAAGATGCCACTCAATTCTCTTTTAACTCACCGTTCTTATCATTGATTGCATTTTTTTATTTTTTTTTTCTTATTTACTTTTACATGCTCAGAGTTTACTTATTAATTGTATAGTTAATGTTAAGGGCTTTATTGAATCAACAGTGAGTTGTGGCAAATGTAAAGGTATTAAAAATTAGCTTTAAAACTAAACTTGGAAAAAAAACATATCATATTAAATAACAGGTACTGCAAAAACTACTTGTATTTATTGTCTCACACCAATACATCAAATGAACACATTCTGATATTGAAGAAATGGGCATGCTCATTGCTCAGTCACTTTTTGTTATTTTTTTTGGAATTGAGTTACCGTATATACTCGAGTATAAGCCGACCCGAATATAAGCCGAGGCCCCTAATTTTACCCCAAAAAACTGGGAAAACTTATTGACTCGAGTATAAGACTAGGGTGGGAAATGCAGCAGCTACTGGTACATTTCTAAATAAAATTAGATCCTAAAAAAATTATATTACTTGAATATTTATTTACAGTGTGTGTATATTATGAATGCAGTGTGTGTATGAATGCAGTGTGTGTATATGAGTGCTGTGTGTGTATATGAGTGCAGTGTGTGTATGAGTGCAATGTGTGTGTATGAGTGCAGTGTGTGTATGAATGCAGTGTGTGTATGAATGCAGTGTGTGTGTATGAATGCAGTGTGTGTGTATGAGTGCAGTGTGTGTGTATGAGTGCAGTGTGTGTATGAGTGCAGTGTGTGTATGAGTGCAGTGTATGAGTGCTGTGTGTGTATGAGTGCAGTGTGTGTATGAGTGCAGTGTGTGTATGAGTGCACTGCAGCTCCTCTGTCAGCTCCCAGTGTAAGTCTCGCGGCCGCACTATGACCCTGCGGCTCTCGCGAGACTTACACTGGGAGCTGACAGAGGTGCTGACCGGACTGGCGCGAAGGGAGCTGACAGGAGCTGCAGGAGAGGTAAGTAAATGCACACAGCCCCTTGTCTGTATTATGGCAATGTAAATTGCCATAATACAGACATTGACTCAAGTATATGTCGAGTTGGGGTTTTTCAGCACAAAAAATGTGCTGAAAAACTCGACTTATACTCGAGTATATACGGTATGTTGATTTGGAAACCAAAATGCTAAATAATTTCTTTATCCCACTCGGAGCTGTGCATTGGCGACCAATGATATGCACACAAGGGTACATTTATTTTGGCTGTTTTTATTTGCTGCTGTGGCACATTTCCCATTATTCCCATTATATCTGGAGTCATTTTTAAGCACACTCTTGTCTTTAGTTTGCTCTTTTTCTTATTGCAGCCAGGCAGGGATCAGGGAGAGTACCACTTTCTGCCAGTAGATGTCAGATAAATAGTAGTTATAAGAAGTGGCTAGAGAGAGAGACAGGGAAAAGGTCATTGTTTGTCTTACCCCATCACGGTATCCTTAATGTAGTTTATTAATCACACAAGGTTAGAAGGATAATTCCATTTTTTTTTTAATTCTTTCTTTCTACAGTTAAAGTTCTTCCCATGAGTATTTTGAAATATTTTTTTAAAATGTATATATAAATATTATAAAGCATTGATGTTGCACGACTCATGGCACAGGTATTGATCTTAAAGGCACACTACAGTCACCGAGACCATTTCATCTCAACGAAGTGGTCTGGGTGCAGTGTCCCTGTCCTTTTAACCTTGGAATGTAAAACAATGCAGTTTTTTAGAAAAGTTGAAATATTTACATTGCGGGGTTAAACACATCTCTAGTGGCTGCCCTACTGACAGCCACTTTAAATGCTCCCGCTGTACTTAAAATGTCACGTGCCGCAGAAGCCCATAGGAACATTTAGAATATTTTACTATTGGGAAGCTTGAATGCGTGCGTGGCACTCACTTTACATGTGCATCAGGTCCTTAATGTTCTTCTATGAGGAGCATTGGATTGGACAATACCAGAGAAGGCAATGCCACTGTGATTACGTCTTGGGAGGCAGGGAAATAAGCAGTGCTCGCCGATGAAAAAAGGTAAGTAAAACTTTTTTATTTAAATGAATTTTAATGGCAAACAGTGATGGTGGTGGGGGAGACATTAACTAAGGACAGGGGTACTGGATACAGAGTTGTGGATTTCCGAGTTAAAATTTATTTTACAGATATCACAAACACAAATTTGTTAAATATACGGAATAAGTAAACAAAATGTTAAAACTCCTGAGAAATTATAGCTCCTCTCTAACATGACATCTGCTTGTAGATATCTAAATATATATGCTTGGGCTTAAGAGTTGGTAGACACAAAATGCATTAAGCCATTTTGTGGCCCGCCAATGGATTTCAGGCAGCCCGCGAGGAACTACTGTGCTTCACACAGGCCCGCTCAATTAGGAGTTCCATTGGGTAGCCCATGTACTTAGAGCCACCAGATGGGCATGTGTCAGCAGAGGCCTGGTCGAGAACTGTGACCCTGCTTATCTGCAGCCTGGGAGGAAGTGCTGCAAGTCACTTATTTTGTGGTCGTAGGGTCTGTGAGTCACATACAGGGGAGGTGTAACTAGGGCTGTATGGACAGTAACAAAAGGGATTTAACTCAAAAATGGCAGAAATATGAGCACTGCGACTTCGGAGGCATAATCTATACACCTAAACTGCTTCATTAAGCTAATGTTGTTTTGGTGACTATAGTGTTCCTTTAATGTTTCCTGCATATGCCAATATGTGTTATTATCCACATAACTGCATAATGTCTTGAGATAAATATACAATTTTATTTTATTTGGATAAAACACTATTTCTTAATCTCTAGGTCAGGACCCAAATATGGGACCTCATGTTATTTTACAGATTCCCAAGTGGTTTATATAACAGAATCTGTCAAAGTGAATTGATTACTTTCCCAGCATATCTTTCCCCAGTGCAATGGTGATCTCTGTGATAGCATATTAAAGCTTAGTATTTTTTTTCCAAATGAAGAATGGGTTGCAATGCTATATGTTTTAGGTCTCTGTCCTTTACCACTGGTCTATGAGGAGCAAGAAGAAACAGTTGTTCAGAAAGACAAGGGTTATTCGGTCTGACTTTGTACACTTTTTGAACTAAGAAAGAAAGGTTTTTCTATTTCTAGACTAATCATCAGGTATTCAAAGCTAGTACTAAACAAGACTATTTTACTGTCCCTACAATGAGATATGTAAACAGTCCATAGAGAAGCACTACAGGAGCAGTGAGGAAACTGCAGTGGGAAATGTACATTGATTGATTGATACATTGATAAGGATCAACTCATAAAACCAATGCTTCATATTTTTTTTTTTAGCTAATGAGACTACCAACAATTGTGACATTTTAACAATTATATTATAATATATATTTCTCCTTTTTTTTTTTTTTTTTTTTTTATCTAAAGGAGCAGAGTACTGGCCATAATAGCACATTGGTAGGAAACTATGTATTGAAGGGATGAATATTGCATGACTGTATGATGGTATGGTCTGTATGATTGTATGATCAAACATTAAATAGGAAAACACGTCTGTATTTGTCCTCCTTCTGTTTTTCCGTTTGTCTAATGTACTCTCCCTCATTCCCCTTTAATATTATGTTGCTTAATTTCGCTATTATAAACCTCATCCCAATTCTAAATACTCTCCCCATTATCCTCATTTCATATACATGCATCACCATTTTTTTTATAGATCGCCGTTTGATACACTACAGTCTTTTTTATACAATGTCCCTATTTTACATAAGATATATATTTGAAATAATTCCAACCTATATACAGTACTTACTATCCTCAATTCATACTCTTGCTTCATCTTCATCTTGTATACAACACACATCACCAGTTCATATAATGCAGAAGAATTCTAGTTTATGGGATAAGGTCAGACCCAGTAGTCCAGAATAAGAGGCTCTACATTTTTGGGCTCTATCTGGTAAAGGAGGGGTCCTCATGTTTCTGACACTTACTAGGAGTTTTTATTTTGCAATGCAAAGTGTTACAGTACATTCATTAGCTGTAGCACATTTTCTCAACACAACCCAGGGTAGTAAAAAAAAAAAAAAAAAAAAAAGCATCTTTAAAATGTTAATTCCCCAAGCAAAATGTGCAAATATTAAATTAGCTGCTGGTTCACTATTTAGTGTTATCTTCAAACACCTTTTATAAACAATCACAAAAATATAATAATAGTGTAGCGCTTTAATAAAATTAATTCACAAGTGTATAGCACAGTCCTTTTCATCAAAGTTCCAACGCAAAAGGATGACTTTATATTATTACAAGCATTAAAGTTCTTCCAGTGTCACACACAAAGAATTGCATATCTTATACAAAATAAAGTGCCAATGAGTAAACACAAAAAAGTTTTATGAAATGCCAGTACCACTTGTAAAGTACCAACGCAAATATCTAAAAAATATTCAGCAGTAATAGGAATATCCAGGGAACTTATAACCACAAAAAGAAAAGCAGATGACACACAATTGTGCAATATGTAAAGTACAATGCAATACAACCAAAAGTTTTAATAAGTGCCCACTCACATAGACCAGAGCCTGAAATTGTCTCTATCTAAACGCCTTGGAACCTTTGAGAGACTCCTCTTCTCTTGTGTAGTCGTTATGGACACAGAGATGAAAACAGATAGAAATATATGATGCAGTATGTCCGTGCCACAAAATGCATAAAAATGAGCCAAAAAACCCAAACACTCACGTGCTCCAGAGCCATACTTTAGGCTCTTTGGGATCACAGTGCATCTACTTTGGGGGACACCACCCTCTGTGGTCTGATGTAGAAAATACTCCAATGGATGGTTGAAGCTTTGAAGCTTACATTTATTAGATTAATTTAGAATTAACAAACAAGTAAAAGAACATAAAATAGTAAAATATAATAAAATCCACAGGGTATCAGTAAAAATGCCAGTTTCACCTCTTTCAGGCTTCCTCAGTTAGTATTTTTTGGGTTGTTTATTAACATTCTAGAGTACATTACACGTAATATTATACATCAGTTAGTTAATTATAAGAAAAAAACTAATTGTGATTAATAATGAATAAATTAGGAGGAGGGAATAATTTCTGAATATTGAGTTAATTTAAACATGTTTGTGTTATTGTTGTGTTTCAAGCACGATCTATGCTAATTAACATGGCCCTTGTACACGTTATCTCGCTTGCACTCACATTTAAGCCTATCCTTTTGAAATTGTAATGTAAAGCTGTAAATATTTTTAATCAATGTGTTGGAATGTTAAAAGACAGCCCCAGGGACAATTGCAGAAAATACCGTGTTGCAGAGTGAATTTCTTCCACAGAGAGGATGGGCTGAATTTGCACTATATGTCTGTTCAGGCGTAATTCACCTCTTTCATAGTATGTGCACCCACACTTATTATATATCATTTTATTCAGGGGAAACAGGGCTTTCATTTAACAACATGAATAAAATATAAAAAAAAAAATGGGAGAAAATAATAATGTTTAAACATTTTTTCATTCTACTTGACATTTTAACTGTGAATGTCATAATACTGTTAGCTTTTACTGCAATAAAATACACATATTTTGGGGGCGGAGCCTGGCAAGCAAGCGAGCAAGACGTGCTCTGCTCGAGCTCCAGCCGATCGGGAGGTTTACTGCCTAATATCTAGGGGTGAACCGCAGAAAGAACCACGTACAGTGTCTAGAAAGCTTGGGGAAACCAGCACACACATGCGGATACCCGACTTACCACACAGCATGCCTGGGAACCGAAACGGCGGAGTGAGGCCTACAAGGTCGGACGGGCTGGGAAGGCGGCCGCTTCCCGCTCACCATACCGGGCCACAAGCAAGCACCAGGCGTCCCCTCCCCCCCTACGGACCGGGGGGGATATCCCGGTCCCCGCCACATGGAGCTGGCTCGGCTGCACGCCTGCACTCGGGACCGACAGCCGAAACAAGCAGACCGGAGGTGAGGGCCTCCAAAATGGCGGACGCAAGCGACGGCAAAACTCATGGTACGCAGCAGCAGCCTACTACACCCACATGCATCTCTAAAGCAGGCAAGAGGGAGGTGAAGCAAAGTGGGGCAACAAATCCACACAGCCTGTCCACAAGAGCCACCCAGCCAGTGCCCGAAATGCGGAGCATCAGCCTCAGGACACACAAGTCCTCACTAGAAACCTTTGATTGGCTCTGCGCAGGCCTCAGGGAGGCTTTATACAGCCAGGGAGTAACTCACCGCCAAGCTGAATTAAAGGTGGCATCATGGATACGTCCTGCAGCGAGACGCAGCTACTTTATACAGATGCCCCGAGCCTCCAAGATGGCCGTCCGCCACAACAGATATCGCCGGGCTCTGAGGCGAGATGGGGTACCAAACCCCCAGCACACACGAACCCAACAGCACAGTCGGCACAGCGGAGGGGCACCCAGAGATGTAGGGCAGAAATCTTCACCATGGACGAAAAGCCGAACCTCTGCAGCAGCTCAGGGATCAGATCCGAACCATCCGCACCGATATACCGGGACCCAGCGGTGGCACATACGGCCAGACTGCGCAAGGAACACCCGGCGCGTTAAACGACTGACAACACCTGCCAACTGCCGTGCGAGCGGAGATGGCCACACATGCCCAAGGGAGCGAGGTATGCCAGCGCTTGTCCCGCCCCTGAAATGCCCCAGCCAGCCCCACTGGCCCCAGTTCGGACCACGACACCCGAGAACTTTGCACTCCTGGGTTACTGACCCCCCACTCATGGGCATTGGCTAAAAGGACCGATGGCAGAACCCCACAGTTGCCGCCTGCCTCTACCTAACCAAATCTAGCCAGAAAAGCTCCTAACCCTTTGTTTATCAGATGAGAGCAGGCGTGAACTGACCGGGACTCTAAACACAGGCCAGCACTCCTAATTCAAAGTATTCGCTGACACCCAGCCTCATATGCCTCAAATGGACTCACAAGATCATCTATTACAGCGTTTGGTTCATCTTTTATGTTTATTTTTTCTGTTTGAAATATCGCCAGAGGCCTGACTATCACTATAGCGCAGCCATGTGTCACCCTGTCGACATATCCCCTAGCACTCACCCAACTACTGCTGTTTTGTACTAAGCTATGGCTTAACCACAATTCCTTTACCTACCGTATAGCACCACGGCTACATAGTTAACCTACCTTGTTTATGTTACAAGCTCAGTACTAATGCTATTAGTTTTAATGCAACAGCGCATTCTTAACCTTCAAAACGTATACTAAGCATAGAACAACATTGTATGTTCCTATATAAATAACATTTAGCAGAGTCTTAGCCATGAAGAATGATTCGCAGTTAGAAATATATACCTAGCTTGTTTACCATTGTATGAATATAAAAACGCAATGCTCCTTAAGTGAATTAACCTATAATATAAAAATTGTGCAAGTACTAACCTAAACCCTAATGTTATATCTGTTGAACAGCATGAGGACTGCCGTTGGGGTACCGCATGCCAGCTTGTTATATCTCAATGCACTGAAAAAATAAAGAATAAAAAAAAAAAAAAAAAAAATACACATATTTGTATTCAGCGATGTCTCACATTTAAAACAGTACCCCCTATGTACAGGTTTTATGGTGTTTTGGGAAGTTACAGAGTCAAATATAAGGCTTGCGTTTCAGTTTTTTCGCATTGAAATTCGCCAGATTGGTTACGTTGCCTTTGAGACCCTACGGTAGCCCAGGATTGAGAATTACCCCCATGATGGCATACCATTTGCAATAGTAGAAAACCCAAGGTATGGCAAATGGGGTATGTCCAGTCCTTTTTTAGTAGCCACTTGGCCACAAACACTGGCCATCTAAGAGGTCTGCCTTGACGTGGCAGGTGGGCATACCTCCATGGCCATTGGAGGTAACTAAAAACCTCAATTTGTTTAAAAATACATTAGGGATGTGGAAAGAGCACAGGCAACTTTCTTTTTCTTTGGTTTTTACTATATGTATTTGGGCTGGTGTGTACTATGGTCATTGCTGCCGCCCAGGAGTAATGGGAGTTTGAGCGCAGGACTTGTTTCTTTGTATTTGTATTCACTTTTGTATCACACAGCTAGGTTGCAATGCTGCTGCCCATCCCATGTGTTCCCTATTAAGGATTAATAAGCATGTAGGGATGTATATAAAAAATACCCCTTTCTGTCGCATTAGGAATATTTTTGCCAGAAGCTCAAGGAAGCAAGGCGAATGGTTAGAGTTAGGACCCACCTAAGAGGTTTGCCTTGACGTGGCAGGTGGGCATACCCTCTCATGGCCATTGGAGGTAACTAAAAATCTCCATTTGTTTAAAAATACATAGGGATGTGGAAAGAGCGCAGGTAACTTTTTTTTTCTTTGGTTTTTAGTATATGATTTGAGCTGGCTATGGTCGTTGCTGCCGCCCAGGAGTAATGATAGTTTGAGCGCAGGACTTGTTTATTTGTATTTGTATGCCGTCTATGTGATCATGAGGTCCTCGTCAGGACCTCACAATCACATGGCCCAGGGGGGCCAGAATGGCAGCAGAAGGACTCCCTGGGATGCCAGGTGAGTCCCCCCACCGCGATTGCCGGCGTGGGATCGCCGGCAACCTGGTAAGTGAATAGGACGGTGGGGACGTGCTATGCCGACCCCCGGCGTTTAGAGCCGGGTCCCCTAGGACAGCATAGCATGCCGTCCTTAAGGGGTTAATAAACAGAGCCATGAATGACCTGATGTAAACAAACCAATGTATCTGCTGTATTAAAGGGTAGATGGAACAGTGCTTAAACAGGAACCATCGCTTCACTGGGAATTGTATCACTAAATAATAAAAATTAAAATTATTTATTGTTATTTAGGTTGTGTTAATGCTCTCTTTTAAATGTCTATTACAGATTTTGACATCAAAATGCAGCCCATTCCGGGCACAGCCAAAGCACACACTGCATTGGAGTAAGAGAAAATAAAACATAATTTCTCTCTCTCTCCAGCTCTACTTAATGTGCTTAGTGACAGAAAAGGGCAGAGTTTATAGAAATGATTGGCAGGAAGCCAAGATGAAGGCATTCTGTTACATGACTGCTGACCCACCCCTCTTTTTCCGTTAGGACACCACACACCTTTTCTGTGGATAAGTGCAATGGCCACAACTTTATTAAATTTAAATCAATTCAAATAACCATAACCTGTCAGCTGTTGGGCGGTTACCCAACAGACAGTTCTCCAACCTCTTTTCCCAAGGGCATCTACAGCAGGCACTTGCCAACAGGCCTCGTGCGGTTTGTCATCTCCCCAATTCGACTCCGCGTCTTCCTCCTTTATTCCGAGTTGTGCTGTCCAGGGATCTCACCAAGCCGTGACAAAGCAAGAAAGAGACAACACGACACCAAACCACCAACAAACTCCCAGTACTAGGGTGAGAGGGTAGGAAATTCAGCCAGGTTCTCTCTACTGTTTCTGCTGACTGCAAGGTCTCCACCCTACTTCCCACCACAAAACCCCTTGCATTTGTAACAAATTATCCTGTTTATGACCAGACAACCATACACGGGCAGCAATTATGCTCCCCCTTCCCAAGTTGCCCAGGGGGAAACTTGAAATAGGTAGAAACAGGGTTGTGGATTTCCAAGTAATTTTTCTGTAATTTATTTTACAGATCAAATTTGTTAAATATAGGGGATCAGTAAACAAAATGTTAAAACTCCTGAGAAATGATAGCTCCTCTCTAACTTGACAGCAGGGCTGTGTGTAGATATCTAAATATATATGATGTGCTTAAGAGTTGGTAGACACAAAATGCATTAAACTATTTTTCCTGTCACCTTCCTCATGGCTACAATAAAAAGCATAATTTGATTTAGAAGTCATTGCGATCCTGCTGTAATGCTGAGAAGCATTTCGTGTGACAGCCTTCTGGTCCGCTAGTTGGTCAGAATTATGGATCAGTTTTAGGAAGTAGAAACAACAAAAGTGATGACTTTAAAGAAACACCACACAAATAGAAACACGTAGTGTAGAAATGCTGTAGTGTTCCCGTACCTATTTAGGTATCCCCCTTCCCTTAGAGGTTGAAGGCAAGTATTACTTACCTTTTAACTCTTGCCACACTGGTCTCGGTGCAGCCACTTCATTTCCTTAGCTGAGATCATCAGCTTTGATAATCTCACCCAATCCAATGCTTCCACATAGGGAGCTTTGGGAGACTATGCGCAGTAAATTGCAACGCTATACCAATCAAATGCTCCCTAGAAGTAGCATTTGACTGATAATTGATCTGACTTGGTTCTCACAGGAGAAAACGCCTCTAGTGGCTGTGAGAGATGTGTTTAATCCTGCAGTGAAACATGTATTCCCATGAGCTAAATTTGACAGTAATCGATGTCTGCATGCAATGTGTGAGTGCGTTGAATGTTACATAGTTGAGATGAACTCAGTGTGGAAGCACCTCTGGTGGCTGTTAGGTAGACAGCCACTAGAGGTATGTTTAACCCTGCAAAATTTACACTACTAAACAGCAGTGTTTTAAATCCTATGGTTAAACCTAAAAGTCCACTGCGCCCAGACCACTTCATTGGGATTAAGTGGTCTGGGAGCCTTTAGTGATCTGTTAAAATAACTTAATAAGGAGTAAAGTTGTGGAGATTTATCAATAAATCATGATTGGAAAAGTGGTGCAAAGTTCTAAAAGTGGAGCAGTCACCACAGAAAATAGCAGAATTCTCAGGTGAGAGTCACTGGTGATGATCCCATTATATTCATCACTTCTGATTTTGACACTTTCAAGTTCATTCACTATTCAGGGTTATTCACCGAACTTCACATTGTCACAAATTAAAATTGAATTGGAAAAACGGAGGCAAAATTAGCTGATCTGGAAAAATCTAATCACATTTTCAGTTTGACTAGTATGGCCTAATTTCTTTTAAAATTCACTTTTAATTCATTTAGAATTCTTGACAATTCACACTGTATCAAATAACCCTAATCGGATAAACAAAACCCATTGTGAATAAAAATTAGGTATCCTATGTAACTATAATGATTTACCCAAACATACTGCTCCTGATTCTTTTATTTCTTTCTGGGGACAAGACATAAGTAATTTTGAAAATGGCCTTAATAACCAGTTGTTTTAATAAGCAGATCATTCTCCTTTTAACGCAGATGTAATTTGTGTTTGCTCCTTTTTAGTTTGGCTGTTAACTAGCAAATTACAGGAAAAGTCTTGCTAATGATAGTGTTTTCCCTGTATATTGCCTTGATCCATTATGTTACAATAAACAAATAAATACTTAAAAAAAGAAAAAAAAAAGGCATTCTTTATTGCAGCCTTGGAACAGTGAATACTTAGAATAAGTCATAGAACAGAAGGCAGAGCTCCAACATTCAGCTGTAACATGACTTTAATGCAGAAGCTGTACAGATACAGCAACATTTCAGAACAAGTCCATTCTATTATCAAGCCAGCACGCTTCGCTGAATTTATAGAAATGACAGAAATCTGAAGTAGTCCCCTGACAAGACGTTACACCACAAATTGCAATCTGTGGATGGCGCTACGATGGCTACCTAGCTCATGTATATTACTCCGCTCCAGTGCTGTTATCTTTTTAACTGGTTCAACGCAAAATGGTTGAGAGTCCTGCAGAGCTCACTCAACTAGCGAGGGGTTAAACTTATGTCGTGGAAATTAACCCTCCATATGTGAATAGGCGTAGTCCCAAGTATGCTTTGGATGACAATAATTGAAGAAGTACAAGGTAGGGAGGAAAGGAAATGGCAGGCATTCATTGACAGATGGGATGTCTGCATTTTCACAGACTGCATTCCGAGATATACATTGTATTCAGTGACGTGTTGATTACACTCTTTCAATTGAAGGTACATATTAAAAAAAATGGTTGGGAGGGGGGGGGGGGAGTTAGGGGGTATGCCAATCTGTACTGATTAGGGGAAGGCTGCCAAGTTTTAGCCTGGTGTGAAAAGTACAAAAAAAGTAACTGATCTCAGTGTCAATGCTCCTCCTTATATAACACAAGCCATATGGGTTTAACAGGCAGAAGCTGCTATAGTTGCAAGCTTCATCTCTGCAACCTACACCAGTACGACCTATGAAGCAAGATAGAGTGTTACGTGCCACTCCACCCACCAATGAAGATATGTGTTATAAATGCCATGTGCACTATGACATGCACCATACAGTCACTTGCCTCTGTTCCCAAGGACACCTTACATACTCATTACAATCTGGCCGTGTGGTCATTTACAGATATGGCAGTCAGCCAGGAAATATCCCAGTGGAACATTTACAGCACGGGGTGTATTGAAATTCTGACCCATGCACAAACCTAAAAAGTGCTGAGTTAGCAAGAATACTGCCTCCTGCTTCATTACTGCAGTACTGTGCCAACAGACATCCCAACCCTCCTCTGCTATTTTAATCCACATAAGAATTGGTACTCCAAGACTGCATCAACAAACCCTGCATCATAGTGGCTGGAAAGGGGGAGGAGGGGGACAATTCTTTCATCTGAAATGGAGGTTCTATGTAACTTCTTGAAGAAGGCAGTATGTACATATTTGAGCAAACTGGACCAGTATGAACCATGAATAAACACATACCTCCACAAACTCTGTTAATCTCTTTCCTCTTCTTTTATCTTCCATTTTTGCACTGGTTTTCAGCCTTTAACTGCCCTTCTCCTTATCTCACTTTCCATGTCACTTAACACTCTAATCTAGCTTGCAATAGAGGCTACCCAGGGATGTAGAGAGAATATGTGAATGTCGGGATTGCTCACCTCTCACACGGATTCCCCAGCATTCTATGCGTCGCCGAACACACCGGACTGAATTCAACTCCTAATGGTAAATTCACTGGACCGAATTCAGGGCATAATGATGACAAATCCACCTTTATTAATAAGGAATTCTATCTTATGGCGTAGACCAATTTAAGTTAAGTTACGCCTATATATACTTACCTCTCCCACTCCAGGTTGCCCTGTTGTGGTTCTAGTAGCCGAAAAGTGCGTTCCTTGTATTTCCTGTTCCAGCTTCTGATTTTGTCCATTTACTTGATTCTCCTGGTCTCTAGTATCCTTTGACCTTGGCTTGTTATAACGTTTAGCCGTATCTCTCCTTGAAGTCGGCATTGTCTCTGACTCCTATACCACTCTAAGGACCGGTATATGGCTTGTCTATTAGTTGTGTTATAGTCTACATGTTGGTAGATGGTAGAGTATATATATTTTTTAAAGTTTATGTAATCTGTAGACATGTGCAATTTGTTTCCTTCCTAATTTAAATTCGGCCGAATTTCAGCAATTCGACATTCGGATGCTTCCGAATTGCCGAATTTCGGAAGTGCCGAAGTGCCGAACCGAAGTACTGAATATCGGAAGTGCCGAAGTGCTTTGGATTTCTGAAAAGTGGCAAAACAAGAGAGGGAGGGAAAATGAAGTGAATGATGACAGGAATCTAACCCTACCTCTAACCCATACCCCAAAATGTGTAAGGAGTTAAGGAGTAGGGGTAGGGTTAGGATTAGGGGCTAGGGTTATGGCATTGCCTTAGTGCTAAACCAAAGTGCCAAAGTAGCGAAGTCCCGAATTTCAGAAGTGCGAACCGAAGTGCAGAAGTGCCGAATTGTCAAAGTCCCGAATTGCCGAACCAAATTTTTGGCCCATGCACATCCCTAGTCATCTGTCAACAGAACAGCAAAGCCACATAGGTGAGAAATATGCTTTAAGCTAAGCCCTTGTTTGATAGGATGCTTGTGTCAAACTCATAGGTAAGCAATTCCTATAGATGTCTTTAATCATTTTCTTTATTCCTTTGTTGCTAAGAAGAACACGTACGTTTACTAATGTAAATATTCATTAAATGTGGATGTGGGAACAACTCATCATATGCTATTTTTATAGCCAGAAGCCTAAAAATGGAAATCACTTCAGCAGAAGGTATGGCCTTCTTAAGGATCAACTGAGAGGTTATCTGGCAGCAGCTAAAATTGATGGAATTGTGTCTTTTCAACCAACAAATGTATAATAACATAATTAACAGATGGTGAATTAATGCAACAAACCTGTCACACTTTTTTTTTTTAAGATTAATTTCCCAGTTAATCACATAACTACCTAAGAACATTTTTCCTGTTGTTTCCAGGGCCAGATTTGCATCTCCTGATCCTTTAGGCACATAGATTTTGGCACCTTCCCCAGCAAGCACCCTGAGTGAAGCTGTGAGTGCCCAAGGGAAACATTATTTTCAACGCGTAATCTAACTGTTCACTTTGCAGAATGAATAACTACAGGTATCACAACTGTAGGCTTATGTAAATTCACAGAACGAAACAATTCACTGGAACTTAATTTAGATTTTTACATTTATCCATGGCAACCGAAAATTGTGCGCTCTACAAATGTATATGTCTCAACATACACAGTCACATTGCCTAACTGTATTCTAACCATGTCTATTATGTGTTATGATCCCCTACTGTTACATCATATTACTGTACTGTTGCTTAGCAACCTGCAAGCTCACTCTGTTTTGAAAAGTTACAGAAGTTTGATTGGTTTCACTTTTCTGCCCAATTAAACTGAGGAAATTAACATCTCACTGCCAGCAACAAGATATACGGTATATTTCCATTACCATCACTTCTCTGCAAATTAAACCACTAAATCAAATATTGAAAATCATCTATAACCTGTATTAACCTTTTTTTTGTGTGATGCTTGATTTTCTTTTAAATGTATATAGTAAAGATTTAGCAACTGACAAGCAATCTAATTAAAGGGACATCTTAAGCACCAAAACTACTACAGCTCACAGAAGTCGTTCTGGTACAATGTCGTTACAATGCATGCATAGTATCCCTCTCAATTATTTCCTTTGAACACGCTTTGGATTGGCTAAGATCAACAGTAATTATTACCTCACTTGGGGCAGAGCAAGACTTGTGGGGTGAAATCTAAAGTTAAATAAAACTGACTGATTTTTAGTTACCAGAGCGGGACCTAACCTCAAATAGGAGAACAGGTTTGTAGTACTAGTGGAGAATATGTGTTTGTATTTCTGATATTTGGGTGTTCCTTTACGTTTTAAGCTCAACACTTCCACTAGCCATGTTAAAAGACCACTATAGGCACGCAGACCACTTCAGCTCAATGAAGTGGTCTGGGTGCCAGGTCCCCCTAGTGTTAACCCTGCAGCTGAAAATGTAACCGCAGGCGGTTCCCTTATTTACCACTATAATGTCTTAAAGCATAAAACTTAGTAGGGCTAACCATACAGATATCTTAGCCAGAATTTTACATAGTTAGTAAGAGATCCTCTATTTAACATATATAAATAATTGAGAATACAATATAAAATAAGGATTGTCTTGGAAGCAATAGTTTTGTCTTTTTAGATATTTATTATATAAAAATATAAATATAGACATATAAAATCCATTATAGCAGAGTTTATAAGATGAAATTAAATGCTTGCAAATATCATTAATAGGTTAACATACCCTTCTGAACATGTCATCATGTCAGCCTCTCTGTCATTTTAAGATGGAGCAACGTCTGTCTCCAAGTCTCTCCTCTGTTTCTTAACATTTTAAAAGTACACCTATTTATACCTTAGGTGTCGTCATTCTAGGGTTTCTGTAGTTCATATATAAAAAAGTAACACTTCTTTTATTTTATTAATTTTAGGACCTCCCTTAACTTGGCAAAGACACAAGGCCATAACACGTCATAGGAAATTCCCGGATTTGGGGAAGTTCCATTAAATTGAGACAAGATGGCGTCTTAAAGTCTGAATAGCTTATCTATTAAGGTTACCACAGTATATTGGGTACTGAAATAGTCATAGGATAGCCTTGAAGCTTGTTTATGCATTATTGTTACTGTAATTCGTCTGGGACAAAATGGCGCATACATATTATGCACTGAGGTTATTGCTTAAAGAAACATCTATGAAAAACATGTTCCATTTCTAACACCTTGTCAATGTGCAATATCTCTTAAAGACAAAGTACACAGTTTAAGAAATACATTTCATTCTAAAACTTTTAATATTTGCATTTGCCCATAACAAAAACATAGCAGTTTCAGAGAAATATTAAATTGAGGCCAAGGATATGGATTGAAATAGAGATCCTCAGGATTCTACTTAATTTGATTTTTCTGACCTTTTTCAGACCTTTCTTTAACAAGTATTTGTTAAATATGGAGGATAAATAAGTAATCATACATAGCTACTGAAACATTTAATACAACGGGGAAAGAAATTTGTGAAATATAAAGGAATACTTGCACCCCGGCAATGTTCACTGGCAGGAAATGTGATCTGATCTTGCCACTTAAGTCTCGATGATTGAAAGAGAGTATCTGAATAACCATATGGGACAAACCACTTTTACTGTGTGATATGTGAATGTTGAGAATTATCAGCTGTATTGAAAGGGAAAGTTGAATCACATGTTCCAGTAAATGAGGTGACAATATGGTGTGAGTGTGAAATGGGCTCGGTATTGTTAAAGAAACACAATGCCTTGATTGTGTGTATCCGAGTCTGCTCTACTTATCATACGGTCTGGAAAATGAATCAGAAGAGATTTATCATTTTGGGAAAAGTATAATATTTTTGAATTTAATACAGATTGGAAAGCCATCGGTAAAGATTATAGTCCACCATCATATCATGTATGAAATATCTTCTCTCCAATGTAAACATTGTCACCTATCTCAAGTTTCAACTGAGTCTGAGGACAAATATAAACGTTTGCTGGAGAGGTTGCAGTGGATGCTGTGGCACCAAAGTTTTTGCTGAGGTTGCAGTGTCTGTTTGGACATAACACTGTTTAAAAAAAAAAAAAAAGCCTAAGAGGTAAGCTTATTGATGTTCCCGTGTTAAGATTTTTGACCTACGTTTTCCAAACATTACCTGGAGGTGATAGGTGAGATACAAATGGAACTTTTTTAGCATCAAAGAGAAATGTTATGAATCTCTAAAGCTAAACTCAACATTCCAAGAAAAAAAGACTAATTATTTTTGTGTGTTGTTTGTTTAATCAGAACTATTGTCAACTACTAAGTCTTAGATGAAGATCAGATCAAGTGCTAGGACAAAAGATGCATGGAGTTATATAAACATCATTAGTATGGTAGAAATACCTGTAGTCATACAGAGGACGTGACATTTCTGAGTCAAGAAAGACCATCTTTGAAGAAACATGGAAAAGAGATGTATAATATTTATATATATAGATCAAAAAGCAGCAGAATGATAAAATGATTGTGATAGGCAAGCATCTGAAATCATATTTTTATTATATCAGCTCTTCAAAATGCCATGCAACCAATCAGTTTGATATCAGCATAGCAAATGAAGTCCGTTCTTTAATATTGTTGGATAAACTTTTCAAAAATAGTTCATCATTTTTGGATAAACTATTACATTGTTGTTGTTTTTTTTTTTAAATATTAAAATATGAAATATACATTATGTATTAAAAAATATTGATATATCAAAAATATTAAAATAGTAAAACATTTTTCAAATTATTTCATTAAAAAAAAGTTTATCTATAAATGTATGTATCAATATTTATTCTAAGTTGTCACGAAACATTTATTGTTTTTATTTTTGGGGGGTGGGGTGTAATGCAATTCTTTCTTAAAGTCTGCCTATTTTTGTGATTTTTTCCCCCCATAATGCACCCAATTTTCAACACATTGTGTAGAATATGTACAACTGTATAAGCATAAAGCTCTACTTTCTGAAGGCCATCATATGTCTTGTAACAATGTTGAATAGCTTCCAATGTCTATTTTAAAGGGATTCTATGGTGCCAGGAAAACCCCTTCAGTCACTTACCTAAATTCAGCACCTATGTCCCTCGGCGATGGGTCAGGCTCTGCCAACGCTCTTCTGATGTTGCCGGGGGACACCTAAAGCGCGTGCACGGCAATGGCTGCGCTTGCATTAGGATTTCCCCGTAGGAAAGCATTATTCAATGCTTTCTTATGGGGAAAAATTGAATGCTGGAGGTCCTTATGCAGAGCATGAGGACGTCCAGCGTCAGATGATGGACCAAAGGTCCATTTCGTTTCCGGAAGTCCCTCTAGTGGTTGTCTGGTAGAGTTAACACTCAGAGGTAATTAATGCAGTTTCTTAGAAACTTCAGTAATTACTACTGTAGGGTTAAGGAAATCGGACATTGCACCCAGATCACTTCAATGTGCTAAAGTGATCTGTGTGCCTACAGTGTCCCTTTAAATAGTCCCTACTTTTACTAAACAATAAAGTTCAAATGGAACACATTTAGGAATAGATAAACAATTATTATTTATTACAGTTATACGATCAGACTTTCCCTACAATTAGTCCTCAGCACATCAGATTTTAACCCTTTCATATTTACTGCTTAATGCAAGCAGAAGTCACATGATAAAGAGAGATACATTAACAGGTTTTATTACAGCGTCGGAATCAGCTTTAGTTATTTGTGTTATTATTTTTCCAATAACATTATTGATGAAATAATTAAATAACCCTATTTTGCGATGTTTTAGGTAATGCGGTTTATGTTTTGTCTTGAGAAACAGCAACTTTAAAATTCAAGACAGTTGGTTGCATTGCGTTTTCCCATAACAATTCTTTAAAAATACAACAAAAATACACGACCAATACTCCTTTAAATAATCCTTCAAATACCTAATACGAAATAATTTTTCATTTTATGTTTTGCGATTCCACTTTGACTAGTACTGTGAAGGAGGGGGGGGGTCTGGATAATAGGAATTTTACTTAGACGTAAAATTAAGATCTCACCTTGCTCTTCTTGCCCTTCTTTCTGGATAGGGTAAGCTTAGATCTTTTGCTTGTGTTCTGTAAAATTGATATCTTAAAAAGTTGACCAAAGCACATGCAGACGCGCTCCACAGTATGAGAAGATTAATGCTCAGATTTTGAAGGCACACTATAGTCACCTAAACAACTTTAGCTTAATGAAGCAGTTTTAGTGTATAGATCATGCCTTTCAGGTTTAACTGCTTAATACTCTGCCATTTAGCAGTTAAATCACTTTGTTTCTGTTTATGCAGCCCTTGTCACACCTCCCCTGGCTATGATTGACAGAGCCTGCATGAAACAAAAAACTGGTTTCACTTTCAAACAGATATAATTTACCTTAAACAATCGTATCTCTTTCTCTGTAAATTGAACTTTATTGGTGACTATAGTGTACCTTTAATGCTAGGCCGAGGGTGACACATTGTAGGCATTTCTGGCTGCTAAAGGTTTAAAATCCATTGTTTTAATGTCTCAGGGCATCCCGATGTTCTACTTTTTTATAACTAGAAATTCCTCAACCCTGTTGCATACAATGAATTGAACACAGCTGCTTCAGACTGACCAGCCTGTGTTCCCAGCACTAGGGTGCAGTAGAAGACTTTTCTTAAAAGCAATGTCACCTGCCGGTGACTCTACATTAATTCAACTCCATGATCTGAGCCAAAACATGGGATGAGTGAAACAGAAGGTGAAAATTGGAAAGGGGGAGGGGGGTGGGGTGGGGGCATGGATGTTGGAGATGTTCTTGATGATAATTTGAAGGCACCCGTTAATGATCAAAGTGTTACTGACTAATTACCAGCACTTACCTATGAGATATTAAGTAATCTGTCTCTTTTTTTGCACCTAGCAATGATTTTCTTAATGAGCTGCAGACTGACTCTTTTATAAATATTTTATTTATTTATGGCTTTACTTTTTAAGCTGATAATTCCCAAGTGCTAAGGTATAAAAAACGGTATAGCAGGCTAGGAAAAAAACTTGAATAAACTAAGTTAAAATTATGGTCATTACTGAACTGTGTTAATGTGATAATTCCAAAGGACATTCTGTACAGCTATGCATTCTTTTTACAAAAAAATATATACTACTCTTCTTTATTACAGTTATCTGCTACACTTTCAAAATCCCTTCCAGCCAGGGGAGGGATGGCATGAGGGGCAATGGGACCCTGTCCCTGGGACATTGACATAATGGGCTTGTGGGCTGAAAATGATCTGCTGTAGAAGTAGCTGAAGGTGTGTTGGACTGTCTGTTGGCTGCAGGAGTAAGGCAGCAGGAAGAAATTATGCAGAATCTTTGCTAGCCCAGGACTGTGTGTATTTGTGCTTGTATTGTGAGGGTCCCAAGGGATATTTAATGGGCACGTGTGGTATTAGGGGTCAATCAAGTTTTTACATTATTCTGAGCTTGTATAGTGCTCCTTAAGGTTTTTGTAAGGTACCACACAGTGAGATGATGTAACGTGCAAGACATTTTTTTATCACACTTTGATATCACTGGATTGGCAGGAAACGGACAGGGCAACTCACTAAAGTCCAAATGAGGCAAAGCCATCAGACCGCACATGAGGCCATTTGGACTACAAAATCTATATATTTAACAATGTCCAGATTTTGCATTTTAGGCCCTGGACGGGTTTGAATTTAGTCCACATTTGATCTGGACCTATCGCTGCTGGTCCCAAATCTTCAAATCTTGGCTCTGATTTGAAAAAAAAATCCTAACTACACTAGCAGCCAGCAAGCAGATTCTTTAAAAAAAAAAAATCAGTGGCCCAAGGGTTAACTGTTGCGGCTGGCCAGCCACAACATTATATAGTTAAACATGTAAATGAAGAAATAAATATAAAAGTCTATGGTAGACAATAAGACTCCCATATTACAATAAGTGAGGTATTTCACTTCCATATGCCCCTACCTGACATTGTTAACAAAACAAGAATATGATTGACAAGCTAATGTATTGATAGTGGCATGTCCACCGCCTCTTCCCCAATTCCCTAGCCACCCTCAATTAATATAAAATTATCCTAATAATAGTGTATGGGTGGCGGTAATTAATTAAACAATTGCAGGGGTGGACATGCTACTGTCCATCCCCCAGATTGTGGCATGTCTGCTAAGCTCGGGCGAAACGCATAGAGCGGAGACTGGCCTGCACGCACATCAGTGATTTTAGACTATCCTTGCGCATTGCATGATGGCGTCCCTCCACTTCGGCATCCACACACTGTGGCTTGGCATCCAGAATATTGACCGGTCCGGCTGCACAGATGGACTGGTAACAGTATTTTTATGAACATTTCGCTTTTCTGCACATCATTGAATATTGGTGTTTCATATTTATTGTTTATACATCATTATTTTTTATTTTTGTTGCATTCTTTTTCTTGTGTTTTAAAGGGACACTATAGTCACCAGAACAACTACAGCTTGTTCTGGTCAGTAAAATCGTTACCTTCAGGCTTTTTGCTGTAAACACTGTATTTTCAGAGAAAATGCAGTGTTTACATTACAGCCTAGTAATAACTTCACTGGCCACTCCTCAGATGGCTGTTAGAGATCCTTCTTGGGTCATGGCTGCCTAAAATGCATCCAAACATTCAGTGTCTCCTCCCACTGCATACAGACACTGAACTTTCCTCATAGAGATTCATTGATTCAATTTCCCAGGGTTTGTGTGCCGCTTGGGGACTAACCCATCCCAACCGCCAGGTCTGTGTGTTCCAGGTACAATCTTGGTTGCTTGCTGGGATGTGGGCAGACCGCTGTCCCTCCAGACCCTCTTGCCGGTGCGAGTACCTCCCGTGTGGGAGCACAAGCTCTTCCCGGCTCTCGCTGCGGGCCGCACTATAGTTGTGTGCTTGGGTGCGGCTTGCCATGTCTTGTGCCGGGTGGTAGTCGTTGTCGGGCAGCGCCATGTGCGTGACCCCGCCCGCCGGAGAGTGCACCTTCTTCGACGCCATGTTTGTTTGGCGTGCACGGCTTTGCTGGGTGAGCAGGCTGGGCGGGAGCGGCGTGATGGTGCCAAAGGCGGGTCTGGGACCCGAGCGTTGGAAGTGCTCAGTCGGTCCTCGAGCTTTGCCTACAATGCAGCGAATGTGGCGTTTATCCGCGCCAGGATGTCGGTCTCTCGTGTGGGGCTCTCATCTCGAGTCTGTTGGGGCTGCTTCCATAGCCTCTGGGGTGGTTCGCCTGGGACTGGGATGACCCCCGCCAGTCCATGGGGGGGTTAGGGCCCATATACTCGCTTGTGGCTATTGGAGGCGTCAGGGGAGCGGACGACTCCCCCGCGCTGACCATGCTGGCAGGCCTTGAGAGGTACCTCAGTGGTCTCTTCGTGTTGTGCCACATATTTGGTACCGGTGGGCAGCCCCCGGTTTAGCCCTTCCGTTAGGTGCACTTGTGAGGACTTTGCAGTGTGTTGTAGGCTTGTAACCCGGGGATTTTGTCTAGAGGAGCAGGAGCAGCTCTTTTCTGCGTCCTCTCGGCTCTGCGGTCAGGCCCCGCCCCCTGATTCAGAGATTTATGACAGATGTTACAATGTCACTATTGATACATTTTTTAAATATATATTTTGAAACAGCAATGTCCTACTTGTACTTATAGCCCTATAACTTGCAAAACAAACCTAAGACCATGTTAACATATTTCTAAACTCAGGACAAAATTTAGAAACTATTTAGCATGGGTGTTTTTTGGCAGTTGTAAATGCGTAGAAGATTTTGGGGGTTAAAGTAAGAAAAAGTGTGTTTTTTAAATGTATTTTTTTTATCCTATTTTATCATTTGTTTTTATAGTAAATTATATGATATGGTGACAATAATGGTATATTTAGAAAGAACATTTAAAAGCAAGAAAAAACACATATAATATGTGTAGGTACATTAAATGAGTAAGAGGAAAATTACAGCTAAACACAAATACCACAGAAATGTAAAAACAGCCCTGGTCCTTAATGGTAAGAAAATTGAAAAACGGTCTGGTCACTTAGGGGTTAATTAAACAATTGCAGGGGTGGACATGCTACTGCCCATCCCCCCAGATAGTGGCATGTCCAAAGAAAAAAATTAAGTACACAGACGCAATAAAATGAATCCATCTTTGCCTGGGTCGTGATTTGAGGACTATAGCATGCTTCTCCATTGAATATTATAAATAGTGTCCATCCTATTATTTATGGGATGGGACTTTTCTTCAAATGGCTGATCAGTCACTACTTTTAAATGTATATAGATGGGCACATATGTCGGAATTCAGTCATTTTCACCGTATTTTGTCCATTCAAATGCTGTGAATAATTGTGACGGTCTGTATGTTAAGACATGCACCGTTTTCTGTGAATGTTCTATCATGCTACACAGCTTGTATTGAAGAATTTTTATGAATATATGATGTCACAGCTCACTTCTCCAGCAGCACTCATCTGTCAAACTCCTATCTCATTCGCCAGTAGAGTAGGACTGACTAATCTATTTATTTATTTGTTAAAATTAAATAATTTAATTATAATTCTGGAGTGCTGGTTAATTTCCTGGGACACCTTTCACCCAGCAAAGCATGTTAAAGGAACACTATAGTCACCAAAACAGCTTTACCATAGCAGTTTTGGTGTATAGATCATGCCCCTGCAGTCTAATTGTTAAATTCTCTAATTCTCTACCATTTAGGAGGTAAATCACTTTGTTTGATACAACCATAGCAACACCTCTATGCATGTGACTTGCACAGCCTTCATAAACAATTCCTGCTTAAAGGACCACTATAGGCACCCAGACCACTTCAGCTCAATGAAGTGGTCTGGGTGCCAGGTCCCCCTAGTGTTAACCCTGCAGCTGAAAACTGTTTCACTGAGGGTTAATCCAGCCTTTAGTGGCTGTCTCACTGACAGCCACTAGAGGTGCTTCCGCGAAAAATCACAGTGAGAAGATGCTGGACGTCCATAGGAAAGCATTGAGTAATGCTTTCCTATGGGTGGTTTGAATGCACGTGTGGCTCTTCCCACGCACGCGCATTCGGAGCTGACGTCGACAGAGGGAGGAGAGTTCCTCAGCGCTAAGGGAGCCTGGCGGTGGAGTAAGGTAAGTGGCTGAAGGGGTTTTATCCGGGGGGGCCCTGACGGTGGGGGGGGGGGGGGGACTTAATGACCCTATAGGGCCAGGAAAACCAGTTTGCTTTCCTGGCACTATAGTGGTCCTTTAATTTAGAATGTCCTATCTCCTGCACTCTTAATAGCTTGCTAGACCTTGCAGGACCCTCCTGTGTGTGATTAAAGTTCAATTTACAGAGCAGAAGATAAAAACTTTTAAAGTAAGTTAACATGTGATTGAAAATGAAAACATTTTGTTTTCATGCAGTCTCGGTCAGTAACAAGCATGGGAGGTGTGGCTAGGGCTGCATGAACAGAAACAAAAGTGATTTAACTGCTAAATGGCAGATAATTGAGCAGGGAGACTTCACAGGCATGATCTATACACTAAAACTGCTTCATTAAACTGTAGTTGTTTTGGAGACTGTAGTGTTCCTTTAAATAAAGAGCTAACCTATCTCTAATACAGTGGCAGTATTTTTACTGCAGCTTTGTTCTGCCCACCAGAAGACCATCAATACTGATAAGCTCTTGGAGAAACCAATGCTTCTCATCTGGAGTATTTGGTGACACAGTGCATGCGCGCCAATTGCCACTCTGCTTCTCATCTTAATTATTCAGGAAAAACACCCTCTGATTGACAGCAGGGACGGTGCAACTTAGTACCTATGTAAAAGTTTTATAAAGCATGAAAGAAGGGACACTCTGTTCACCCCTAAAGTAAGTCAGCAAGCTGAAGAGCTGCAGGGGTTTGAAATGTTTCTTTAAGCATAAAAGTGTTTTGAAAAGCTTTCTGACAAACTCAATTTGGTACAATACTACTATCCTCAAAAATATATCTGAATTATCTGCTAAAATTATTAGGCTATATTTTCTCCCCGCAGTCTCCCCTCATCTGGCAACATAACACATCTTTGAAACAAGTGACATTTTTCCTGGCATCAAGTGGTATGTAAATATAAGTTATTAAAATGGTAAAACGTTATTGAAAAATTAATGAAGTCAGAAAAGAGGGAGAAATTCATACTAGTTCTGCACAGATCAAAGGAGAATGAAGAATAGCAGGTACAGTGAGTATTGTTACAGCTCGTGGGAGGTTCAAGGAGAAGAGAGTGGCGACGACGACGTGAAGAAGGAATCGAGGGAGGGCGAGAGAGATAAAAATGGTGAGAGAGGCGATTATACTTTAGAAGAATACGCTCCAGGATGCAATTTATGGAGATATGAATGGAGTAAACAAACAGAGAGAGGTTGTAAAGATAAATGCCAATAATGAGATACAGCAACTGCTGTAAAAAGATAAAGTAAGAATAATATGCAGATTCACACTGACGCATGCATTTCAAGACATGCATAGATGATCAAATACTGGGTTACAGAGTGGGTTGGCTAGTCAACCTAAAAGACAAGTTAATACAAAGAAAAGGAGAAAGAAATGTTTTATGTGGCTAGTAAATTTTCATGTCATGGCTAGTGCATTTGTCTTCTGGTTATTAAATGATGCAGTCCTGTGCAACTTCATAAATATATCTAAAAAAAACTTCTTAAACTTAAATTTGTGGACAAATGAACAGTGATTTGCAGATTTTAAAGGAACACTATTGCATTAGGAATGCAAACATGTATTGTTAACGCAATAGTTTTAATCCACCTATTTTGGTGAGAGTTGAGCTTTACTTACCTTCTTCCTATGCCTTGTTGGTCTTGCTATGGCTGTTCTGCCTCCTTATGCGAGATAATCAAGAATGCTGTCACTACAATGTTTACCCATAGGGAAGCATTGGGAAGCCTGTGTGCAAGTGTGGCTATTTGTTGTACTTTGCCAGAGCAGCGTTAAGTACCGAGTCTTACTGGTTCTCACAAGTGCCTTTAGGGGCTGTCAGTGTATTTAACCCTGCAATTGAGCTTCTACAAAGCTGCAATGTTTTACGTTGCAGGGTTAAATCTAAAGGGCCATTGCACTCAGAAATAGCAAAAACGTTTTAAATTTTGAATAGTTCACCATGCATGTAATAGCATCTACCACAAAAAAATAAATAAAAAATCTGCTAGTTCTATATATATAGACTTCAATTGATGTGATAAAAAATCCTAAAATATATATTGGTTGAAGAAAATAATAACTTGAACTCCAAAATGAAACATTATGTTGCAAATAACTAAACAAATAAATACAATACATAATTTAGAAGAAATGTGTGCCGCTGGTATGGGGAGCAATTTTCTACCTGCCCCCTTGCCATCATTCCTTTGTTAGTTAGTTAGTACCTGGCTTAGAGAGTTAACACCTAGATTTGGTGCGGTTCTACCTAGTGTGCATAGACTCCTGTCAGGAATGAAGATACACTAACATGCAATCCTAAAGGAAACAGTAAAGGAACACATACAGGTGGGCCGGGTTAGTACTTAAGACAAATAAATTAAAGGTTTGCAAGTAGACAGAGAATAAATGAGAGACAGGTCGAGGTCTAGGATAACAGAGATACACAGAATCGATAGTCAGGCCAATGTCAGGATGACAGAAAGCAAGAATGGTCAAACAAGCTGAAGTCATCGAACAGTAAGTGCAATAAACAGTATAAATGCACTCTCGGGTAACGAGATCCACAACAGGGAAAGGAAACAAGAACAACCAGGAAGTATATAAACCCTATACTGGGTTGTGATTGGTTGCTCGGGGCCATCTTGTCACAAGTGTGTGTACATTAAAAAGCACCACATAGGATGACATTATAAAGGCAGAACAATGGAAGGGTTCCATGCTATTTATGATGTCATAATGAAGCACAGGAAAGTTAGAGATGAGTGGGTGTGCGTCAGATCACAGAAGATACATCATTTCTGTGATTGCATGGTGCTGTGAGGGACACGTATAGTGACAACTCCAAAGCAATGCCAGGGAAATATAAAGTGAAGGCTTGAAAGGGAATAGGAATTAAAATGTGTAGGATACATTGAAATAACTGCTAGAGGTATATAGGAAGATTAGAGGTAAGTAGGAGGTGATAGAGGTATATAGGAAGAATTGTCTATATGAGTTATGGCTCTTAAAAAAGACTGACATCCACCTGTTCCAGAGCTTGCATTATTTAATTTAGTTGGGGGTAGCTTGCTATGGCTATGTTACTTTGGCTCTTCTGCAGGTTGGAGGATAGGAAACAAAATTCAATTTGATAAATATGGATTATGTCATTGCAGGAGCAATGCAAGTTTCATGCAATGGATACGGAATGCAGCATGCTGCCAAAATTATTGGATGCCTTCGGCAGCTCAGGGGGTATATTCTTGGACTCTAACTTGGACTCTCATTTTTAATCAAAGGCATTTTTAACTGATGGTACACAGTGTACATTGTTGCTCATTAACTACATAACTGACCAAGATGTACACTATACTACCCTGGTCACCAGGGCTGCCATCAGAAATTTTGGGGCCCCTGACACAGCTCAAGGTCTGGGCCCCCCGGCGCCTGCACCCGAGTGTCCCCTCCTCCCCCCCTGAGTCCGCTCACAGGGATGCAGTGTCTGCAGGGCCGGTGCAAGGATTTTTGCCGCCCTAGGCAAAAGTAAAGTTTGCCGCCCCCCCATGTGACATCACAGTGCCCCATCCATATGATCAGCCATGTTAACTAACACAGTGCTGCAGTGCCGCCGTGTTTACAATAAAAGGCCTGCAGGGACAGGCTATAGACACCAGAACCACTACATTAAGCTGCAGTGGTTCTGGGGACTAAAGTGTCCCTTTAATGTGAGGTAAATTAGAGATTAGTGCCACGAATAATATACTAGATTGCCTACTTACAATCAGATGAGGATGGTGATGGGCTCTAGCTGCAGTCTGGCTCCACTCGTCTGGTGTAGAACAGGCTCTCTGGAGGCGGTTTGTAACTGTGGTCACAAAAATCAATGTTCTGGGAGAACGAGAAGCAGCTCCATTTTTTGAGGGCCCTTTACACAGCTCAAGGTCTGGGTCCCACAGTGGTGTGTGTGTGTGTGGGGGGGGGGGGGGGGGGAATGCATTGTGTGAATCTGTGTTTGTATGTGTAAGGGCTGCAAGGTGAGTTTGTGTATGTATGGGATGCAGTGTGTGTGTCTGTAAGGGATGCACTGAGTGTGTGGAAGGGGTGCATTGTGTGTTGCTGTGTGTAAGGGATGCATTGCTTGTGTATGTGTGTCTGTGTGTAACGCATTGTGTTTTTCTGTGTGCAAGGGGTGCATTGTGTGTGTGTGTGTGTGTGTGTGTGTGATGGATGTCAATCTCTCCCCCTACCCCCGTCAATTTCCTTCTTCTCCCCCCTCCAATTTCCTTCTTCTCCCCCCCCTCTCATTTCCTTCTTCTCCCCCTCCCCTCTCATTTCCTTCTTCTCCCCCTCCTCTCTCATTTCCTTCTTCTCCCCCTCCCGCTCATTTCCTTCTTCTCCCCCTCCCGCTCATTTCCTTCTTCTCCCCCTCCCGCTCATTTCCTTCTTCTCCCCCTCCCTCTCATTTCCTCCTTCTCCCCCTCCCTCTCATTTCCTTCTCCCCTCCCTCTCATTTCCTTCTCCCCCTCCCTCTCATTGTCTTCCCCCCCTCCAATTTCCTTCCTTCTCCCCCCTCCAATTTCCTTCCTTCTCCCCCCCTCCAATTTCCTTCCTTCTCCCCCCTCCAATTTCCTTCCTTCTCCCCCCTCCAATTTCCTTCCTTCTCACCCCTTCCAATTTCCTTCCTTCTCACCCCTTCCAATTTCCTTCCTTCTCACCCCTTCCAATTTCCTTCCTTCTCCCCCCCTCCAATTTCCTTCCTCTCCCCCCCTCAAATTTCCTCCCTTCCTCTCCCCCCTCAAATGTCCTCCCTTCCTCTCCCCCCTCAAATGTCCTCCCTTCCTCTCCCCCCTCCCTCAAATTTCCTCCCTTCCTCTCCCCCTCCCTCAAATTTCCTCCCTTCCTCTCCCCCCTCCCTTCCTCTCCCCCCTCAAATTCCTACCTCTCCCTCCCCTCCCTCAAATTTCCTTCCTCCCCCCCCAAATTTCCTACCTTCCTCTCCCCCCCAAAATTTCCTTCCTCTCCCCCCATCAAATTTCCTACCTTCCTCTCCCCCCCACTCCTCAAATTTCCTCCCTTCCCTCCCTCTCCCCCCACTCATTCAAATTTCCTCCCTTCCCTCCCTCTCCCCCCACTCATTCATATTTCCTCCCTTCCCTCCCTCTCCCCCCACTCATTCATATTTCCTCCCTTCCCTCCCTCTCCCCCCACTCATTCATATTTCCTCCCTCCCCCCTTCTCCCCCCCACTCATTCATATTTCCTCCCTCCCCCCCTCTCCCCCCACTCATTCATATTTCCTCCCTCCCCCCCTCAAATTTCCTGCCTTCCCTCTCCCCCCCACTCATTCAAATCCCCCGCACCCCCTCAAATCCACCCCCACCCACTCAAATTTCCTCCCTTCCCTCCCTCTCCCCCTCCCTTCCCTCCCTCTCCCCCTCCCTCAAATTTCCTGCCTTCCCTCTCCCCCACCCACTCAAATTTCGTGACCCGGCGGGCGCGCGAGGGAGCACTCTCCTCTGAGTGCTTCCTCTTCAGCTCCCTCGCGCACCGTACTGATGCCGGAGCCGGAAGATGACGTCATCTTCCGGCTCCGGCATCAGTACGCGGCGCGCGAGGGAGCTGAAGAGGAAGCACTCAGAGGAGAGTGCTCCCTCGCGCGCCCGCCGGGTGTCAGCAGGGCCAGCCTCTGGGGGGCCCTGAGGTGACCGGCTGCTGGGCCCCCCAGGAGAAGAGGCTGGCCCAGTGGGAACATACCGGGGTCGCAGGGCCCTCTGCGACCCGGTATGTTCCCACTGAATGTGGGGCCCGGACGACCTGAGCAGTCCGGGCCCCCCAGGACCGCCGGGCCCATGACAACCGTTGCGGTTGTCATGCCCTGATGGCGGCCCTGCTGGTCACTAAGAGGTTACATTTACCTGCAAACCAGTGATGAGACATACTCCTCCCCATTGTGAGATCATCAAGCTTGATTACCTGTTTCCAATCAAATAGCTTCCCATTGAGAAATACTGTGCATGCGTGGAAATCACCATGGTCTGCCAATCCACTGCTTCACAATTCCACAATGCTTTATTAAAGATCCTCATGGCTACCAGTCTGACAGCTACTAAGGCTGTGGGCATTGCCAAATATGAACAGTGACATTTCTCATAAAATTACACTATTTTCATTTACAAGGCTGCAAGGCAACATATTTGCACCGTAATCATGTCATTAAGATCACATGCTTTTGTTGTTTAAAAAGGTCTGTGATTTCACTCTACTCAGCACCACATTTACTGGACCTTAATTTACACGCTTTCCTTTGCCCCTATTTTCAATCACTTTTCTATTTCTATAAACTAAGCAAGCGACGGTTTAGCAGACAGCTTTCCCTTGATTTCGATGATGCAGCGTGGGTATTCATGCTTTGGGTTACAATTTGTAATGCCTATAGCTATTCCTGTTCTTTTTCAGATTGTTCTTTGCTGATATCTAAACAGGATTCTTTTTGGTTTCCTGGAGAATGGAAATTGAAGACAACAATAATCGTGCAGACACTCGTTGAATTTTTATTCATTTGCTTTATTACCTTTTTGCTGTCTCCAAGCAGAGTCGCTGACAGCTCACTTGCTTAAAGAACTTATTCCGTGGAGCAATACTTTATGCGCATGATAGATGTCGACAACAGGTTAGCAAATTCTCCTCAAACACATTGTATTAAGTGAAACTCTTGTGGCTCGGTTAAGCAAGTTGTTTTGTCGGAACACTCAAAAATGTCAGACTTCAGTGAATTTTTTTTACAAAATGCCCAAGAAGGCTGTTCTATTGTTTTACAGATTTACAGATTTCCGATCTTCCATTTAATAACGAAACAAGTTCGGAAGCATGTTCGTTTTGATTCATGACTGGGATTTCCGAACATGCTAACTTAAAAAAAAAAAAAAAAGATTGATGGGAAAAAAAGATGATTGATCTCTAAGGAACAGCCACTCAATGTTGATTTTATTTTCACAGATCAAGCAAAAAGGGATCAATAAAGAGAAAAATGGAAAAGCAGAGAAAAGAATCTCGATATATTTATAAATGTTGATATAAATATTAATTTATTACGGCTCCTTTTCTTTTTCCCTCTATTGCTTACTTTTTCAGTGAACCAAATGTTGTGAAAATGCACCTTTTAGTGTAATATATATGTATAAATATATACTCTGCGGTACATTGATTGGCCCATATTTGCTTCCTTTTGGTTTGTCTGGTTCATTTTCATAAATCTTTTTCAGTGGACAAAATTCTTATAAGCTTTCCCACCAGATGCATGAAATTTGTCTCTCCTGGAATTTTTTAAAATTTCGTTTTAAGTGGTTCGGCCAAAAATATTTCCCACCTTGCCCAGAACTTCTGACTTGCATAAAACCATTTGCTCATCTCTATTCAGGGATGATTGTGCGTGTTAATAATATCTAATTTCATGCAGCTGTATTCCCAAGACGGAGATTTCAACCCATAAAATATATGGGTGACAAAGTCATATTGATGTAGACATTCATTTAAAATATGCATTGCGCTGTCGATGTGGTCAAGTATAAAAATATACTAAATTAAAGATTCTAAAACTTCCCACAATTCCGAGCATGTAGTTGCTGTAGATCTACTTCTAGTTTGGCTCGAACAATATATAGATGGAATCTTATACTGTATACAATGTCACAACTGCCAAGCATAGTGACTGTTGAGACACAAATCTTATTATTCATTTCTGGAATATATAAAAGTATCCTTCACAAAAAAACTATTTTTGGGTGGCAGGGAGCTGTTTCTAATTGTGACAAGAGATTTATTTAGTCGCATAACACAATACCAACCTCCCCATACAATATATGGGTGTTTTTTATGCCCAAATTTCTGTTGCCTGTTGCTTTTTCAGATGGAAGCCAGATTTGTTTTGACTGTATGAAGTATAAATAAAAAAAATAAAAATTCCCCCCCAAAAAGAAAACCCCAGTAAACTAAATAAAGAAAAGAAATATAGAAATGAAAGAAATAAGACTTTATCCCAATGGAATAGAGCAGCTAGGATAACGCAGGTATTTCTATAATTCATCAGGATAAAATATGGGTCCGTGAAGCATAAAAGCAGATACTGACATGAAACCAGTGCACAGATACAGGAGACAGGTCTAAATATTGGGAGGCGACGGGCTTTGTGCTTGTTTACACAGAGATAGAACTCGAGACAATGAGAGAGAATGAAGATGTGCATGCAGGCTCTGGCATATAGTGATTCATATACAATGAGATAATAGATGTCGCTTTATACAAGTGGAAATATTTGGTCAGATACACGAAATGAGATGAAGGAGAGAGGAGAGATACAGATGTGGAGAGTGATAGAAGAATTACTATATAATAAATGACAGCTAATGTTCACGGAGAGGGATGAAATAGAGTCAGAAACAGAGAAAAAGGCCTTATTGAAACCTTAAAATAGGGTATGTACAGCGCAGGGATGGGGATTTTAAAAATCCAACAAAAATCCCTCCATGAGAAGATCAGGGTCTTCATAAAGTAAGATTGTTGAGCACACCTAATGGGAATCTAAAACACACATATATATTTGCTGTGCCCTGTTGTTGACTAATTTATGGCTTGCTTAGTTAACAGGGTAACACATATTTACTGATGGTATCTAAATACTTTAATTGTACATTGAGAATATGTGAGCATGGATTTATATTAAGTGGAATCTAAGACCCATGGGCAATATGTTCTTTCTATTTGTAAATTAAAACTTCCAGTACCGGTTTTCTGTAAATGGCAATCCTCCAGTCTTAGAGAGTTTTATTTTCTTACTTTATATCTGTCCTGACTGGAAGGGTAATCATCTACTACTTTGCAGGAAAATAATTATTAATAAAATGTATTTGTTCTTAATCAGAATCACCTCCCTCCCACCTGCCAGACACCTTATGGTGTTGCATACTAAGCACATTAGCCTTTAATGGCAGAAAGAATCTGCATAAATGATCAAACTGGATTGTAACTGTGCAAATTACAGGCCTCTCTCCAGAAATGTATTGTCTTGTCTCCACGGAACAAACTTTCACAGGGTTACCTTATTAATCTATCCACGGGATGTACAGCAGGTATAAAATTACCCCTGGCATTGGATATTGTATCAAAGTAAAACATTATGGATACGATTTACAAGCACATTAAACTGGTATACTCTGGATTTGTCCTCAATGCATGGTTTCTGTATGTGTTCCTCCAATCCTGTCACTGGAAACTGCACACAGTTCACATAATATGGAACAAATTCTAACACAAAACATGGTCTGGTTTTTTCCATCTTAAATTGTCACCCTCCCCTAGACTTGTGCATTCAGTTTTGACCGAATTTCAGTTTGTCCAAATTTAGGCCAAATTCCGTACCTCCAAAGTACCATAAGGACATGTAACCTAGCAAATGGCGATTATGTTTGCTTCGGGATTTGGAATTTTGCCTGTGGCTCCAAAAAAAGAGATGATTGATGGGAAAAAAAGATGGTTAATGGCCAGGATGCACATACTAAATGTTGATTTGACCAACAGAGGTGAAAAAAGGGGAGCAGTAAAATGTTTCTATATTTACATGTTATAAAATATTTTATAAATAAATAATATATATATTACTGTTCTTCTTCTATTTCACTCTTTCTCACTTGATCTGTAAAACAAATGGCAGAATAAATGTACTTATCAGTGTAATGTAATGTATATTCATAATATTTCTATTATGTATATATCTGTCAGCACACTGATTGGCCTATTTTCGTGCCCATTTTCTGTTTGTCCAAATCATTTTCCAGAATATTTTTAAGGATGTTATTCAACGAGCCGAACGGTCAAATAGGTCTTAAACTTGTTTTAATTTCAGAAATTATGGTTTTGGCAAACCAATTTTTTCTACCTTGCACAAAACCTAACCAAACAACCTTTCACTTAGAATGCCATGTATGCACAACATTCTATCTAAACCTTCTCCAATATGAAATACACTGCAGGATTTGTGTGCTTCCCACTGTCAGTGACTGATTTTATATGAGTGAATCCTTACTTGTTAGAAGAAAAGAGTCACATAAGTTTAAATACAAAATAATGGTGTTTTCACAATATATTTTACTCTTTCTGCCATCCATACATGCAGCACCCAAGCTGAAATTTACTTGAATTAAGAGTGATTTGTAAGTTGGTGACAGCCCATTAGCAACATTTGGGATTATATCTCCAATTTGGTTTAATTTTCCGTTTAATGAATAAGCCCTAAGGCGAACCTGAGAAAACAAAGTTATGATGCTTGAACTGTGTGTTCAAGATAGGGACTCCCTATTATTTTATAATTAGGAAAATTATATTTCCATAAAACATCATATGCCTCCTTCCACATGGAGCAAATTACCTAAAAAAGTTGACATACATTTTTTTAGACATTTAGTTTTATATTAGGTGCCTGTTGGTTTGTCCAAAATGTAAATCTATCCCTGCAGAGCTGCTAATCGATATATCATAATATTTAATCAATGTCTAATGAAACTGTTTTAAAACAAAACTCTGTATTCAGTGCTTTGTAAAAAATGCTGTCAGGGGGCATGGAGCTGAGCGGCTGCATGTGAGGAGAGATTCATTGGCATATGGCCATAAGCAAGCAATCTAGCTACCAAATTGCCAAAAAAACTACACCCAGGTGTATCCATGGACACACAGGTACTGAGGTACCATGTCGCCTTCGAAAAAGACCAGGAGCCTTGACATCAAAAACAATTAAAAAAAGACAGAGCAGTGTCTTCCGCGTCTGAGGCCTCCTTAGAGCACTCAGAAAACCTCTCAGATGAGATACTGGTGTTAGAGAGGAAATTACGGTATACAGCATGCTGCAGTCCCTCCTCCACTCTCCAGATGGATTTTCAATCAGTTACCGAGTAGTTTGTCACAGTTTAGTAGATAGACGCAAAATGCAGTAATTGACAGAGAATGTTTAAAGCGAGGCACAGGTAAGGCTATGGCAGAAGCAAAGTCAGGCAGGCAATAAGTCATGTCAAGCAGTACAGGTTCATAAATGGGATACAAGCCAAAGGTGAGACAACAGATACTCAGGGCAGGTACAATGCAGCAAGCACAGCAAGGTGCACAGAATACTGAAGGTATGAGCAAGCTTAAACAGGAGAGAAAGGACACAGCTTCTTAGGTGTCCTACTTGCCTCCTTAGGACCTCCCGTAAAAGTAACACTTCCTTCCCCTTTAAGAGGTGTCCTTTTCGGCAGGTGCGCGTCCAGTTTCGGCATTGCGAACGAGCATTCGGTCCGGCTGAATGACTAGATGCGGCCTCAGCAGTGTGCACCTCCTTCCAATTCTCAGCTTCATGGTTCCAGAGGCGGCAGAAGCAGGTAAGTGTTGGGCAGGATGAGGGTTTAACAGATTTGCACCGCGACATGCAGAAGTTTTGCCCCAACAAATGGCCAGGAAGCCCGTATGGATGAGCTCGCATCACATCATAAGAAATTGCGGATAAACTCTGTAGCAGCGCACTAGTCCTGATAAGGACTTTTCCTCCGCTGGATCCATGAAGACAGGAACTCAGGAACAAGGCACTGGAATGTGAATAGCTCTATCCCTCCCCAGTAACTGGACTACTCACAGTTCTGGGAGTACAACTGATTTATCAGAACCGAATTACACATGTCTACTAAATATAAAGGGTTTATCATTCCAATGCTCTAGACAAAATGTAGATGAGGAGGGTCGGTATTGATTTTGGTAGGGATTTTAAATGATGCCCAGGTCACTATAGTCAATGTATTTGTCCCCAACACAGGTCAATTAAATTAAAGTTATGACACAAGGGAGACTTTATGTATGTGGAGACTTCAATTGTGTCCTGCAGTCAGCTTTAGATATTAGTTCAGCATATCCTGCAGGGTCTGCTAAGGGAACTAGTAGTAAGAGTTATACATTTACACAATTACTAGATACTAGAGATCTAGATACTTTCAATGCAATGTTCACCAATGTTCACCACAGATATGCAAGAATAGACATGTGTCTGGTAAACCAAACTGTACTACCATAACTATTGGATGTTGACATTGTCCTAATCACACGGTTGTACCATGCCCCTGTCCTGTCTGCCTTCTCTACCTTGCATCCAGTAAGGGGAAGGGATAGTTGAAGGTTAAATTATTGGTAACTTCTGGCTAACACACTAAAACCGCATCTGACAACCTTGCTGTCAGGTGAGCAGGCTGGTTTTGTTCCCAGGAGGCAAGCAAGTGATGCCAGTAGAAGGTTTATCTTTTTAGTAGAAGTTCAACAGTACAAAAAAGCTCCAGGTGTGTTAATAGAGCTCAATGCTGAAAAAAACATTTGATAAATTGAAAATACATAACTATAGTTGGTGCTCAATTTACTGGTATGACAGGAGGATTACTTATAGACTGTTTTCTCTGATGAACAGTGATGTAAGATGTTTACCCTTCTTAATCATTAGTCAATTAGTTTGCTATTCAGGAAACAATTATAAGTAACTGTCTTTGTGGTAGTGCATGCCTCATCTATGTCCTTTCCTGGTGTCTTTAACAAAAGTTGGAGATCTGGACAGGAAATGTGTGCTATGCTCCTCATTTGGTGCCACTGTCCATGAATTGTTCCATTTTTGAAGTAAGTTTATGAGATTATCACCTCTATAGTGGGGGTGAACATTACGTTTTAATCTCCAGCTATGTTGCTTACTCATGTGTCTATCACTATATCTAAATTTAAGAAGTCTCTTACTAAAAATGTCCTTAGAGGAGCACTATAGGGTCAAGAACACAAACATGTATTTCTGACCCTATAGTGTTAAAAACCACCATTTAGTCCCCTGGCCACCTCTTGCCTCCCTAAATATAGTAAAATCTTACTTGTATTCAAGTCTGTAGCTGCTGGCTCTGCCCCTGACTGCCGACATCATCAAAAGTGGTGGTCTGAGCCAATCACAATACTTTCCCAATCACAGTCTGAAACTGTCAAGGAGGCAGATCAGTGGCAGAGCCAGCACAAGTCAAACACAGCCCTGGCCAATCAGCATCTCCTCATAGAGTATAATTGAATCAATGAATTTCTATGAGTAAAGTTCAGTATCTGCATGCAGAGGGTGGAGACACTGAATGGCAGTGCTGCTTAGTCTGCAGCACTGAGATAGGAAGCACATCTAGCAGCCATCTGAGGAGTGGCCAGTGGAGTTATCACTAGTCTGTAATGTAAACACTGCATTTTCTCGTAGTGTCCCTTTAATGTGGCCAGGATGTTGCTCCCAGTTTAAAAAACAATAGCTAAAATAGAGGTGATTATGGCCATGGAGGCTATATACTTGACATCCTTGGCTGATTTCATAGAAACATAGAATGTGGCGGCAGATAAGAACCATTCGACCTATCTAGTCTGCCCAATTTTCTAAATAGAATGGGTCCAAGTACAGATCCCTGAGGTACCCCACTGGTGACAGGCCCATGCTTCGAATATACGCCATTGACTACAACCCTCTGTTGCCTGTCACTCAGCCACTGCCTTACTTATTCAACGATATTGGAATCCAAACTTAAAGATTGCAGTTTATTGATAAGCCTTCTATGTGCAACAGTCTCAAAAGCCTTACTGAAATCTAGGTAAGTAATGTCTACTGCACCTGCTCTGATCTATTATTTTAGTTGCCCAATCAAAAAAATCAATAAGATTAGTTTGGCATGATCTCCATGAAGTAAACCCATGTTGTCTCTGATCTTGAAATTCATGTGATTTAAGATGTTCAACAATCCTATCCTTTAACGTGGTTTACATTACTTTCCCCACTACTGAAGTAAGGCTTAATGGCCTATAGTTGCCCGACTCCTCCCTACTGCCTTTCTTGTAAATGGGCACAACATTCGCTAACTTCCAATCTTCTGGGACTACTCCTGTTAACAATGATTGGTTAAATAAATCTGTTAATGGTTTTGCTAGTACACCACTAAGCTCTTTTAATAACTTTGGGTGTATTCCATCAGGTCCCATTGACTTATTTGTCTTTACTTTTGACAGCTGATATAGAGCCTCTTCCTCTGTAAACTCACATGTAACAAATTACTCATTTGTCCTTTTTCCTAACTGAGGCCCCTTTGTTTCGTTTCATCTGTAAATACTGAACAAAAAATATTAATTGAGGCAATCAGCTAGACCTTTATCCTCTTCTACATACCTTCCTTCTTTTGTTTTTAATCTAACTAATCCTTGTTTTAATTTCCTTTTCTCATTTATGTTATCTAAAAAAATGTCTTGTCCCCTTTTTTACTGAATGTACTATTTTCTCTTCTGTGTGTGATTTGGAAGCTCTTATAACTTGCTTAGCCTCTTTCTGCCTAATCTTATAGATCATTCTGTCTTCCTCACTCTGGGTTTTTTTTATAATTACTAAATGCTAACTTTTTGTTTTTTACTATTTTGGGCACATCCGTGGAGTAGCACAGTGGTTTCTTGAATTTTTTTTTGCTTTTACTGACAAGCCTAATGCAATTTTCTGTTGCCTTCAGCAGTGCAACTTTTAAATAATCCCATTTCTATTGGACTCCATTTAAATTGCTCCAGTCTGATGATGACTGCTTTACACATATTCTAATTCTAAAAAAGTTTGTTTTTCTAAAGTCTAAAACTTTTGTTTTTGTGTGGTGGGACTCAGTCACTGTTCTTATATTAAACCACACTGACTGATGATCACTGGATCCTAAACTTTCACCTACAGTAATTAGTGATGTACCGAACGGTTCGCCAGCGAATAGTTCCTGGCGAACATAGCCTCCTGTACAGCATCCATTTTAGATTCATTCTGAAGCTGCATTCTTAGATAGAGGAGGGAAAGTGTAGCTGCTCATTTGATAGGGAAATGGATAGCTAGGTTAGTGTATTCAGTGTCCATCACAGTCCTGAAGGACTCATCTGATCTCTGCTGTAAGGACAGCACCCCAAAAAGCCCTTTTTAGGGCTAGAACATCAGTCAGTTTTTTCCCCCTATGTAATCTAATTGCAGTTGCCTGCCTGCCAGCTTCTGTGTCTGGCTCTCAGTGGATAATGTGCCCACTTGCCCAGTGCCACCACTCATATCTGGTGTCACAATAGCATGCATTTAAAAACAAAAAAGTTTTTGACTGTAATCTAATAGCAGTCAGTGTCCTTCAAGCGGGTGTCAGGCCTACAGCGTGTACTCTGCCAACCTCTGCCAGTGTACAGTGTCACTCATATCTGGTGTCACAATAGCTTGCATTTAAAAACAAAAAAGTTTTTGACTGTAATATAATAGCAGTCAGTGTCCTTCATAAGTGCGTGTCAGGCCTACAGCGTGTACTCTGCCAACCTCTGCCAGTGCACAGTGCCACTCATATCTGGTGTCACAATAGCGTGCATTTAAAAACAAAAAAAGTTTTTCACTGTAATATAATAGCAGTCAGTGTCCCTCATAAGTGTGTGTCAGGCCTACAGCGTGTACTCTGCCAACCTCTGCCAGGACACATTGCCACTCATATCTGGTGTCACAATAGCTTGCATTTTTAAAACCAAAAAAGTTTTTGACTGTAATCTAATAGCAGTCAGTGTCCTTCAAGCGGGTGTCAGGCCTACAGCGTGTACTCTGCCAACCTCTGCCAGTGCACAGTGCCACTCATATCTGGTGTCACAATAGCTTGCATTTAAAAACAAAAAAAGTTTTTCACTGTAAGCTAATAGCAGTCAGTGTCATTCAAGCTGGTGTCAGGACTACAGCGTGTGCTCTGCCAACCTCTGCCAGTGCACAGTGCCACTCATATCTGGTGTCACAATAGCGTGCATTTAAAAACAAAACAAGTTTTTGACTGTAATATAATAGCAGTCAGTGTCCTTCATAAGTGTGTGTCAGGCCTACAGCGTGTACTCTGCCAACCTCTGCCAGTGCACAGTGCCACTCATATCTGGTGTCACAATAGCTTGCATTTAAAAACAAAAAAAGTTTTTGACTGTAATCTAATAGCAGTCAGTGTCCTTCAAGCGGGTGTCAGGCCTACAGCGTGTGCTCTGACAACCTCTGCCAGTGCACAGTGCCACTCATATCTGGTGTCACAATAGCTTGCATTTAAAATCAAAAAAGTTTTTGACTGTAATATAATAGCAGTCAGTGTCCTTCATAAGTGTGTGTCAGGCCTACAGCGTGTACTCTGCCAACCTCTGCCAGTGCACAGTGCCACTCATATCTGGTGTCACAATAGCTTGCATTTAAAAACAAAAAAGGTTTTTGACTGTAATCTAATAGCAGTCAGTGTCCTTCAAGCGGGTGTCAGGCCTACAGTGTGTACTCTGCCAACCTCTGCCAGTGCACAGTGTCACAATAGCTTGCATTTAAAAACAACATTTTTTTTCACTGTAATAGATTGAATAGCAGTTAGTTGTCTGCAAGCGTCTGTGTGTCAGGCCAACAGCGTGTACTCTGCCAACCTCTGCCAGTGCACAGTGTCACTTATATCTGGTGTCACAAAAGCGTGCATTTTAAAAACAAATGTTTTTTCACTGTAATAGATTGAATAGCAGTTAGTTGTCTTCAAGCGGGTGTGTCAGGCCTACAGCGTCTACTCTGCCAACCTCTGCCAGTGCACAGTGCCACTCATATCTGGTGTCACAATAGCGTGCATTTAAAAACAACATTTTTTTTCACTGTAATAGATTGAATAGCAGTTAGTTGTCTGCAAGCGTCTGTGTGTCAGGCCAACAGCGTGTACTCTGCCAACCTCTGCCAGTGCACAGTGCCACTTATATCTGGTGTCACAAAAGCGTGCATTTTAAAAACAATTTTTTTTTCACTGTTATAGATTGAATAGCAGTTAGTTGTCTTCAAGCGGGTGTGTCAGGCCTACAGCGTCTACTCTGCCAACCTCTGCCAGTGCACAGTGCCACTCATATCTGGTGTCACAATCGCGTGCATTTAAAAACAAAAAATTTTTTGACTGTAATCTAATAGCAGTCAGTGTCCTTCAAGCGGGTGTAGAGCCTACAGCGTGTACTCTGCCAACCTCTGCCAGTGCACAGTGCCACTCATATCTGGTGTCACAATAGCTTGCATTTAAAAACAAAAAAAGTTTTTGACTGTAATATAATAGCAGTCAGTGTCCTTCATAAGTGCGTGTCAGGCCTACAGCGTGTACTCTGCCAACCTCTGCCAGTGCACAGTGCCACTCATATCTGGTGTCACAATAGCGTGCATTTAAAAACAACAAAGTTTTTCACTGTAATATAATAGCAGTTAGTGTCCCTCATAAGTGTGTGTCAGGCCTACAGCGTGTACTCTGCCAACCTCTGCCAGGGCACATTGCCACTCATATCTGGTGTCACAATAGCGTGCATTTAAAAACAAAACATTTTTTTTCACTGTTATAGATTGAATAGCAGTTAGTTGTCTTCAAGCAGGTGTGTCAGGCCTACAGCGTCTACTCTGCCAACCTCTGCCAGTGCACAGTGCCACTCATATCTGGTGTCACAATAGCTTGCATTTTTAAAACCAAAAAAGTTTTTGACTGTAATCTAATAGCAGTCAGTGTCCTTCAAGCGGGTGTCAGGCCTACAGCGTGTACTCTGCCAACCTCTGCCAGTGCACAGTGCCACTCATATCTGGTGTCACAATAGCTTGCATTTAAAAACAAAAAAAGTTTTTCACTGTAAGCTAATAGCAGTCAGTGTCATTCAAGCTGGTGTCAGGACTACAGCGTGTGCTCTGCCAACCTCTGCCAGTGCACAGTGCCACTCATATCTGGTGTCACCATAGCTTGCATTTAAAAACAAAAAAGTTTTTGACTGTAATATAATAGCAGTCAGTGTCCTTCATAAGTGTGTGTCAGGCCTACAGCGTGTACTCTGTAAACCTCTGCCAGTGCACAGTGCCACTCATATCTGGTGTCACAATAGCGTGCATTTAAAAACAAAACGTTTTTGACTGTAATCTAATAGCAGTCAGTGTCCTTCATAAGTGTGTGTCAGGCCTACAGCGTGTACTCTGCCAACCTCTGCGAGTGCACAGTGCCACTCATATCTGGTGTCACAATAGCTTGCATTTAAAAACAAAAAAGTTTTTGACTGTACTCTAATAGCAGTCAGTGTCCTTCAAGCGGGTGTCAGGCCTACAGCGTGTGCTCTGCCAACCTCTGCCAGTGCACAGTGCCACTCATATCTGGTGTCACAATAGCTTGCATTTAAAAACAAAAAAGTTTTTGACTGTAATCTAATAGCAGTCAGTGTCCTTCAAGCGGATGTCAGGCCTACAGCGTGTGCTCTGCCAACCTCTGCCAGTGCACAGTGCCACTCATATCTGGTGTCACCATAGCTTGCATTTAAAAACAAAAAAGTTTTTGACTGTAATATAATAGCAGTCAGTGTCCTTCAAGCGGGTGTCAGGCCTACAGCGTGTACTCTGCCAACCTCTGCCAGTGCACAGTGCCACTCATATCTGGTGTCACAATAGCTTGCATTTAAAAACAAAAACGTTTTTTCACTGATCTAGATTGAATAGCAGTTAGTTGTCTTCAAGCATGTGTGTCAGGCCTACAGCGTCTACTCTGCCAACCTCTGCCAGTGCACAGTGCCACTCATATCTGGTGTCACAATAGCGTGCATTTAAAAACAAAATTGTTTTTTTCACTGTAATAGATTGAATAGCAGTTAGTTGTCTGCAAGCGTCTGTGTGTCAGGCCAACAGCGTGCATTTAAAAACAAAAAAGTTTTTCACTGTAATATAATAGCAGTCAGTGTCCCTCATAAGTGTGTGTCAGGCCTACAGCGTGTACTCTGCCAACCTCTGCCAGGGCACATTGCCACTCATATCTGGTGTCACAATAGCGTGCATTTAAAAACAAAACATATTTTTTCACTGTTATAGATTGAATAGCAGTTAGTTGTCTTCAAGTAGGTGTGTCAGGCCTACAGCGTCTACTCTGCCAACCTCTGCCAGTGCACAGTGCCACTCATATCTGGTGTCACAATAGCGTGCATTTAAAAAAAAAAGTTTTTGACTGTAATCTAATAGCAGTCAGTGTCCTTCAAGCGGGTGTCAGGCCTACAGCGTGTACTCTGCCAACCTCTGCCAGTGCACAGTGCCACTTTTATCTGGTGTCGCAATAGATTGCATTTAAAAACCAAAAACTTTTTTCACTCTTATAGATTGAATAGCAGTTAGTTGTCTGCAAGTGGGTGTCAGGCCTACAGCGTGTACTCTGCCAACCTCTGCCAGTGCACAGTGCCACTCATATCTGGTGTCACAATAGCGTGCATTTAAAAACCCCAAAACTTTTTTTCACTGTTATAGATTGAATAGCAGTTAGTTGTCTGCAAGCGGGTGTCAGGCCTACAGCGTGTACTCTGCCAACCTCTGCCAGTGCACAGTGACACTCATATCTGGTGTCACAATAGCGTGCATTTAAAAACCCAAAAACTTTTTTCACTGTTATAGATTGAATAGCAGTTAGTTGTCTTCAAGCAGGTGTGTCAGGCCTACAGCGTCTACTCTGCCAACCTCTGCCAGTGCACAGTGCCACTCATATCTGGTGTCACAATAGCGTGCATTTAAAAAAAAAAAGTTTTGACTGTAATATAATAGCAGTCAGTGTCCTTCATAAGTGTGTATCAGGCCTACAGCGTGTACTCTGCCAACCTCTGCCAGTGCACAGTGCCACTCATATCTGCTGTCACAATAGCGTGCATTTAAAAACAAAAAAGTTTTTCACTGTAAGCTAATAGCAGTCAGTGTCATTCAAGCTGGTGTCAGGACTACAGCGTGTGCTCTGCCAACCTCTGCCAGTGCACAGTGCCACTCATATCTGGTGTCACAATAGCTTGCATTTAAAAACAAAAAAGTTTTTGACTGTAATATAATAGCAGTCAGTGTCCTTCATAAGTGTGTGTCAGGCCTACAGCGTGTACTCTGTAAACCTCTGCCAGTGCACAGTGCCACTCATATCTGGTGTCACAATAGCGTGCATTTAAAAACAAAAAAGTTTTTGACTGTAATATAATAGCAGTCAGTGTCCTTCATAAGTGTGTGTCAGGCCTACAGCGTGTACTCTGCCAACCTCTGCCAGTGCACAGTGCCACTCATATCTGGTGTCACAATAGCTTGCATTTAAAAACAAAAAATTTTTTTTCACTGATCTAGATTGAATAGCAGTTAGTTGTCTTCAAGCATGTGTGTCAGGCCTACAGCGTCTACTCTGCCAACCTCTGCCAGTGCACAGTGCCACTCATATCTGGTGTCACAATAGCGTGCATTTAAAAACAAAAAAATTTTTTCACTGTAATAGATTGAATAGCAGTTAGTTGTCTGCAAGCGTCTGTGTGTCAGGCCAACAGCGTGAATTTAAAAACAAAAAAAGTTCTTCACTGTAATATAATAGCAGTCAGTGTCCCTCATAAGTGTGTGTCAGGCCTACAGCGTGTACTCTGCCAACCTCTGCCAGGGCACATTGCCACTCATATCTGGTGTCACAATAGCGTGCATTTAAAAACAAAACATTTTTTTTCACTGTTATAGATTGAATAGCAGTTAGTTGTCTTCAAGCAGGTGTGTCAGGCCTACAGCGTCTACTCTGCCAACCTCTGCCAGTGCACAGTGCCACTCATATCTGGTGTCACAATAGCGTGCATTTAAAAAAAAAAAAGGTTTTGACTGTAATCTAATAGCAGTCAGTGTCCTTCAAGCGGGTGTCAGGCCTACAGCGTGTACTCTTCCAACCTCTGCCAGTGCACAGTGCCACTTTTATCTGGTGTCGCAATAGATTGCATTTAAAAACCAAAAACTTTTTTCACTCTTATAGATTGAATAGCAGTTAGTTGTCTGCAAGTGGCTGTCAGGCCTACAGCGTGTACTCTGCCAACCTCTGCCAGTGCACAGTGCCACTCATATCTGGTGTCACAATAGCGTGCATTTAAAAACCCCAAAACTTTTTTCACTGTTATAGATTGAATAGCAGTTAGTTGTCTGCAAGCGGGTGTCAGGCCTACAGCGTGTACTCTGCCAACCTCTGCCAGTGCACAGTGACACTCATATCTGGTGTCACAATAGCGTGCATTTAAAAACCCAAAAACTTTTTTCACTGTTATAGATTGAATAGCAGTTAGTTGTCTTCAAGCGGGTGTCAGGCCTACAGCGTGTACTCTGCCAACCTCTGCCAGTGCACATTGCCACTCATATCTGGTCTCACAATAGAGTGCATTTAAAAACAATTTTTTTTTTTCACTGTTATAGATTGAATAGCAGTTAGTTATCTTCAAGCGGGTGTGTCAGGCCTACAGCATCTACTCTGCCAACCTCTGCCAGTGCACAGTGCCACTCATATCTGGTGTCACAATAGAGTGCATTTAAAAACAGTTTTTTTTAACTGTTATAGATTGAAAAGCAGTTAGTTGTCTTCAAGCGGATGTGTCAGGCCTACAGTGTCTACTCTGCCAACCTCTGCCAGTGCACATTGCCACTCATATCTGGTGTCACAATAGCGTGCATTTAAAAATATTTTTTTATTTTTCACTGTTATAGATTGAATAGCAGTTAGTTGTCTTCAAGCGGGTGTGTCAGGCCTACAGCGTGTACTCTGCCAACCTCTCCCACTGCACAGTGCCACTCATATCTGGTCTCACAGTAGCTTGCACGCATAGTACCACTAATCCCCCAAAAAATGACAGGCAGAGGCAGGCCACCCCGCAGGGGCCGTCGTGGTCTTGGTGCTGTGATTCCCTTTTGCCCTAGAATAATGCCCAGTTTTCAGAGGCCACGTACCCTGAACTTGAAAAGTTCTGAGGACATAGTTGACTGGCTAACACAGGACACCCAATATTCTACAGCTTCCGCTCGGAACCTTGACGCACCATCCTCCTCCAGCTTAGCTTCGGGCACCTCTCAAGATACCACTCACCTGCCTGCCGCCACCACCAACACTAGCACCACAGCTGCTTCACTTTATCTGTCAGATGAGTTATTTACACATCCGTTTGAAGAAATAAGTGATGCACAACCATTATTGCCAGAGGATGTAGATATCAGGGATATGTCTCAGTCAGGCAGCATTACACTTATGGACGTACGGTGTGATGATGATGATGTTGTACCCGCTGCTGCTTCCTTTGCTGAGTTGTCAGATACAAGTGAAGCGGTTGATGATGACAATGGGTCCATGGATGTCACGTGGGTGCCCGCTCGGCAAGAAGAAGAACAGGGCGAAAGTTCAGATGGGGAGACAGAGAGGAGGAGGAGACGAGTTGGAAGCAGGGGGAGGTCGTCGCAAGGAGCTAGTGGCACAGTCAGACAGCATGCATCGGCACCCGGGGTCAGCCCGACAGCACGCCAATCAACGCATGCTGTGTCCACCACCAGAATGCCGTCATTGCAAAGCTCAGTAGTGTGGAATTTTTTTGTGTGCCTGCCTCTGACAACAGCGATGCCATTTGCAACCTGTGCCAAAAGAAACTGAGTCGTGGGAAGTCCAACACCCACCTAGGTACAACTGCTTTGCGTAGGCACATGATCGCACATCACAAACGCCTATGGGATCAACACATGAGTACAAGCAGCACACAAACTCAAAGCCGCCATCCTCCTCCTGGTCCAGCATCTTCAGCCACATCAACCACTCCTGTCCTCCTTGCCCCCTCTCAACCATCCGCCACTCCGTCTCTCGCCTTGAGCAGTTCCCGCTCATCTGCCCACAGTCAGGTGTCTGTCAAGGACATGTTTGATCGTAAGAAGCCAATGTCAGAAAGTCACCCCCTTGCCCAGCGTCTGACAGCTGGCTATTAGCCCGCCAGCTTTTACCATACAAGCTGGTGGAGTCTGAGGTGTTCAAAAAATTTGTAGCTATTGGGACACCGCAGTGGAAGGTACCCGGACGAAATTTCTTTTCACAAAAGGCAATGCCCAACCTGTACTCAATTGTGCAAAAGGAAGTAATGGCATGTCTGGCACACAGTGTTGGGGCAAGGGTCCATCTGACCACTGATACCTGTTCTGCAAACCATGGTCAGGGCAGGTATATCACCTACACTGCGCATTGGGTAAACCTGCTGACGGCTGCCAAGCATTGAATGCGTGGCTCTGCAGAGGAGTTGGTGACACCACCACAACTTGCAGGCAGGCCTGCTGCCACCTCCTCTACTCCTCCTACTCCATCCTCTTCCATAACCTCCTCGGCTGAGTCCTCTTCTGCTGATGTGTCTTGCTCCACATCAACGGCACCCCCCCAGCTCCCCAGGTACTATTCCACATCCCGGATACGGCAGTGTCACGCCGTCTTGGGTTTGACTTGCTTGAAAGCAGAGAGTCACACCGGACAAGCACTCCTGTCCGCCCTGAACGCACAGGTGGAAAAATGGCTGACTCCGCAGCAACTAGAGATCGGCAAAGTGGTTTGTGACAATGGAACAAATTTGTTGGCGGCATTGAAGTTGGGCAAGTTGACACATGTACCGTGCATGGCACATGTGTGTAATCTGATTGTACAACGCTTTGTGCATAAGTACACAGGCTTACAGGACGTCCTGAAGCAGGCCAGGAAGGTGTGTGGCCATTTCAGGCGTTCCTACACGGCCATGGCGCACGTTGCAGATATCCAGCGGCGAAACAACATGCCAGTGAGGTGCTTGATTTGCGACAGCCCGACACATTGGAATTCAACACTCCTAATGTTCAACCGCCTGCTCCAACAGGAAAAAGACGTTAATGAATATTTGTATGACCGGGGTGCTAGGACAGCCTCTAGGGAGCTTGGATTTTTTTGCCACGTTACTGGACGCTCATGCGCAATGCCTGTAGGCTCATGCGTCTTTTTGAGGAGGTGACATACCTAGTCAGTCGCACCGAAGGCACCATCAGCGACATCATACCATTTGTTTTCTTCCTGGAGCGTGCCCGGCAAAGAGTGCTGGATCAGGCCGTAGATGAGCGTGAAGGGGAAGAGGAAGAGTTGTGGTCACCATCACCACCAGAAACAGCCTTATCAGCATCGCTTGCTGGACCTGCGGCAACGCTGGAAGAGGATTGTGAGGAAGAGGAGTCAGAGGAGGAATGTGGCTTTGAGGAGGAGGAGGAAGACCAACCACAACAGGCATCCCAGGGTGCTCGTTGTCACCTATCTGGTACCCGTGGTGTTGTACGTGGCTGGGGGGAAGAACATACCTTCATTGAGATCACTGAGGAGGAGGAACGGGAAATGAGTAGCTCGGCATCCAACCTTGTGCAAATGGGGTCTTTCATGCTGTCGTGCCTGTTGAGGGACCCTCGTATAAAAAGGCTGAAGGAGAACGACCTGTACTGGGTGTCCACGCTACTAGACCCCCAGTATAAGCAGAAAGTGGCTGAAATTTTACCAAATTACAACAAGTCGGAAAGGATGCAGCATTTGCAAAGTAAATTAAAAAGTATGCTTTACACAGCGTATAAGGGTGATGTCACAGCACAACGGGAATCTAACAGGGGAAGAGGTGAAAGTAATCCTCCTCCTCCCACGACCACGCCGGCAAGGACAGGACGCTTTACAGACGTGTTGTTGATGGAGGACATGCAGAGCTTTTTAAGTCCTACGCATCGCCACAGCCCTTCGGGATCCACCCTCAGAGAACGACTCGACCGACAGGTAGCAGACTACCTCGCCTTAACTGCAGATATCGACATTCTGAGGAGCAATGAACCCCTTCACTACTGGGTGTGCAGGCTTGACCTGTGGCCTGAGCTATCCCAATTTGCGATAGAACTTCTGGCCTGCCCCGCTTCAAGTGTCCTGTCAGAAAGGATCTACAGTGCAGCAGGAGGTATTGTCACTGAGAAGAGAAATCGCCTAGGTCAAAAAAGTCTAGATTACCTCACCTTTATTAAGATGAATGAGGGATGGATCCCGAAGGGACTGACAGTGGGCGATACATTTGACTAAAAAAGGCCTTATGAGATGAGCTGCCTTGGGCTAAAAATGGTCCACACGCTGCTGTATTTTAGCTCTGAATGCCGGTTGACTTGCGTGACTTTTCCGCCACCAACTAGGGTTCAAGCCGCAATGTTTTAGGGCACTTTCAGCCTTGGAAACAAACATCAATTTTTCTGGCCGCTGCTACAGCAACAAAACCTAATTTTTCAGGCATGTGTACATGCCTAATCTTTCGGGCCTCTTGTGCTGCACTGTGGCTTCAAAAACCAAACCAAAAAAAAGGCACATAACAGGGATTAAACTGATAGGAATAGTACTACTTAACACACCACTCCTATCTGGTGGCACATTAGATTGCACGCGCAGTGCCCCAAATTTGAAGTAGGAGGACCAACCAAGCATCTTTTTCCATCTCCCGCTTCCTTAAATCGATGCCATATACACGTCCCCTGATAGGGCGCCAGCTCATTATTCTCATGGGCGCCAGCTCGTTATTCTCTTTTTCACTTCACTAGGGACACTTTACTGCACTATGGGCACTTAGACCCACTCTTTGTCTTGCACAGTGTTATTCCTAGCCAGCATCTGTGATGGGAAATCAGGCAGTCATCAAAACTTTAGAATGAGCTTTAGCTTAGAACACCCTTGAAGGTGTTTAAGGAGATTAGGGCTAGTTCAGAGGATTCTTCTTAGACCTCTCTGAGTCTTTATAGCCCTTCTACCTATCCAGCATTTCTGGAAACTAGCTAAGAGAAAGGGTGGCTGTGTGTCTGTGATACATTTAAGTTTATATCACCTTATTGACACTTTTTATGACAGCATCACTCCGGTCTCCATACTCTCTGCCTATACCCATCTATTTAGAGGGAATTTCCTTGCCCCTGGCAATATTATATAATAGGTAATAGTATTACCATTATTACACAATTAGCCACTATAGGGGAATGGGTATAGTATCCCTTTGTTATTTATAAATGATACAATAAAGACTTTTGTCCATTACTCAATTTACTTTAACAAAGGGTACTAACCACGGTATTAGGAAGCATTACTCTGCTTTCCCTTTCTCCCTCTATTATACTCCTATGCTCACTAGGATTTGTAGGTATCACTTTATCATAGTTGTCTAACCTTTTCCTATGCCAGTTTTAGATCTCCTTCTTGGGAGATTTTTTCTTTTTTCAGTTTATTAGCATACCTGGGTACAAGCCCTCGGTGGGGCTGGCACCACCACCTGACCACATTTCCTCGTTTCTTCCACTCATACCGCTTTTTCCATCTTTGAAGGGGTTTGGCGAAACAAGGAAATAGTCCTCTACTCGTAACAGGGATTAAACGCAGAAGAATAGTACTACTTAACACACCTTATAATAACGCAGAGAGAGGCAACGCATAGAGAGGAGTCTGAAGAAGAGGAGTCAGAGGAGGAAGGTGGCTTTGAGGAGGTGGAAGACCAAACACAGCAGGCGTCCCAGGGGGCTTGTTGTCACCTTTCGGGGACCCTTGGTGTTGTACGTGGCTGGGTGGAGGAAGAGACCTTCAATGACATCAGTGAGGACAAGGAACGGGACATGGCTAGCTTGGTATCCAACCTTGTGCAAATGGGGAGTTTGCGGTTGTGCAAATGGACTGTTTGCGGTTGTTTGCGGTGCGTTAAACGGGGAGTTTAGTCTGTCACTGTGAAGCGGGCGTAACCCTTACACTACCTGATCGATACAACATCATACAGTAGGTCCTCCCCCTCATTATTTTTATGGCCCCCACCCACCGCTCACGGGTGGGGGCGGGCGGGAGGACAGTAGGTCCCCCCCCCCTTATCCTTATTTACTGAATATTCTCCTGTATAACAATGCTTGGCATTTAGTGAATATTCCCTATTCTGCTCTGTGTTAGTTGGTATCAGGGTCCCTGAGGACAGGTGTCAATCCATATCTGCCAAGTGACCCTATGTAGGGGGAACAGTCCCTATTCTGCTCTGTGTCAGCGTGTATCAGGGTCCCTATGTAGGGGAACAGTCCCTATTCTGCTCTGTCAGTGTGTATCAGGGTCTCTGAGGACAGGTGTCAATACATATCTGCCAAGTGACCCTATGTAGGGGTAACAGTCCCTATTCTGCTCTGTGTCAGTGTGTATCAGGGTCCCTGAGGACAGGTGTCAATCCATATCTGCCAAGTGACCCTATGTAGGGGGAACAGTCCCTATTCTGCTATGTGTCAGTGTGTATCAGGGTCTCTGAGGACAGGTGTCAATCCATATGTCAAGGTGTCAATATGTCATATGTCGGGTGTCAATCCATATCCATTGTGATTTAGGAATGTTAGGTGATTTATGCCCTTTATGGATTAAAACCAGACTCTGCATCAACTGTGTAATTTTCCATGGGAGTTTTGCCATGGATCCCCCTCCGGCATGCCACAGTCCAGGTGTTAGTCCCCTTGAAACAACTTTTCCATCACTATTGTGGCCAGAAAGAGTCCCTGTGGGTTTTAAAATTCACCTGCCCATTGAAGTCTATGGCGGTTCGCCGGTTCGCGAACGTTTGCGGAAGAACCGAAAATTTTATGTTCGCGACATCACTAACAGTAATATCTGATATTAAATTTCCATTTGTTAACACTAAATCTAGTATGGCCTCTTTCATGTGTAAAATGGATACAGAATGAGTTCAAGGAATCTTATGTTGCTTGACTTTCGGGCTTGTCATTGCCTGATCCACCTGTAATGCTGTTTGCTACCAATCGTAATGTAGTCATCCATGTTTTCCCCTTTCTCTCCTCTTCTCCTTTTTCCTAATATCTTTCTCTTGCTTCCCTCTTCTTTCTGGCTCTTTCTTTCTTTTGTTTACATCCTTTCTATCTCCTTTGGGATTTGTTTTTGTACACGCTACTTTCAATTTACCTAGAGGATTTCTATCTCTTCCATTTGCTACCCCAACCAAAACTAGTCACTTGATAAGTTAGCTCATGATTGTTACAAAGTGAATACTGTATATATACATCATTTGATTTACATTATCATCACACATTTTGTGTAGATTCTGAAGTCCATTCACATGCATTGCTTATCTGTATTCTCTCATGCTTTACCATAAGATACAATTTGTAAGTAAGGATTGTCAAAAAAACAACAACTTATGTGTGTTATTACAATTTGTTTAGGGGACTGGACAAAATTCTGCAACATACTGTTACTGGGATTAGGATTACCTAGTTTAGAACTCACCCTGTGTCTTGGTTAGTTTTATTATTATGATTTGGCCAAGACTTTGGCTACCTGGCTGGAAAACTGGGAAATTGAAAGATGACATGAAATCGCCTAGCAACAAAATGGCAGCAATAGATCAAGGCCTAAAAATGGAATTATGCCAAGCATACACATTTTAAACACAAGCCAATTTCAAGTAAGATGTGAGGCAAGCAAATACGCGCTAGGTGTGCCAAATGGTGGTCACGCACTCACAGTTTCTGTTTCCATAGTGTCGTACTTTGTGTACAATATGGCCTTGTTCTGATAATGTGGCAAACAAATTGAGTGAAACTTGTTCTCTTTGTGATATGATGCCTTCAGGTGGAGTGAAAGAGAACACGGAAACATCCGCCTTGATCCAAAGATTATAAAACAAAAGAGTTGGCCATCAACAAGTAGAAAAAAAATATATAAAAAAATATAAAAAATATGATACTTCCCATCCTGCTTTTGAAAATTCACTTTTATAGTCTATTTTATCTTCCCAGAGCAGGAAGAAAGCATTCAAAAAAGAGAATCATAAACATTTATAATTAATCCAAGCAGCAGCTGGAAGAGTGCGAGAAAGAAATATCACCAGCCAGCACGGCAGACCCTTCTTTTGAGCTTCGCTTTCATTCCTCGGGCGCCAGGAACCCTTTGAGGTTTTTGGGAAGTCTTTGAAAACTCTTTGTACCTGCCTGTTTTAATCATTCTGCGGGGCGGTGGTAGGAAATAAGATAGCAGTCATGCAGCATTTGTATGCAGATTAGCAGCAAACAAACAAAAAGAAAGCTCACATCAGCAAGTTATCCATAGCGCTTAGACATAAGATGATAGTTGGATTGTTTAACACTTTTTTTGCCAGAAGCCGTTCAATAACAGTACCTGCAGATCTTGAAGTAATTAAGTTTTGACATTTCCAATTGAAGGAGCCAAGACACGGTTTGGGTTGTTTAGAAAGTAAAAGTGTATTCTGGATTTTTTTTTTAAGAAAAGATAGCAAATAAAAACAAAGGTGAAAAATGATCCACTCTGCCTTAAGCACAGATACACAACGACACAGATATGCTGTCACATGCAGAGATACACAATAACACACAGAAGCATAACTGCACACACAGATTTGCAATGCCACACATAGATTCATGCTGCCACACACAGATATACGTTGTTATACAGTAACACACTACAAGACAAGTGTATCTCTCTCAATGCATGGATATGGCCTGGCAACCTACAACTCAGGAGTGTGCAAAAAAAAGGGAAGAAAAAAATCTTGAAATTATTTTTCTGAAACTGGTCCAGATCTAGAAACATCTCCCATTTTCACAGTCATTCTGCAATATTAAACTTGGTCTATGTAATAAGAGAGAATTAAACAAAAGACAATGCTCCAGAATCAAATTTCTAAAAGTCCCATTTCTTACAACTGTGACAGACCCATCTGTATAGACTAAGATTGCTGGTTCGTCTGTTTGCCCCTTTTTGCCTATTTGCCTGTCCGTATACCCCTGTTCGTTTGTCTCATGAAATAACCGATTGAAACTACCGAACGGACGGCCACCCAGGAGAGAATTGTGCAGCTGGTTAACCTCTTGGCCCCAATTAGAACATTGTGGTTAAGCGCAGACACCTCTCCATTCTAACTGTATTCAGGGTGGTCGTCGTTTGTATGCCGACCATGAGGCGGTGGCCATTTTAAACCATGCGAAAGACCAGCGGTGTTCGGCGCAGATTCTATGGAACTAAAAACGGACACTCTTTCTGCCGAACACCGCTGAAATCACCGACCGCCCTTCTCAGTCGAGAAGGCATGCGACCACCGGCCATAAGGGAGTTTGGATTACACGAATGGACTTAACCCAGATAGCCGTCCCATGGAGTCAATCACATACCGAAGGACTGTAAGAGACTTTGACTCCATGGCGATTGAACTGTGCATATGGGATCTGAGCGCTATTCGCTAAGAATATGCACTCAGATCCAGGCTATCTGGGGATACGTTGCACGAATGTAAAATGTTCGGTAGTTGTATAATTATTTATTTTTACATGGTTTTTTATGTTTGATTTAAAATGGCGATTTGCCTCTGTCCTGGAGATAATTTAATTACTTCTCGATTATCTCCAGGGCAGAGGGGAGAAAAACCAGGATGCATTATGGGAATATTTTGTGCCTGTATGTCTGAAAGTGCCATATGTCTGTCTGTCATTACAGTCTCCCATTTGGTCCCCTCGGGGAGTGTCCATCAAGTGGGAGACCTGCATAAATACGGGCGGGTAGCCCACAGTAAAGCCAGTTCTTGTTTTACCCTCAATGCGAAGCTTGGTCTCGTTATTGGAGGGGAGATTTACTACACGGTTAGCAACTAATTGCTGGAACCGTAAGCCGCTTGGAGGATATATCTGTTCGGCTGTTAGCCGCGATTCGTGGACTTATTGTTCGTGAGTTTGGGATCCGTACGGGTCCCGGTCGGGAGATTGGCGCATTCCCCTGGTTGCAGTTCGTACGGTTGGAGTATACGAATGTAGCTTGCATTATTGCAAAAAGGGGAAGTTTAACTAAACGGCGGTTTCACTCCTTTATGCCAGAGGGGTCTTAACAACAACCATATCACCTATTTTTGCAAAAATAAAATATTAAGAAGCCTCCCTCTAAAACAGTGCTTTACCACTATTGAACTTGCCTTTTGTTTAAATGGTCACTATAAAGATTAAAACCATTTTCACTGATTCTCTTTTCTTAGCTTGAGATTTTTTTTTTTAAAGCGTGTGAACACTCAGCAAGGTGACAAGTAGCTGCTCCATGTAAAAGTTCCTTTATTTCATGTCTCTCTCTGTATTTTGTGTTTAGTAGGGGCTTTTCATTGGAGTGACTGCAATATGTTAGCATGGATTTGTAGCATATTTATGATGTATGAATAGTCTGATTCCCCAAGGGTACAGTAAAAACGTTACAGAACAATACAGACAGCTATCCCAAAAACCCATTCAGCCAGAGCCAGACAAAAATGGCTTTCTAGGGATCTGTTGATGTATGTATATATTTGCCAATATTTTATCCTAAGTAAAAAATGAAAAGGAGTCTCAGCCTGGATGTGAGTATTAGAAACGAAACACAGTCATTAATTCAGAGGTGCCCTGCAGGACGCAAGGGGCGGGAGACGTAAGGCTCAGTGCCCCTGTAACAAATGGCTTTCAGATCAGTCATAAACTCTTTTATTTCCAAGTCATTGTTGGATAAGCACATGTGAAAAATGTTCAAATAAACTGTATTCACTTGGATCTTTGCTTTCGGAACATGAAGGTTGTAGGGGGGTATTTCAGAAGGTCATCACCTAATCTGCTGGTAAGATAAATCGCAGCCTGCGTGTTTATGAACACAAAAAGAGTGATTCACCAAACTCCAAACTATAGTGAAATTAAAACCCGAATAGCAAAAGAAGGTCCCAAATTTCCTTTATTGTGCTATTATGAAACTTCATTCCACGCAATTCAGAGTTTGGTAAGTAAATCACAGATAATACAAAAGTATTCGCCGCCCTGCAGAAGTATTCAGACCCTCAACATATTTTCTCACATCAGTTCAATTATAAAACTAAGCATGATTTAATTTACGAGCTCTGAAATGCTACATAAATTACTTTATTTGTAAAATGAAAAAATGAAATATGTTGGTTGCACAGCATGTGCTATAGAAGCTTCCAATTTAAATAGATGAAAGAAATTGTTCTAACGAGGACACACTAACAGGGTTTATTTACTGAACTGTAGAATGGAAAATGTAGGCAAAACTGATTTGGGAGAAAACCCCACCTTAGTAGTCAAAGATTGATTATTTTAGTCTGCATTGTACAATTCAGTATTATATTCAGTGCAATTCAGTGTATTCCCTATGATCCAATAAGTTGATGCTTACTAGTAGTAGTATAGTGTGTAGTGCTTACACACACACAAGCTCACTAACACACCACTACAAGCTCACTACACACAAGTAAACTAATGTACACACCCAATAGCACTGCACAAAGGTCATTGACATGCACACCCAGAAGCTCACTACACACAGCTCAATACACAGAAGTTCACTACACACAGCTCACTACAAACAGCACACTAGTACACACAAGCTCCCTACATGGACACACAAGCTCACTGTAACTCACCTTTTGCAGTGGATGGAGAGCTGTAAGTTGTCCCATGCATGCTTCACAGGATTTTTCCTGACATCTAGACCACCTTTTTAATATTATTAATTCCCCCACCCTTCGCCCATGGATAGAAGCAAGGGGGGAGGGACACACTAGGCCCTCCTATTTTATTATTATCAATATTAAGGCCCCCAAAAGTCATACATGGGTGGGGGCCGGGGGGGGGAAGGGGGGACACTAGGACCTCCTTCATGAATAGTCTCTATCCAATTCCCATGGGAAAAAATGTCACAAGATGGGGACTATGTACCCCCTTATTTTACATCCCCACCCCTGGTGGCTGCCCAGTCACTAGTTTTAAACATTCAGGATATATGCCCCATCTACAGCATTACAGGTGGGGGCATAGGGAGGTACAATACCTGCATTTATTGACCCCCATAGAAATTTCTTAAATGTATTTTTTTTTTACTTTTTTAGTGTGGTGGCTGGCTAGCATAGCTGCCAAAGTTTTTTTTAAAAAAACATTTGCCTGTTGGCTGCTGGCCCTGCGAGCAGGCATATAGTACTTCACATGATCAATTCACTTGTTTAGTTTATATTCAGTCTCCATTCGTTCATTGATACATTTCAGATTTCAGATGCTTTGAATAGGTTCGCTTTAGTAAATCAGCAAATTGCCAATGCAGTTGAAATTCGATTATATTCACTGGATTTTGTCCATTCGACAAAATCAGGTGCTTAGTGAATAACGCTGCAAGTGAATGATAAATTGCGATTGTGCATTCCCCTGAATGCATTTGGTTTATCTTCGGTTGCAATGCATTTGATGATAACTATGCTTTAGTAAATTTGCGAATTACCAATACATTAGCAATTTGGTCATTTTCACCTGATTCTGTACAAATCCGGTGTCGAGTGAATAACCCTGAAAATCTATTACGTAACATGATTTTTATTAGGTAGTGTTATTGGAGTAAATTATAATATGTGTTTCCAGCTACTTATTACAATATATTCTGAAGTGGGATACATAGAGCTGAAGGCCATCAATGCTAAATATGCATGCAGAGAATTGATAAACTATTCCCAGGAGGTTGCAATCAAATATGATGAGAGAAGCAGGATGAGTGGCCCAGATGGGGATAGAGATATTGTTTTAGCTTCTACAGATCAAACACACTGCATACAAACATTACTGGAGGCCTTGTACTGAGTAATACATTATTAAGGTACAACGCCTTTACTTTAAACCTTGAGCAGTGGCCACTTTATTTAAGCAGCTTAAAAAGGCTCCGCTGGAAGACGAATAAGCATTAGTAAAGGCGCAACATTGCCGCTGTGCTTTACAGACGCACCCAAAGCTCGTAACCTCGTAACCTCTCATCTGAGTTCTATTGATTTATATTTTCATTATATCATTATTTCCCCCATAAAGCTTCTCCGCTGAGGCATTGAACACAGCATCGAGCATCTTTTCATATGAAGGCCTTGAGTGAGCCTGACCTTTAACTTCGATATTTGTTAAGTTCAGTTTTCCTAAATGCTCCGACACTGTTACTTGTTACAGTATGGCTTTTTTACGGCAATTGGAAAGACCAACGTTTTGTTTGAATATCAAATGGAAGTAAAGAAAACATTTACTTTTTTTTGTAGGACTGCTGAATAGGATGTCATGAAATGCCTTTGAGATTGATCCTAAGTGTTTATCATCTAATCTGGTAGTAATTAGATGGGCAAAAAATGTTGTTGTTTTTTTAGCTTCTAGGGGTAGGCAACCTTTCAGCACCACTGTGCCGAAATAAGATTGTGATGTCCCGTAGCGTGCCGGTCCTATTTTTTTAAATGTAGGTTTGTATGTTGCCGTCTTCTGCTTGTGGTATTTGTACTGCAGTTGCTTTGTATCATTGTATTTGTGCGTATTTGAGTCATTATATTGTATATGTTCACAAGTAGTTTGTGGTATTGTGTATTATACTTATGAATGTGGGCTGTGTATGGGGGTTGCTTATGGAATAGTGTGTGTGGATGGAAATGTCACATTGTGTGTTTGGTAGTGTGTGTATGTGAGGGGCTGTTTGGGGGTATTGCATGTGAGAGGCTGCATGTGGGGTTTTGTGCATGTATGTGGATTGTTAGTAGTTTTGTGTTTGTGCAGATTGTGTGTATGTTTGTTTGTGGGCTGTTCGTATTATTTGTAAGAGGGGAGGGTTATTCTGCATTTCTGTGTATATCTAGTAGTGTGCGTGGCTTCCCTGGGTTCCAGTGGGGACCAGGCTGGTCAGGTACAGGTCAAGGACAGGAGCTGCAACAGCAGCTGTGGGCTGCTCTACTACAGTGTGGATTCCCATTCACAATTGCTGGGAGGAAGTGATCTGAGATCACTACCTCTATTTGCTGCAATGCATAAATTGAGGATTATCCTTCACCACCTTTTCGTATTAGCAGATATCTGAAATTTCACTTGGACTCCTGATGGGCCAGAGCCTGTTTGGCTCTAGCAGCCTTAAGTGTCGTGCATGGCACATGTGCCATAGGCTGTCTACCCCTGTTCTAGAGCAATCTGGCCACGAAAGATATAAATCATTATTTAATCGTTGCTTACAATGAAGTATCAGATCATATAACTGTCATTTTTCAAGAGATATATTTTAGAGTTATGCAGTTTTTTAAGGAAACTCACATTTTTGTGGTTTCATATATTTAGTATTCAGCCTAACATTTAGCAAAGTCTACTGCCAGTGACACTGTACAGTGTCCACCAGGCATGTCTGCATTTGGGTGAGGAGTCATCTAAGTTTTGTAGCACCATTACTATAGTAGTTTCAAGGAGTAATATTTGTAAGTCTTGGCGGTAAAAACTTTTCATATAATACAATACCATAGGACGCATCAGACAGAGAGAGAGAGAGAGGGAGACAGACAGCGACCTACACTCCAAGGCACTACAATGAGGGAATGTATGATATACAACTTGGGCAGTTTACAATGCTTTGCACTTATCAGAGTTCGCAAACTCCACCCATTGGATCAACAAAGGGCTTGGCCACTGCCCCACCGGGCAAACATGGAATGGGGATCAAAGTCTCCGATTCTGTCTGAAGCATCAGGGCATGGGAAGTGGTGGCAACACTTGAATAATTACATTTAGAGGGCATACAGAAAAAAAGGTATTAGAGTTGTCAAATGACAACAAGAAAGAGAGATTGCCAACCATTAAGATAAAGATTGTCACGCTTTTAGATCACAGGCAGGGAGATTAGCATCTAGGCCCTTTCAGTGCTTCTCATTGAGGTCCTGTGGCATTTTTCAAAGCATTTGACAGAATCCAGACCTTCTCTGTGAGAATCGTTCATATCTGCTTGGAGCGAGTGCTCAAAGTGAATGGAAAACTACAATCTCATAGCAGTCTGGTTGAGATTTGGGATGGGAAGTCTATAAATTGATACAATTATAAAATAATAAAAAATAGAAGTCTTAAGCAAGTTATATCAGCACTTTGATAAAATAGCTAGAGAACACCCACCTGGCTGTCAATCAAGCCAGGGACGATTCCTTCCTATTTCTATTGGCTCTCCTGAGGTAAAGGAAGTGGCGGGCATTCCCTACTTGTGCATGACTGCATCCCCCTCCCTCGCAGACCTCAAATCAGCATCTCAGCTCCAGACCTCAGACCAGACATGTGCACGCAAGTACCAGCCGGTGCCTGCACGGGCACATGCTGGAGAGAAAGTGCATGGGAGCACCAAGTCAGAGGCTTCTCAATGAAAGAGTAAAAGTATATTCTGGGGAAAAAGGGGAGGGCTTGAAGTTCATAAGAACTGCAGTCGTTGCAAGCTCTTTTAAGATATGCCCCCAATTAACAAATTAATTAACTGGAGGTATATCTACTAAACAGTTATTTTTCTTTTTTTTTAATTATGGCCAGTGGAGTGCACCTTTAAGCACATTTATTTTCTATCAAAACAGATAATGGCTGACAATGGTATCCACCAAATGTTATGGATCATAGATATTCAAGGTTAAAGGGACACTATAGTCACCGGAACAACTACAGATTAATGTAGTTGTTTGAGTGAGTATATTAAGTTCCTGCAGGTTTCTTTGCTGTAAACACTATATTTTCAGAGAAAAGACAGTGTTTACATTACAGCCTAGGCATACCTCCAGTGGCCACTCCTCAGATGGTGCTTCCTGGGTCAGTGCTGCACACAGTGTGCAGCGCTGACATTCACAATCTCCACACCCTGCATGGAGACACTGAACTTTCTTCATAGAGATGTACTGATTCAATGCATCTCTATGAGGGGATGCTGATTGGCCAGGGCGGAAAAGCACTGTGATTGGTTGAGATCATCACTTCTGATGATGGCAGCCATGGAGACAGATCAGGGGAAGAGCCAGCACCAGCAGACAGTAAGGAGGCGGGGGGCAGCTGAGCTAGATAGTGTTTTTAAAGCTATAGGGTCAGGAATTCATTTTTGTTTTCCTGACCATATAGTGTTCCTTTAACCCCTTAAGGACCAAACTTCTGTAATAAAAGGGAATCATGACAAGTCACACATGTCATGTGTCCTTAAGGGGTTAAGCTAAGTCTGCTATAATACATATGTATCAACACCCTTAATTTCAGGCATCAGTATAGACATTTTGGGCAATCCCCTGTGAGACAGGGGTCTTTCTTTATTATATAACTGCATTAAATTATCATTCCACACATGGAAAGTACACGTATGGCTCTGTAACTATATAAAAAAAAAAATCATCATTCAAATGTTTAAACCACTTCTTGCTCCATAGTTCCGCTCCTTGCACGTTTTCCACACATTAGCAGAGTACCTAGGTTATATGGCATTCAGGGCAGAAATATATTTTGGCACCCCACCACTGGAAAATGAAAGCAACATTTTTAATGATATCCCTCTGCACCGTCTCCATCCCCTTTGTGGTAGTGAAATTACACGCACACACTGACGTTCATATACACATGCACATGTTGTTATATTCATGTACATACATACATCCATTTACACAGACGTTGATATGCATGGACACAGATTCATAAACACACAAAGACACATAAACAGAAACACATTCATATAAACAGACTCATATACACACTGACTCATGCACACACATTCATGCACACTCAAACATTTATAATTGCATTTAAACACTTCATAGTTATTTTAATAAAACAATAAAATAATATATATATATATATGTATATATATATATATATATATAGAGAGAGAGAGAGAGAGAGAGAGAGAGAGAAATTAGAGAATCCTTGCACTCACGCTTACAGTTGGTATTGGCCGGGCGCTTGCAATCCAGGGAAAAGCATGTATTTGAAGATAGTGATCAGCACTCTCGGACTTAGAAAGCTTTAAAACTTACAGTTTATTGATTATCCATTAAAAGATCAACATTTCAGTTCCCACTGGAACTTTCATCAGGATCAGGCATACATTAGCAAGCGCGCTGTCTTGGCGTCATACTTGACTCTGGTCTCACCTTTGAGTCTCACATCCAGTTTGTTGCCAAGTCCTGTAGGTTCCAACTCAAAAACATAGCCTGCATCCGCCCCTTTCTTACGCAAGATGCTACCAAGGAGCTTGTCCATGCTCTAGTAATTTCCCGCATGGATTACTGTAACCCTCTCCTGATTGGTCTCCCCAAAAGCCGTACTGCCCCGCTACAGTCTGTAATGAATGCTGCAGCTAGACTGATTTTCCTATCCAGTCGGTCCTCTCACACCTCGCCCCTCTGCCAGTCCTTACATTGGCTCCCTGTATCCTATAGGAGTCAATTCAAAGTGCTAACCCATACATTTAACGCACTGAACAATTCCAGCCCCTCTTATATCTCTTCACTGATCCAGAGGTATGCCCCTCCTCGTACCCTCCGCTCTGCCCGCGACCACCTCCTGACCGCTGCTCGCACCCATACGGCCAACTCACGCTTGCAGGACCTCTCACGGGCGGCTCCTCTCCTATGGAATAACTTGCCTACTGCCATCAGACTCTCCCCTAGTCTTCAATCATTTAAGAAGGGCCTTAAATCCCATCTCTTCAGGAAAGCGTATGGCCTCCCAGAGTAATCTCTCCCTTACATACCTGTCTCTTGCGCTCCTATGGGATAGTGCTTTGCTCTCTCCTCCAGCTCTGCTTCACTCCTACTTGATATTTCCTATCCTAATGTTTCTAATACCCCACCTCCTATAGACTGTAAGCTCATTTGAGCAGGGTCCTCTTCAACCTATTATTCCTGTAAGTTTTCTTGTAATTGTCTTATTTATTGTTACATCCCCCCCTCTCAAAATATTCTAAAGCGCTACGGAATCTGTTGGCGCTATATAAATGGCAATAATAATAATAATAATAATAATAAAAAGTGCGTTTATATACATAAAATATAAGTGAAATTTGCAGAAAATGACTTACCCCTGTGCTTAGAATGGTGGGAGTGGTACCCATGGCGTCCACCATCGTTCAGTGCGCATGCGCGGACGAGGCCACGCCCCTACGTGTTGTAATGACGTCACGCGTTGCTAAGGCAACGTTAAAGTCACATGGGGAAGAAACCAGGAAGTGACTAGTGGTGAATTACGTGTGTGTCCGGTTACCATAGGAACCCGGCTCTGTAACTGCCAAATAGTTAAAATAAATTACGAGCACCACTTAATCAGTCTGGAGCTACATGTACATAAATAAAGATAATAAATGGAAAATTAAAGTGTGTAATGCTGTATGTGTGTGCTTCAGGTGCACTGTGAATTATAAATGCTTAATCTTTTAGTTAATACTATTAGGTAGGTAAGTGAATAAAACTTACCTTACCTAAAGTGCCAATATAGGTATAATAGAGAGATGAGTTAAGAATCAGTACCAAATACTGGAATATATGTCAATTATGATTTAAGTGCCTTATATTCAAAAAATGTGAAAAAAAGTGAAATTACATGCAAAAAGTGCTATTATCATACTTTAAAGTGCTTAATTTATGTGCAATAATACTTCAATAATAAGACAATATTTATAAAAAAAACATCCCCTGATATCTCAATATTAAATTAAATTGGTGTATCAAGTGTCCTTTTTGAAAAAAAACAAATAATGTATATACATACGTTTAAAAAATCAATAATAAAAAACATTACATACTTTAAAAATTATTCCTATTGCTATTAGGGATTCAAACTTAAATAAACGAATGATAAGAAATCACTTCATTAAGTCCTTAGGGAGCAATCGTATTCAATTTGAAGATCCACTCTGTCTCTTTATTAAGGAGAATTTTACCATGATCTCCCCCTCGCCTGGGTATAGGGATGTGGTCTATTGCGACAAACTTCAAAGAGGAAAGAGGGTGTTTCATTTTTAGAAAATGTTGTGCCACTGGTTGTTCAGAATGTCCATCTCTATAAGCCACACGTATTGCTGATCTGTGTCCACGTATTCTTTCACACAGTGGGGTCTCGGTTTTACCGATATAGACTAACCCGCATGGACATGATAATTTGTAGACCACAAACGGTGTTTTACACGTGATTGTGTGTTGTATCTTAAATACCCTGCTATTATGTGGGTGTTGAAATGATTTTGCTGGAGTCATATGGCTGCATGTAACACACCCTAAACAACCTAACACAGATGAAAATGATTAAAAATTTGGCTGAAGACCCTACTATAGTTATTAGATCTGCCGACAAAGGGGGAGGTATCGTTATCATGGATTACAGCGATTATGCAAGAGAAATCAGACGACAATTACAAGATACTACGGTATATCTACACTTACAAGGTGATCCAACGAAGAAAATAGTAACAATTATAGAGAACACTCTATTTATGGGGCTGGAAGCAGGATTTATAGATCTACCACTTTACAATTATTTATTGAAAAGAAATCCAAAGACTCCAATTATATATACTATACCAAAGATACATACGAATCCCATCAAACCACCGGGGAGACCTATAGTATCAGCAATAGGAGGGATCTTGGAACCAATTGCGAAATGGTTAGACTCCTTATTTCAAGCACCTATAGCAGAGATACAAACATGTATCAAGGATACACCGAAGCTTATAAAGAAAATAAATACACTAGACTTTGGTGAGGAACCCATCATTTTGATCACAATGGATGTATGCAATCTGTATGCAATTCCACATCAGGAAGGAATAGAAGCCATGAGACAAATTTTATGTATGGCTAATACATATGAAGGACCCCCAATAGAATATGTTTTGGAATTACTATCTTTAACTCTCCAACAGAACTACTTCAGGTTTGAGGATGACTGGTTTCTACAAGTGGCGGGCACGTCCATGGGGGCAGCGATGGCCCCCATGTATGCCAACTCCTACATGCATATCTACGAGAAACAACATATCTTCTCTAAATTCAAGCATCTCATCACGGCATATTTTCTTTACATCGACGATTTTTTGATCTTCTGGAAAGGCACGAAATTGGAAGCACAGCAAATGATCCAACAATTGAATGAACGTCATACTCCAGTCAGATTTACATCTAACATTAGTACAAGCATGATTCAGTATTTAGATTTGGAAATATCTATTAAAGAACATGGCGTTACTTACTGTTTGTACAAGAAAGAAACTGACCACAACACATTGTTGCATAACAAAAGTGCACATCCAAAAATGTTGAAAAAATCCCTTCCCAAGGCACAATTTGTCGTACGTAATAATTCAGACGAACGTAAGATGAAAGTTGGAAGAGATGAATACGAAATTTCTCGAAAGAGGCTATTACAGACAGGAGCTGTTAAAGGCACAACAAGATGCACAAAATGCCAGTGCCGCCACACGGATTAAAAAGCCACCAGCTATAGTGTTCCCTATGGCCTACAATGACGCCTCACCAAAAATTGCGAAAATCATCAAACAAAACTGGAAGATGCTTGCAAGCGACGACACCTTGCCCAAAGTGTTTAAGGAAAATCCATTAATTTGCTTCAAGAGAAACAAAACATTAAAGGACATTTTGGTACACACGGACCCTATAAAAAGTTACAGCCAGGAAGCAGTAATCCAACATCGTGGTAGTGTCCGTTGTTTAGGGTGTGTTACATGCAGCCATATGACTCCAGCAAAATCGTTTCAACACCCACATAATAGCAGGGTATTTAAGATACAGCACACAATCACGTGTAAAACACCGTTTGTGGTCTACAAATTATCATGTCCATGCGGGTTAGTCTATATCGGTAAAACCGAGACCCCACTGTGTGAAAGAATACGTGGACACAGATCAGCAATACGTGTGGCTTATAGAGATGGACATTCTGAACAACCAGTGGCACAACATTTTCTAAAAATGAAACACCCTCTTTCCTCTTTGAAGTTTGTCGCAATAGACCACATCCCTATACCCAGGCGAGGGGGAGATCGTGGTAAAATTCTCCTTAATAAAGAGACAAAGTGGATCTTCAAATTGAATACGATTGCTCCCAAAGGACTTAATGAAGTGATTTCTTATCATTCGTTTATTTAATTTTGAATCCCTAATAGCAATAGGAATATTTTTTAAAGTATGTAATGTTTTTTATTATTGATTTTTTATATATATATTAGTGTATTAGCATGTTATATATTCACAAATGGCTCTCAGACATTGTAGTAAAATAGAACTTCTCTTTACTTCAGTACACACACATAATGACATAACACCAAAGAGACTAAACACAACAGAACAAGTGCATAACTTCACTATGCTGCCATCTACTGGAAGGTGGACTGCATAAACCTCAATACATAACACTCCTCCCCCCTAGACCTCAAAGTCTTTGAGATAACTGGGAGGTTTAATATTTCGTCTTGGGCGCCCCAAAACCGTGTTTGGAACTGCTTCACCTGGACCTTCAGTTGTGCCCATCCCTTCTTCCTGTGCTCTGTCAGATGGACCACACAGAACTGGTTCTTCAATAACAACTCCTGGAGAACTGAGACCTGTATCATCCAGTGGTTCCACATCATTTGGTATCACAGAAAACCCAGTATGACTGGGACCGGCAGCAGGCACAATCTCATCACTCCGTTCTTGAATCTGATCGACATGCCTTCGTAATATTCTACCATCAGGAATTCGTACTTTGTATGACAAAGGTCCTGTGGCCATAAGTACTTTTGCAGGTATCCATTTAGGCCCAGAAACATAGTTCCTGACATAGACATCACTGTCAGGTGCAAATACTCTGACAGTAGAAGCATTATAGTTCTTATTGAATTGCAATTCTTGCTTCTCTTGTAACTCAGTTGTCAAATCAGGATGTAAACGATCCAAACAAGTTTTAAGACGCCGGTTCATAAGGAGCTCTGCTGGACTACTACCGGTGCTTGAGCAAGGTGTCACATGTTGTTGCAGAAGGAAATTTGCAAGTCTACGATTCCAATCTCCTTCAATAATTCTCTTTAATGAGTCTTTGGTAGTCTGAACCATACGCTCAGCTTGACCATTTGATGATGGGTGAAATGGTGCAATAGTAACATGTCGAATAAGATTACTTGCCATGAACATTTTGAATTCTGATGAGGTAAATTGTGTTCCATTATCAGACACAATTGTATCTGGCAACCCATGTGTAGCAAACAACCTCCTTAGAATCTTTATGACTGTGACTGAGGTAGCAGATGTAACTGGAACAACTTCTAACCATTTTGAAAAGGAGTCAACAACTAAAAAAAACATCTGTCCGTGAAAAGGGCCAGCAAAATCTATATGTAAACGGGACCAAGGTGACCTAGTCACTTCCCAAGGATGTACTGAGGCTTTAGGTGGAGCATGACGAGTAGATTGGCATGGTACACAGTTCTTCCCTCACTTTTCAATAACTTCATCCATTTTAGGCCACCAAACATAACTTCTGGCTAAAGCTTTCATGCGAACTATTCCAGGATGTCCTTCATGAAGAGCATGCAATACTCGAGCTTGTCCTGCATTTGGAATTACCACTCTGTTTCGCCATAATAGGCACCCTTTATAGGCAGATAGTTCATGTTGGCGCACTACAAATGGTTTGAACTTGTCTTCCACTTTTGATTTTGGCCACCCCCTCCAAACCCAGTTGAGCACACGGGACAGCAAAGGATCCTTGGCAGACATACAAGCAATGTCACTTGCATGTAACGGAGGGTTTGGAATGGATTCCAACATGAGGACCTCAGACATAGGAGGAACAAGGAAGTCAGGAGAAGGCAAAGGTAATCGGCTTAATCCATCAGCATGTGTGATATCCTTGCCAGGACGATACTTGAACTCACAATCATAGGCATTCAGCAGAAGGGACCACCTGAGCATGCGTGGTGAAATTATTTGAGGAGTGGGAGTATTGCTGGTGAACAGACCCAGTAAAGGTTTATGATCTGTTATAATAGTAAACCTCCGCCCATACAAATAGTCATGAAACTTTTTTACACCGGACACAATAGCTAAAGCCTCCTTGTCAATTTGGGCGTAATTCCTCTCTGTAGTAGATAAAGTCCGTGAATAAAATGCAATAGGAGCCTCAACCCCATTTCTCAAAGTGTGGCTCAATACAGCCCCTATGCCATACGGAGAAGCATCGCAGGTGAGGTTGAGCGGTTTCTCCAAATCATAGTGTACAAGCAAACTGTCAGAAAACAACAGTTTTTTAGCAGCGCTGAAAGCGGTAGTATGAACGTCAGTCCACTTCCATGGAGCATCTTTATCTAGTAGACGATGCAGAGGTTCAGCAACAGTGGCTTTATCAGGCAGAAAAGAATGGTAAAAATTAAGCAACCCTAGGAAAGCTTGCAGTTCTTGTTTGTTTGTTGGAACCGGAGCTCTATGGATAGCTTCAACCTTAGAATCAGTTGGATGAATGCCCTGTGCGTCAACTCGGTAACCAAGGAAATCCACGCTGCTTACACCAAAAACACACTTTTCCTTTTTAAGTTTTAGACCAGCATCAAGAAAACGTTGTAAAACAAGTTGTAGCTGTGCAGCCAATGACTGTATAGAATCTGCTCCAATAAGAACGTCATCAAAATAAGGCACTACACCTGGAAGTCCAGATCATAGGTCCTCCATTAAATTCTGGAATATGCCAGGAGCAATGGAAACTCCAAACTGCAAGCGTCTTGCTCAGAAAGCTCCTTTGTGTGTTATTATCGTTTGTGCATCAGCAGCCTCATCATCCACAGGTAACTGCTGGTAGGCTTGAGCCATATCCAACTTGGCAAATACTTTTCCTTTTGCCAAAGTAGTAAGAATTTGATTAACAGCTGGAATTTGATAGGGATGCTCTTGCAACGCTTTATTTATTGTACATTTGTAGTCAGCACAGATTCTGACATCCCCATTTGGTTTCATGACCGGAACTATGGGTGTACACCACTTTGGGTGTGTTATGGGTTCAAGTATGCCTTGTTCCACAAGACGTGTAATCTCAGCATCTATTTTTGGTCTGAGAGCTAATGCAATTTTGCGAGGCTTCATACGAATTGGGGGTACTTTTGAATCTAATACAAAATAAACAGGAGGGCCTTTAAACATGCCAAGACCTTCTTCAAAGACTGCACTAAATTTATCAATCACATTCTGTAGAATATCTGTGGATACATTATTAACTCCAGTTAATGAAATTCCTAAGGGTTCAAACCACTCTCTACCTAGCAAACTTGCTCTTTGTCCCTTAGTAATTATTAAACGTAAATGTCCTCTGAATTTACCATATTTTACTGGTATAAAACAAACCCCTTTAACATCCACAGCCTGTTTGTTGTAGTCCACGAGATGAATATCACAAGGTACTATTGAAGGAGAATTATGAGGCCATAACAATGTAAATGTCTCTTCTGAAATCAAAGAATATGCGCACCCAGAATCTACTTCCATTTTGCACAGAACATCTTGAAGCACAATTTCAGTGTAAATCTTCAGTCCTGATAGTGAATTTTCCACTTTATTCACATAGTCATTTGAGTAAACACCTGCAGTCATTTCACTATCTGAAACGGTTTGTGGAGTATTAAAAGAGTGCGCTGTGGTTTGTATTTTATTCACATTCTTATATTTGGTCTGAATTCCACTGGCTTGACTTTGGCAAACTGTCTGTATGTGACCTGTACGTTTACATGTGTGGCAAACTGCATTTCGAAAACGACATGTATTACGCCTGTGTTTTCCACCGCAACTATAACAAGTTCCTTTAAATGGAGCTGTGACATCAGTGTGTGGTGAACAGTGTTTTGATTTAACATCAGTCTTCTTCACTAGATTTACTTCAGGTGAGTTATCTTTGCTGGAGGAGGATTGTATCTCTTTTGAATGGACATATGCAGCCTCATTTGCGAGCGCTTCCTCTTGTGCAATAATAAAAGTTAAATTCTGTCTTGCAAGCAGTCTCCTCTGCAGTGCTTCATCTTGCACCCCACACACAAGCCTGTCCCTTAACAAGGATTCTAAGCTGGTACCAAAATTGCAATTTTCAGACAGCCTGCGCAGTTCTGCAATGTATGCTGCAATGCTTTCACCTGGTTTCTGATTTCTTCTATTGAAATGGAAACGCCTCACTGTTTCAGATGGGGTGGGTGCTAAATGATGTTTTAACAGTGCCAGTATTTCTTCGAATGAGTAGTCTTGTGGTTTAGCAGGAGATATCAGTGAGCGTACAATATCAAATGTTTTGGATCCAATAACACTCAGTAACACAGCTCTCTTCTGAATAGCATCCACCACCTTATTAGCTTCCAGGAAAAACACTAACCTGTCAGCATATGAGTCCCATGAGGCTGGATTAGCCAGATCAAATTCCTCCATGTGTCCCAGAGAAGCCATGCTGGAAATATTTGTAGATAAAAGAATTCCCAAAAAAAGTTTTACTTCCTCACTCAGGCTGATTTCATTTCCTTTATATATATTCTGCAGTGTCCATTTATTATAATCCCATCCTCGTCGCCAGTTTAGTGTATTAGCATGTTATATATTCACAAATGGCTCTCAGACATTGTAGTAAAATAGAACTTCTCTTTACTTCAGTACACACATATAATGACATAACACCAAAGAGACTAAACACAACAGAACAAGTGCATAACTTCACTATGCTGCCATCTACTGGAAGGTGGACTGCATAAACCTCAATACATAACATATATGTATATACATTATTAGTTTTTTTTCAAAAAGGACACTTGATACACCAATTTAATTTAATATTGAGATATCAGGGGAGGGTTTTTATAAATATTGTCTTATTATTGAAGTATTATTGCACATAACTTAAGCACTTTTTGCACTTTAAAGTATGATAATAGCACTTTTTGCATGTAATTTCACTTTTTTTTCACATTTTTTGAATATAAGGCACTTAAATCATAATTGACATATATTCCAGTATTTGGTACTGGTTCTTAACTCATCTCTCTATTCTACCTATATTGGCACTTTAGGTAAGGTAAGTTTTATTCACTTACCTACCTAATAGTATTAACTAAAAGATTAAGCATTTATAATTCACACACATACAGCATTACACACTTTAATTTTCCATTTATTATCTTTATTTATGTACATTTAGCTCCAGACTGATTAAGTGGTGCTCGTAATTTATTTTAACTATTTGGCAGTTACAGAGCCGGGTTCCTATGGTAACCAGACACACACGTAATTCACCACTAGTCACTTCCTGGTTTCTTCCCCATGTGACTTTAACGTTGCCTTAGCAACGCGTGACGTCATTACTTATATTTTATGTATATAAACGCACTTTTTTTACTTGCTAATGTATGCCTGATCCTGATGAAAGTTCCAGTGGGAACTGAAACGTTGATCTTTTAATGGATAATCAATAAACTGTAAGTTTTAAACCTTTCTAAGTCCGAGAGTGCTGATCACTATCTTCAAATATATATATATATATATATTATTTTTTTAACATCGAGGTCTATCTAGCCTTCCTTTCCTTATTTTGACAGGAAGAGCAAGAGTGGAGCCTCATGCATGGGGTCCAGTATGGTGCATTTGGGAGCAGCCTTCTGCTGCTCTCTTGGGGCTGGGATGATGCCCCATCCCTGCTCCAGTAACAGGACAATGGACATGAGAGACCAACTATCCTAGTAGCTCGGATCCAACACTGTATTTAGCTTCGAAAGCAACATGCAGGTAGACGGGTGTCTTCTTTGGAGGGAGGTGAGTGCTTTGTGCACCACACTGCCGCCTATCACCTGGAGCGAACGGTCCTCTGCCCCCCTTAGTATGCCTCTGCCTCATAACAAGTTCAGTGTCAAACTGAGTTTTCCATTCATTTGCACACACATGCACAATTTTCATTTAAAGGGCCGAATATTGTCATATAAATGCAGTTTCCATTAATTATCTTCAGCAGAAATTACTGGAGGAGGATCAGATACCTTGCAAAAAAACTGAAAAAGATGCAATTTATTTTGAGCGTTTTCTATTTGATCAACTGGTACTTGTAATACATTTAAGAATGTTTATTTAAAATGCATTATGCAAGTAATGTATGCAGATGATGGGTAAATCCATCCAGTAGTGTTTTGTTGTTGTTTTTGTTTTTAAAAAAAAGTAGGTCCTTACAGTATAAACATATGACCCCCATTTCCTGCAGCAGTGAATAAGTGCTTTACTTCCCAAAGTCCCCTAATCTCTAATCACTGCAGACTGAACACAGGCAGCTCACTGTTGGTTTCTGAAGCGAAAGAATAAGAGAAATCAGTTTTAAACACCTGTCCAACAGCGTATTAGGGAGCCCAAGGCATTTTCCACTAAGGCAAAGAGTTGATTTTCATAATCGCATTTCTCCCATGTGCTCAGCAATACTTTTGGCAAGAGGAAAGGATAGGACGTTGTAGGAGCTCTGAACATTGGCAGGAAAGGATTGCTGCTCGTTTAACATGACGCTAGATTTATTTTCTATTGCACAATCACTTAGTGATCCAGTGCCAAGTGAGCAACATGCCTTCTGTCAGTAATGCTGTCTTCCAGTGACCATGGATTTCAGAAAATGTGAGATGCCCTCATTAATACAATATCGACAATAATCCATAAGTGATTAATAATTCCTTTAAGGATATTCCCTTTTTAAATCAAAGATCTAATTGGAAATAGTGAGTAGTTAGCCCCCACCCTCCCCCAAAAAACTGAATGTTTTTTGATTTGTTATTGTTTTACTAGGTTTTACCAGTTAGATGTGATGATAAATCCAGGAGACAAATAGCCATTGATCTGTTGATCATTATGTTCAATCTGATTTAATTATGTACTGGCAGTGCCGGACTGGGAACTAAAAGCAGCCCTGGAAAAAAATTCTATACCAGCCCAATAATGCGTTGCGCCTGCATAATGTGCGGATATAGAGGGTGAAAAAATAACTTGAAATTGAAATTGAAAACTCTTACTCCAACGAAAGAACGCATATAGGGCTTCAAAATAAACAAAAGAGCGCCTTTATTTTAAGTAGACTTACATTTGCATGTAATCAATGTTTCAGTACAACTACTTTGGCCTATTAAGGACATTTTAGTAGTGATGTCCTGAATACTGGCGAATACTTCCTGGCAAACATCGCTTGTTCGCGTTCGCCACGGACGGCGAACACATGCGCTGTTCGGTCCGCCCCCTATTCGTCATCATTGAGTAAACTTTGACCCTGGCCTGTACCTCACAGTCAGCAGACACATTCCAGCCATTCAGCAGCAGACCCAGTGTTCAGAGGCCACATACCCTGAACTTGAAAAGTTCTGAGGACATAGTTGACTGGCTAACACAGGACACCCAATCTTCTACAGCTTCCGCTCGGAACCTCGACGCACCATCCTCCTCCAGCTTAGCTTCGGGCACCTCTCAAGTTACCACTCGCCCGCCAGCCGCCACCACCAACACTAGCACCACAGCCGCTTCACTTGGTATGTCAGAGGAGTTATTTACACATCAGTTGGAAGAAATGAGTGATGCGCAACCATTATTGCCAGAGGATGTAGATAACAGGGATATGTCTCAGTCAGGCAGCATTACACATGTACAGTGTGATGATGATGATGTTGTACCCACTGCTGCTTCCTTTGCTGAGTTGTCAGATACAAGTGAAGTGGTTGATGATGACGATGCGTCCGTGGATGTCACGTGGGCGCCCGCTTGAAGAGAAGAAGAACAGGGGGAAAGTTCAGATTGGGAGACAGAGAGGAGGAGGAGGAGACGAGTTGGAAGCAGGGGGAGGTCGTCGCAAGGAGCTAGTGGCACAGTCAGACAGCATGCATCGGCACCCGGGGTCAGCCAGACAGCACGCCAATCAACGCATGCTGTTGCCACCACCAGAATGCCGTCATTGCAGAGCTCAGCAGTGTGGCATTTTTTTTGTGTGTCTGCCTCTGACAACAGCGATGCCATTTGCAACCTGTGCCAAAAGAAACTGAGTCGTGGGAAGTCCAACACCCACCTAGGTACAGCTGCTATTTGTCCCCCCTTCCCCTCTATTTGTCCCCCCCTTCCCCTCTTTTTGTCCCCCCTTCAACCCTTTTTGTCTCCCCCCTTTCCCTTTTTTTGTCCCTCTCATCCCCTCTTTTTGTACCCCCCTTCCCCTTCCCCTATTTTTCTGTGTGCCTGCTGGTACAGGAGGACTGAGGGAGGGGGCAGAGCTAACTACCATGCTCCCTCGCGGTTCCCATAATTCCCAGCATCTACACATCATAGAGTAATCACTACTCTATGATGTGTAGCTGCTGGGAATTATGGGAACTGCGAGGGAGCATGGTAGTTAGCTCCGCCCACTCCCTCAGTCCTCCTGTGCTGACAGCTATGCTGCTGTCATTATCAGTGAGTGTGCTGCTGGATTGCTTAGGCGGCCGCCCGGCACACTCACTGTTACTGACAGCTGTCAGCACAGGAGATGGGGCCGCCGGCCGCAAGGTGAGTAATCACCTCAGAATGTGCCGCCGGACCGGCCACCTGGCGGCACCGACATGCGACCGGTGGCCGCGATATTATTAAAATATAGGGAGCAGGGCTCCCTCTCTACATGCAACCCCCCAGGTGCCACGGCCCACCAGGAAATTTCCCGGTATCCCGGTGGGCCAGTCCAGCCCTGTGTACTGGACAAGCAAAATCTTTCGGTGCTGTAGAAAGATATGGTACATTTAATCATACATTGTATTAAAAATGTATGTTGTATCTTTTGGAATTAGGCATACTGCCAGTGCAGGCCTCCAACTGTCCCAATTTCATTAAGGCAGTCCTGAGTTAGGGTCTTGCCAGTTCTTTGGGTAGACCCGTTCCCGTTACTGAGCAGATACATCCCTTGGGACAGAGCAAGTTATGTGATTCGTGTCACAGGGCTTCCAAACAAAAGCACATTCCATTTATCACTGCTACTGCGATCAGTCCTGCTGAAGTGGTGCACAATGGATTACCTTTCTTTGTTGGTGTGTAGGACGTCTTCCAAGATGGCCTTCTCCAGGGGTGTCAACCTGAGACAGTAGATGGTAAAGTATAGTCAGTGTAAGATCGATACTACAGGAATACTTTAAGCATACCTGCCAAGTTCCCCAGATTTGATTTGTGATCCATGTTCCTCTGTCTAAGATTACTTCTCTATTGTACAACTTCTTGCAACTGACAGAACATACTCACAAACGTTCATTGTATACACTGATCAGCCACAACTTTAAAACCACCTGTCTAAAATCATTTAGGTCCCCCTCTTGCTGCCAAAACAGCTTTGATGCATCGAGGCATGGACTCCACAAGACCTCTGTCCTGTGGTATCTGGCACCAATACATTAGCAGCAGACCCTTTGTCATGTTCCTCAAACCATTCCTTAACAATTTTTGCAGAGTGCATTATCTTGCTGAAAGAGGCTGTGACGAACCGCCTGGCACCCCGACCGATTGTCTCCACTCCCTGTAGGATACACTGCCGCTGGGGAGAGAGACCGGTTGTCTCCTCTCCCTATGAGGTAAGCTGACACTGGGGAGGAAGGACGACACCTTCGGCTCCCTGTACTGCACACTGCTGCTGGGGAGTGAGATGATCAATGTAGGCGTCGCCCTCAAAGCAATACGTCATGTTTGCTTGCTCCAAGGCTGTTGGCACCTCTGCTTCCAGGGACGCTGCATAACTGCTAGCGTTGCCCACAATATACTCCACACATTACCGGTGTCTCCAGGATGCTGCTCCTTGCACTAGGAACCCACCACTGCCACCAGATGTGACGGACCGCCTGGCACCCGACTGAGTGCCTCTTGCAATTGATGCTTCCTAGCTGGCGCTGAGGACCATAAGCACTGTAGACCCCACGAACCGCCACAGCTTGGTTGGGGTCTTGCCGTTCTCCACCCACCCTGGACCCAAGACCAGGATCCAGCTTCCAGTGGGTGAACCTCTCCTCCAAGAGAGTATAGCTTTGAAGCTCTTACAAGAGCTAGTAGTGATGGCTGTAAAGCAGTTCCCTACAATAAGAGACAGAACTCTGTATTAAGGGTGAAGTAAGACTGAATTTTAATGGTGCCCCACTGGCCTTTTATGACAATCTCCATGCGAGGGGTACGCCCATATGGACCTTGTTGGGGACTTCAACACATAGAAACATAGAAACATAGAATGTGACGGCAGATAAGAACCATTCGGCCCATCTAGTCTGCCCAATTTTCTAAATACTTTCATTAGTCCCTGGCCTTATCTTATAGTTAGGATAGCCTTATGCCTATCCCACGCATGCTTAAACTCCTTTACTGTGTTAACCTCTACCACTTCAGCTCTACCCCTTCCCTGGTGTTCCTCTATTACCCCCCTCTTTGTCCCCCCCATCCCCTGTCTCTCTATTACCCCTCTGTCTCTTTGTCCCCCCCCCCCCCTTCCCTGGTGTCTCTCTATTACCAAAACACAAAGATACAGACCAATAAGAACAGTGATTAAATGCCTGACACTCCCATAACAAACATACAACACCTCCTCTCTGCCTGGGAGATAATTGAGTAAAATACTGTATCAATTCAATTATCTCCAGGCAGAAAAAACACATATTTCTAAAAAGTCCCCAAATGTACCCCAAAATACATATTATCCCCATAATGTTACATCCCCTGATAGCCCTGATTTGGGTGACCAACATGTCCAAACATCACCCAGAGCAGTTCAGGGATTCAGGAATTTTATGGAAGTAATTTATTTGACCAACTGCAGGCATGGTCCCATAGCCGAAACTAGTTCCATAGAAGTGCCGCTGGAGGACCGACTGGGAACCACGAGGTTTTCATGCCGAAAATAGTTACAGGGCATTTGTGGCTAAGTCCCCCTGAAGTCTATTTGCAGTTTTGGTCCATGCAAACAAGATGGCCACCACCTCGTGGTCGAATGGCACTTCAAATGGCTTTGGGAGTTCGGGAGTTTGAAGTGCCACTTCGAAAGTTCGAATTGTTTCTGTTATAAGTCCCAACAGGCACAAATAGAGTTTTCAACCAGGGTTTAAGGCCGGGAGCATAATCACAGGGTAGGAGGCTGGCAAGTATGCCCCTCCAAGGACGAGGTCTAATTCGTCACAGAGGCCACTGCCATTATGGAACACCATTAGCTTGAAGGGGTGTACATGGTCGGCACCAATCTCTAGCAGGGACAGTGGACCAGTCCGGCCATGATCCATAGGTAGGTTGGTACATGTCAAAGTAACATCAACATGAAACCCAAGGTTTCCCAGCAGAACATTGCCCACAGCATAACACTGTGTTCATCGGACTGTATTCTTCCCATAGCGCATCCTGCTCCCTGCACCCAGCGATCCACCTAATCTAAAAAGAAAAACGTTACTCATCCGACCAGGCAACCTTCTTCCATTGATCTATGGTTTATTTGGACACTCATGACCCAAATGCTGGTTTACTGGTTATCCTTCTTTGCACCACTTTTGGCAGGTACTAACAACTGCCTTCCGGGAACACCGCACAAGGCTTGTTGTTTAAAGATGCTCTGACCTAGTTGTCTAGCCATAACTATTTGGCCTTTGTCAGTCACTCAGTTCTTTTCGCTTGCCCATTTTTTATGCTTCCAACACATGAAATTAAAGAACTGACTGTTTCATTGCTTCCTAATATATCCAACCCCTTGACAGGAGCCATTGTAACAATATAATCAATGTGTTTTTCACTTCACCTGTCATTGGTTTTAATGGTGTGGCTGATCAGTGTATATGTTTATATCGTGCAATTTGATTCTCATTTTTATTTAATATTGGGTCTTTTGAGACTTGCTAAGTTTTAAAACTGAGTTAGAATGTAGCCCATGGAGCAGCACAGCTAAGTGGAATGGGCCTTGACATAACTAGGAGGAGTTTAGTGTGGGGGTTTGGCTAAAAAAAGTGGGGGTGGAGTTTTGTATATATAGTGGCCATTTTAGATCATGGGCCATCTTAATGTAATCCTCACTTAGCTGTTTTGTCCCACCTACCCTCCCTTTTATATGGTTCTAGCTCATGTTTGGTCAAGGGGGGGGAGGGGGGGGGGCTGGATAGAGCAGTTGGGGTGCAGGTAGTTTGTCCAGTTTTAAGAGAGTTTAGTTTGCTAAGAACAGTTAGGTTTGGAAGGGCATTGGTTGGTTCGAGCTCGTTGGTAGCTCCGACCCTGGTGTGTGTAGGGTGTATCTTGGTATACCCCTACATTGTGCAATATGGTAAATCATGCCCTCGGTGGAAATGGTTTATGTGGTTGTATGTTAAATTATATGTTAGAATGTGGTATCATGGATTGTTTATGTGGGTCATTGTCTGGGGTAGAATTGTTAAAGGATTTGCAGTTGATATGCAATGTTTAAGGATGTTGACAATGACCTTTTTATAATTTATATGTTTTATTTTATTATTAAAGCTGTGATAATTTCCCCAAAAATAAGGTGTCTGAGTATCTTTGGGATTTTTGGGTTGGTAACGTATATTCTGAAAAGGCAACTATGCATATGTTATGTAGCACGTTGTGTTTTGTATGTTGAATTAATTAGTCTCTGCAGCACCCTTTTGAATTACACACCTAATCAAAATTTTGAGCTGTGTTCTTTCTTAAATTATGCTCATTTTTGTATTTTGATGTAAATCAGATATTATCAAGGCAAAGCACAGTATCAGAGGAGGATTAAGATTCCACTGGGCCCTAGGCAGTTTTCCAGTTTTGGCCCACCTCTTTCATTCTTTAAATAGAGGTGGTTAATGGGGCCATGCAAATTAATAATCTGTCTAAATAGTAAAATTCAGCTTTGACTGTTGCTGAAATTAATGTTTTCTTAGCTCAGCTATTTTTGTGTAAATATCGCATTTTGTTTTTAAATTCACGGTAATTTACCATTTAGAGGGAAAAAAACCCAACTCTTTGTGATTTGGATATCAAGATATCAACCCCAACACTGGAAAACTGGGATGCATTTGCTGAACGTTCAATAGCGTCTAAGGTTGTGCGGATATCGGGAAATCTCCCAGTGGGCTGCAGCAAGCTGGGGCAGATAGCACCAATAATCAGGATGATAATGCCATTTCAATTATTCCCTTCGGACTGTGCCAGCCTTTCAGTCCGAGGGGAGTAAGGAGGGAGGAGCTGGGGGCTGGTGTGGCCACAATTAGTCTGCCAACGGCCGGAGGGAGACCTGTCAGTCTCCTTGCACAGTGTAAATCAATTTCGGCCGCACACCCCGCCCCCACACAGAAGCGCCGCCTCCTGCATGCAAGCTCTGCCCTCACACATATTGCTGACCTCACTGGAAAGCTGTCCACCGGACAACAAGGAAATATTTACAGAAAACTAAAGGTTTACCTTTTCACAGCCCCCTATGCACCATACAGCACCGCCCTACCCACCCAACAGTCTACCTACCCACCAAAAGGCTCCTCTACCCACCTTATAGAATTCCTACCCACCTCACAGTCCCCCTACCCACCTTACAGCCCACTACTCACTCACAGCCCCGCTACCCCACTCAAAGTCCCACTGCCCAACATCCAGCCTCCTACCCACCTTACAGAACCCCTACCTACTCACAGCCCTCCTACCCACCATACAGCCCCCCTACCCACCTTACAGAACCCCTAACCACCCCACAGTCCCCTACCCACCTTACAAAACCCCTACCTACTCACAGTCCCCAGCCCCCCCTACCCACCATTCAGAGCCACTACCCACCTCACAGCACCCCTACCCACTTTACAGTCCCCCTACCCACTCACAGTCCCCCTACCCACCTTACAACCCCCCTACCATCCTTACAACCCCCCATCCACTCACAGTCCCCCTACCCACTTACAGTCCACCTACCTGCCATACAGAGCCCCCTACCCACCTCACAGTCCCTCTACACACTCACAGTCCCCTACCCACCTTACAGCCCCCCTTCCCACCATATTAGAAAATATATATATATAATAGGACAACAATGCACACACACATAAATGCTTAATATATATCTACATGAATAATTAAAAAGACTCACCCAGGTGTTGTGCACCCACCGTCAGTATTGCCGGGTGAACTTCCGTTTGTGCGCACGCACCCGTATATGTGTTTGGAGCCCAGGCTATATCCCGGCAGTGAATTAGTTAAAGCGTGAGAGCAGGGGATTTTTTCTTTTTCATAATATATATATATAGTGTTTATATATTACTCAATCATCTAGGGTGGCAACACATAGCCGTACGTATTACCGACATTTTCTCCTCCCTCCACGGCATCTCCTTGGTGATGGGAGAATATGGAAAATGTCTCACTAGCTTATTCACAGAGTACTTGCTGGTAAAAACTATTTATTATAACAATAAATTGGAATGTATCATCAGGACAGGAAAAAGCAAGAATTTCAGTCCTGTAGTGTTGGTCTGTTATGCAAGGTTGCTCAATGGCCTTGACTACAGTTTGTTCTCTATGTTGCAGTAGACGATGTACACATCTTTTGTTAAAAAAAATTATACATATATATATATATACACACAAGATCCAGCACACTCGCTCATTCACTAAACAGCAATTTCAAGACTCATCATATGTAACAGTTTTATTTAAAAACACCTCACCTAGGCAAAAAAATAATGGGGGGTTTAGTTACAGTATATGATCATACATTGCATAAGCCTGCCACAACGTTAATGTACCCCATTCTTGGCAGGTCCTACTCTAGCAACTAATGCCTGCTCTGATGAGATTAATCCACTTACTTTAGGAAGTCTTCCTTACTGGGGGTCAAGGTTAAATAGGGCCCTTGCATGATGCACCAGTGACAGGGAGGGATGCAACACCAGGAGTTGGCCTATCTATGAAACCAAGAGGCTGTATATATATATATATGTAACCCCTTAAGGACACATGACGTGTGTGACATGTCATCATTCCCTTTTATTCCAGAAGTTTGGTCCTTAAGGGGTTAAACCCAGTGAGCCCCTGCTTACCTGTCGTTGATGATCTCGGAAGTTCTTCTGTTTACCTTTGGTTCACAGGACCCTGACGTCAGTTTTCCAGCCCGCCGGCAGTTCGTTCAAACTTTCTTTCGTACTGAATTTCATGAGTATAACAGAGGAAGCCAGCATACGAACGGCTAATTGTAAGTTATACTCAATTGCACGAACGCACCTATGTTCAATTAATTAAATCACACACGTTCGTTTAAAATTCAGTTAGTCTGAAACTGTTATGTAAAACCGTTCATTCAAATACTGCTGCATTTCATGTAAACCTGCATTTCTTTTAAACTTTCGTCTGTTTCCATGCTCACAATTTCATTCGTACAATATCAATTAAATTCTGTTCGTCTGAAACTGTCATGTAAAACCGTTCGTTCAAATACTGCTGCATTTCGTGTAAACCTGCATTTCATGTAAACTTTCGTCTGTTTCCACTCCCACAATTCCATTTGTACAAAATCATTTAAAGTTCCGTTCATTCATACTGTCATGTTAAAAACCATTTCGTTCATTATTGCTGCATTTAGTTTCAACATTCGTCTGTTTTCTCCGGTCATTCAATCAGCTCCATTTACCACGCTTACATTGTAATTTGTGTAGAATTAGACGAACGGCATATAAATACCTCTAATATACTGTATACATATTGAAGGCTTTTATGTTCTAAATTACTATTATTGTAAGTCCATTCTGCTAAATCCTGCAGGTTCATTTCCTTAAAGCTGTAGCTAGTGTATCTTGCATAGTACTATAAAGAATGCTAAATAGGATAATTAGGAGACTGGATTTACGCTGCAGCTTTTATTTCTGTCTTATGCATCTTGGCACATTTACGGTCATATTCCCCTAATGCATTTCATGTATTTTCATTTGGTTCTTCGGTCTATGCCAGTTATGTAAGTATAGAAGTTAAGCTAGCAATTACATGATGTTTTATTTTTCCTTCCTATTTTTATTAAAGATAGTACAATTACTGACATTGGTTGCAACGGTTCCATCTTTATAAAATACAACTCTGCATAATTTAAAGAGGTAGGCCTCTAAATTAATACCTACCTACCATTATTTTCCCATATAGTCCTTTCTGGTATAACCAGGACTGTAAATTAAAACAAGTCATGGTTTGTCTCTCCAAACATTAGTTCAAGTGACCGCCCTTCCAGGACAAGTCCAAGCTTCCCAAACTCTATTTCAATTATATACGGTTAGTATCTAGTTTCATTCCTTGGTTTGTCATTTTCATTTTTCATACTTCTGGGGGTTTCGGTTATAACTCAATCATTATGACATGTTTAGGAACAAGTAGGGATCATTCTTACCGACTACGTCCTACAGACCAACAGCAGGTAGTAACATAAGGTTAACAAACCCTCGCCAATTAGGTATAATTCCATAGGCCTCTTCGCCTTTAGTTGATTGGTCCCGCAAGGCCAACACTCATCCCTATGGTCAGAGGTACAAGCCCAATCGTCCCAACGCATAGTTATCGCGTTGCATCAAGTCATAGTTAGGGCCTCACTCGTCACGGGCAATCAATATTAAAATCTTATACGTGTCACCGAGAGGCCAACACCCCGCCACCCACCTCAGTGGCACAAAGGCCCCATGAGCCAAATCATAGGTAGAGCCTCTCAAAGCCACTTGGCAAGTAGTAATGGCGTCATCCGTCACCTAAGATAGTGAGAATAATATAATTTCGCCTTCGGGCACTAAACGAGTAAACAGGGTTACTTCATATCCACACGAATACCATATTAACTAAGTTATCTGCCTCACACCCATAGCATGTCTAACGCTTCCATACAAGGAGATGACCTGTCGGTTACCAGCACCCCGACCAGACCAGGCTCGCAGACAAGGCAGCCCAGCGTCCAGCTATAGATCCTGGACAGTACCTAAATTACTGCTGAACTTAAAAAGGAAAATATTCCCTTCCCGGCCACAACCAGGAAAGCCGAACTTTTTCGCCTATTAAATGCAAATGAGGAGAATGAAAGACCCGGCCCTAGTTCTGAATATAATATTAAAAATAGCCCGTCAGAACTGCACAACATGATGGCCTTCCTAGTGTCTTCCATAGCCACAATAAATAACAGGTTGGATAATTTTGAATCAAATAACAGACCAACTATTCCGGAGACTCCAGTACCTATAGCCCAGCCAGAGCCTAACCCAGGTGGTAACGCTAACCCTCTACCCGCTAAAAGTACCAACATAATAAACCCAATTCATCTAATCCCAGAAAAACATTAAACGAGAAATAATAGAGGGGAAAGACATTAATCTGGCTTCTCTACTCATAGCTTCTCAAGACGTAATTGAGAACAGATCATACACGTTCGATGACTTGTCAGTAGTTATGAAATCTAGAGACCCAAGACTGAACAGAAAGTTAAATAACCCTGAATTTGTCCTGGCTTTCGGCCTTTACAGGGACGTAATTTGTTCTGCTTTTCCCCTCCGTAGAGAGGAACTTGATTTATATTTACATACGATAATAGACTTGGCATATAAATACGGAGGCTATGCCTTTTATGACTACCACAACACCTTCGCATCCAGATCGGCTGCGTCACTGGCACAATATAATACACCTACCGACTGGGGCCAGTTAGACACTGAATTATTTTGTAGACATTTTGCGGGTCTCAAAACATCTTCTTGCACAATATGTTCCTCAGCAGCTCATCCTGTTAACTTTTGTCCCAGCAACATAGCAATTCCCTCCACTAGCAATGCCAACCTTGAGTATCAACCCAACATGGCCCAAAGAGAATTGAGAGAAAAACTAGGCAGGACAATCGTTTTTGTCCTGCCTAGGCTCAAGTCTGTAACAACTTCAATGCCGGAGGTTGTAGGTACAGTGCTTGCAGACTCCTTCACGTGTGCTCACTTTGTTACAGAGCACGTGCTAAAACAATGTGCCCAAACAGATTGTACCCTAAAAGATCGTCTACACCAATAAACATATCTAATTTGCAACGTTACCTGTCTAATTATCCTTATTTAGATCTGGTAGAATTTCTCACATGTGGTTTCTCTAATGGGTTTCACACAGGTTTCGTTGCACTCCCCACAGGAATTCTGGAATGCCCCAACCTACAATCAGCACTCACTGACCCTAGTTGTCTACAAGAACTCCTCCATAAAGAAATCAACGGTTTCATGATAGGGCCTTTTACAACCCCACCTCTCACCTCCTGGAGAACGAACCCTCTAGGCATAGCTACAGGGAAGTTTAATCATAAAAAAGACTCAGAATTGATTTTTCAGCACCTCACTCTTCCACGACACCTAGCTTAAATGCACTGATACCATCCGAGGATTTCTCTCTACAATACGCAAGAATAGACAATGCCATACAAGCTATCATTAACTCCGGCAAGGCAGCGTGGTTAAGTAAAACAGATATCACAAATGCATTCAACTACTACGAATCCATCAGTCACTCTGGCACCTGCATGGCGTTAAGTGGGAAGACAAGTACTATTTCGCTACCAGACTAACTTTCGGCTCCAAAAGAAGCCCCAAGATTTTTTATATTTTTGCCAAAACTTTGAACTGGCTCCTACTTAACAAATGCAGATGTCCAGTAATCATTCTCTATTTGGACGATTTTCTCTCTCTTGAACCACACCTTCACACCAAGCAGCCTACATCACATCCTGTCACTGTTTGAGGATTTAAGAGTTCCAGTAGCCCCGGACAAAACAGAAGGTCCCAACACCGAGATTACGTTCCTGGAGATAACACTTAATTCAGTTTCAATGCAAGCTAGCCTGCCTCAAGAAAAGGTAGATAGAATTCTAGCATACATCGATATCTGCACCTCACAAGGGTCTTGTACCAGGAAAGAGCTACAGTCACTTCTTGGGTCACTCAATTTCACGATGAGGATAATTCCACAGGGGAGGTAATTTATTTCCAGAATTCTCTCTCTCTTACACGGTCTCCCCGACGATGATTCCAGAACTAACTTAGACGAACCAGCTAGAGACAATTTAAAAATGTGGCATCTATTTCTATCCTCTTGGAACGGCATGTCATTATTCGTTCCCCTCATCTCTGACGATTCCCCAATAATTTGGACTGATGCATCAGGTGCCATAGGTTATGCAGTGATTTTTGGCAATGACTGGGTATACGACTCTTGGCCACCAGAGACTACCTCACTAGAAAATTTCAACACCACCTCAGCACTATTTGAAATTTTCCCGATTGTAGCTGCAGCACACATTTTGGGTAAAGAGTGGAGAGGTAAATCAGTGAGGTGTCTTTCAGACCACTTGGCAGCATCATTAATAAAGGCCGCTCTCAGTCCTTTACTATCATGAACTTAGTAAGGAAACTTACCTGGTTAGCGGCAAATCTACAGTTCTGTCTTAATTGTATTCACGTTCCAGGCATTCAGAATAACGCAGCTGACGCACTCTCACGTTCTAATTTGCAGGAATTTTTCAAAGTCCATCTGACAGCAAACTTACAATCCAAAGAACCTCCAAAGGTTACAGACCTAATAATGCTCTAAATATACCTGTTAAGTCACAGTAGGTCGCTCGCACAGGCTGGTTTGTCACTAAATACTAAGAAAGCCTACACCAGAGCATATGATGTGTTCAAAACATTTGTACGTGATTACTGTGTAATAAATGTTTTTTTCCATAGAAACCATGGTCGCATTCACAACTTTTTGTCACATATCTCTAAAATTAGCATACAATACAATCAAACTTTACTTAACAGGCATACAACACTACATGTTAACTATTTATCCAAACAAAGCTCCATTCCTAGCATCTTACCCAGTCAAAAGTGTCCTTATAGGAGTTCAGAGTTCATAATCCCATTAAAAGACTTCCAATAGATAGTAACCTATTTAGGAACATCTCCGATCTACTAGATGAGACCCCCTTTGAGAATGTCACTAATCTGATAATCAAATCCGCAGCCTACATAGCCTTTTACGGTTTCCTGAGACCTAAGGATATTTCTGTGGAGAAGGCATCCGACTTTACTTCATGCCTTAAGAGCAAACACCTAAGTAAAACAAACGACCACTATATTTTGTCAATCTCTCATACCAAAATGAGCCAGACAGGCCCCCCAGTAGAGATTAAATATTACTCTACCTCTACCAAGTGGTGTCCAATTCACATATTGGATAATCTAGTCAAGACACAGCTTACAACTTACAATCCCCAATATTAGCCATTCAAGGGAAACCTCTAACCACCAAACAGTTAATGCTATACATACGCACGTTGTTACTCAGGCTGGGACACAACCTGCATTAATTCTATGGCCATTCATTCCGTATTTGGGCGGCCACAGCAGATTCCGGTAATCACGTACCAACACATATCATTAAAAACATAGAACGGGGGGCGGAGCTTGACCACCAAACGGTGTGGACGTGAGTCCCAGGAGCTCCTGCCCGGCGGGTGAAAAATAGGAGAAATAGCGGAGGCTACGGAGCCCAAAGACTCCAAAGGGTGCACTATCCATATTGGGGTCGCACTCCAGAAGCGGGAGATATAACTCCGACACCCGTCGGGACCCGAAGCACTGAAAGCCGGGTGCGGCCTACTGGAACCGGTACAGGGGAGAGACGGCCGCTCCCCCTGACCACGGAGCTCCGGAGCAACCCGGCAAACAACATACCCTCTCCCCCCCCCCAGGACCGGTGGGGGTTATCCCGGTCCCCACTGGCCACACAAAGCAAGCCCGACGACGGACTTACCAGCCACGCTGCACGGCCAAAACACAGCCAAGATGGCGGCCCAGCACAGGCCCAAATCGAACCTCACGGGCACCCAACAACCACCGCAGCCTAGGGAGGCTTTTGACCTGCTCTGCATGAGCTTCTGGGCGATACTCCACAAGCGAGGACTATCTCATTGTCAAGCGGTGAGAGCAGTGGGTTTATGGATCCGTCCAGAGACCCGGCGCCGCCACTATGACCCCCTACATTAGGCCTCCAGAGCGCCTAGCCGGCTACACAGACGCCAGCGAAAGACAAAGCGTGAACGAAGCACCCCCCAGGAGCCGGAGGGCCACCCACCTCGACAGCAACCACTCGACCCGCGCCAACAGCTCCCAGCCCCGGCGGGAAGCACAGCTACAAGGCGGCAATGGAGGGACAAGCGTCCAGCACTCTCATGTAGAGAAGCGCAGCCAAATCACCTTCCCGGGAACGCAATCAAGGCATCCAGAATGGGCATAGGTTGATACACACTGAGGGGCCCACAGCCCGCTACCCTGTCTACAGAGCAGAGACTTTCTCTCCCTAAGGACAGAGGCAAGAGCACCCCAATTTACAATGTATGCTCCTATCTACATAAAACGCATTGGCACATACAGCATGCTACTTTCAGCTTAAACTCCTAGCCAATGGACTTACTCACTCCTGGAACAAGCATTGTATAGTCTTGTAACAACAGATTTGGAGGTTTACCCGCTTAGCTTTAATAGTTTTGTGTTAGCCTGCTCCTAGCTTGTTAACATGCATAATACTTTTACCATATGCTATAACCTTCTTATTTTGTTTTATTATATTACTTTACGTTTTTGTTTGCATTATTAATCTTATGTTCTATTAAGCCTATGATGTACCATGCGATAGCCATAGGAGTACACTCAATCTAGGCGCATACTCTAACCTCTCATACGTACTCCACATACACATATCTCAGCCTGCTTAACGAAGTACCAAGATTACTCTCCTCATAACTGCTATGCCACACACCTATAACTCTAAGCATAACCATAATTATCATAAGCTTGTGTAGCTAGGCATTAACACTATGTTTTTACTAATGCATCAAAGCTTGATATTCTCAATATATATATATATATATATATATATATATATAATGTGCTGTTTTTCTGCCACGTACATAAATATTGTTGAAATGCTTGCATCTGCTGTCGTGGCTCTGCAAGATTGTATGTTATCTTATGCACAAGAAAAATAAAGAATTAAAAAAAAAAACATAGAACATTGGAAATCTTCCGCATACAACAGGTACATCCCTAATCCAGAAAAATAAATCAGATTAGCTTTCCACGAAATGTCTAAATAATGTCTTGCTAAATAAAATATGTCTGACAAAATAAATAATTTTCTTAAATTTTTGCCCTCTTTTTTACAGGTCTCCTCACGTCAGTTTCGTCAGTTTCAACTGACTGTTCTTATTAAACTTTCATTATATCATAATATATATATATATATATATATAAAAATGTAGTAATGATAGCACTCCAAGGACTTCAAAGAAATATATTGTGAAAAAACTTAACTTTTATTCAGGCATCTGCCAGTAGTAGATCAACGTTTCAGTTCTCTAATGGAACTTTCGTCAGTATATATATATGTATATACTGTATATCAAGAGGTTATACTAAAGTTTTAACCTGTCCATACTGATCTGTAAAACCTTCTGAGAATTATATAAATGGAGCAGTTTTGGAAGCAGTCTGAAGTTTATTTTATTCGGCGCATTCAGGGATGATAGAGTGTATTTTAGAATGCATTTTGTTTCTTTTAAGCTTAGCTTCCCATTCCCAACCCCTGATTTATGCAAATCCCCCAGCACAGTGCAGAATTCCAGATTTGAAAATAAATTGGCAACTTTTTTTGCGCGGCCCTTCTTTTTTAATATTAATGTTTTTTTTTTATTTATTTTTGGCACTGACTGCCTGGCACAGAAGGCGGTGGAACCTGAGCGGATTGAAAGTCAGGAGGAGGATTTTAATTTTGTGTATGCAAGTCACTGGCCAGCATTGCAAATCCCATAAGGTTTAAACTGCTTCTGTGTGACTTTTAACTCAACTTGTCCGTAGACACAAATTCACACTCTTTGCTCATCCTGCACATTGCTGCGCTCCTTCCTTCCAAGCAGTTTTGTTTGATAGAAAAACCACAGGAACCCTGAGCTTATTAAACATATTATTTTATAGTGAAATGAAAGTAAGATTTGTTGATGCGTTGCTGGTATAGTTACAATGCACATTTTCTTTATTTTTATAATATGGGTTTTAATATGAATTAAAAACCTTATAAGGGGTTTTGCCAGTAATAAAATGTTGCAATGTGTTTCAGTTGAGCGCTTTTGGTCTAAATTTTGCTAGTAATTTGTCAACTTTCAAAAATCAGTATTTAGGAAACAAACGCCTTGGCACTTGTGTTTATGGTCCATAGGAGGTGTTTACTGGAGGTGGGCGGTTGTCTATTTTGTAAATTAGGAAATATATTTCCCTGTTTTTTTTTTTATTATTTAACAGAAGCTATCTTCTCAAAATGATGAATGGATTGGTACATATACATTTGTATTAATTATGATTACAGGCTTAAAGTTACACTCTGCCATTTATATTCCCACACCCTCTTACAATTATGCTGTCTTCCTATAATACCATGCAGACATTAAAGGGAAACTCCAGTGCCAGGAAAACGATCCGTTTTCCTGGCACTGGAGGGTCCCTCTCCCTCCCACCCCCCAATCCCCAGTTGCTGAAGGGGTGAAAACCCCTTCAGTGACTTACCAGAGGCAGCGACAGGTCCCACGTCACTGCTTCCTCCTCCCCCGCCGCTCCTCCTTCTGCTTACGTCGGCCGGTGGGCGAGACTGATCTCGCCCACCGGCCGAGGAGACCTAAGGCGCATGCGCGGCAATGCCGCGCATGCGCATTAGCGCACCCCATAGGAAAGCATTGAAAATGAATTTCAATGCTTCCCTATGGGGAATAGAGCGACGCTGGAGGTCCTCACACAGCGTGAGGACGTCCAGCGACGCTCTAGCACAGAAAACCTGTGCTATGAAGCAGGAAGTTCCCTCTAGTGGCTGTCTAATAGACAGCCACTAGGGGAGGACTTAACCCTGCAAGGTAATTATTGCAGTTTAAAAAAACTGCAATAATTACAGTTGCAGGGTTAAGGGTAGTGGGAGTTGGCATCCAGACCACTCCAATGAGCAGAAGTGGCCTGGGTGCCTGGAGTGTCCCTTTAACTTGACAAATGACCCACTTCTCCAATTTACATACCCAACGTTTCTGTGGGCTGTAAAAAATAAATAAAAGTAATACTTTTTTCATAAAAACCAGAGGCGTAACTAGAAACCCAGTATGAGATTTGCTCTGGGTTTCCCCTCATTTGCCTCATTTCCTCCTCCCTCAGCCCCTTTGTGTGTCTCAAACATGTGTCTCTCCCCCACTCCACTCTGGTACCTGCTCGCTGCGGTACCCATCTGACAGGAAGTGCTCTCTCAGTGAGTACTTCATGTGAGACCGGTCAGCCACGCTACATACAGTGGCAGGAAGGGAACAGCACAGGGCTTCCCTCATACCAGTAACCCAGCAACCGTGGGCCCAGACAGCAGTGGAAGGCGTAGCTAGACCTCTTTCCGCCCAGGGCTTTGCCGCTCCTCTCACCCCAGCCTCATTACTAAGGCGCTGCTGTGCTGTGAGGAATACAGGGAGCAGAGATATGAGGTGATGCTGGTGGACCGGATTGAGATGCTGTCAAAGCTTGGCCATGATAAATGAATTGACCGTGAGGAAAGGAGTGCTGTGCGCTCATCTATTGCCAGTCACTTGGACATTGCGCCCCTTGGGTGATAATGGCTGGGAAAAGTGTTATTTGCAAGGTTGTACTTAGGACTGAGCAGTGTTTGTATGTCTGAATGTAAGCATGTTTTTGTATGGAGTATGTGCAGGGGCGGACTGACAGGTCGGCAGATCGGTCATGGACCGAGGGCCCGAGGCAGTCAGGGGCCCGGCAGCACAGTCATGTTCTGGCTGAGGAAATCAGAGATCTCCTCAGCCAGAACAACATAATTTCTCCTTTATTCCAGTGATATGCTGCAGGACCTCTGCAGCATATCACTCTGTGGTTAACCCCCCCTCCATTCCTCCCCCCCTTCACCAGTTTCTCCTCTCTTAGGGAGACCTGGCAGTGAGTATTCAGTTCCTGCTGCCAGGTCTCCAGCCTTGCGGTGCTGTGTGAGGAGGAAAAGGCGGGGTCAGGAAGTGACATCACGTCCTGCCCTGCCTGAAGAGCACCCGGACGATAAGGAGCTGCAGCAGCCTGGCAGACAGCACAGGTAAGCTAATTCTCATTCAGCTTAGCACCACCTGTCTCCCTGTACCCACCTCAGCCCCCAGTACCCACCTCAGCCCCCCAGTACCCACCTCAGCCCCCCTGTACCCACTTCAGCCCCCCAGTACCCACCTCAGCCCCCCAGTACCACCTCAGCCCCCCTGTACCCACCTCAGCCCCCCTGTACCCACCTCAGCCCCCCTGTACCCACCTCAGACCCCTGTACCCACATCAGCCCCCAGTACCCACCTCAGCCCCCAGTACCCACCTCAGCCCCCCTGTACCCACCTCAGCCCCCAGTACCCACCTCAGCCCCCCAGTACCCACATCAGCCCCACTGTACCTACCTCAGCCCCCCTGTACCCACCTTAGCCACCCTGTACCCACCTCAGCCCCCCTGTACCCACCTCAGCCCCCAGTACCCACCTCAGCCCCCCTGTACCCACATCAGCCCACCTCAACCCCCTGTACCCACATCAGCCCCCTGTACCCACCTCAGCCCCCGTATATACCTCTGCTCCCACCTCAGCCCCCCTGTACCCACATCAGCCCCCCTGTATCCACATCAGCCCCCGTGCCCACATCAGCCCCCCTGTACCCACCTAAGCCCCCCAGTGTCCACCTCAGCCCCCCCCAGTGTCCACCTCAGCCCCCCTGTACCCACCTCAGACCCCCAGTACCCACCTCAGCCCCTTGTACCCACCTCTGCTCCCACCTCAGCCCCCCTGTACCCACCTCAGCCCCCCGTACCCACCTCAGCCCCCCTGTACCCACCTCAGCCCCCAGTACCCACCTCTGCTCCCACCTCAGCTCCCCAGTGCCCACCACCGCCCCCTAGTGCCCACCTCAGCCCCCCAGTACCCACATCAGTCCCCAGTGCCCACCTCGGCCTCCCTGCACCCACCTCAGCCCCCCTGTTCCCACCTCAGCCCCAGTGTACACACCTCAGCCCCAGTACCCACCTCTGCTCCCACCTCAGCCCCCCTGTACCCACCTCAGCCCCACTGTACCCACCTCTGCTCCCACCTCAGCCCCCCTGTACCCACCTCAGCCCCCAGTACCCACCTCAGCCCCCCTGTACCCACCTCTGCTCCCACCTCAGCCCCCTGTACCCACCTCTGCTTCCACCTTAGCCCCCCTGTACCCATCTCAGCCCCCAATATCCACCTCTGCTCCCACCTCAGCCCCCAAGTACCCACCTCAGCCCCCAAGTACCCACCTCAGCCCCCCAGTACCCACCTCTGCCCCCCTGTACCCACCTCGGCCCCCAGTACCCACCTCGGCTTCCACCTCAGCCCCCCTATACCCACCTCTGCTCCCACCTCAGTGCCCACATCAGCCCCCAGTACCCAACTCTGCTCCCACCTCAGTTCCCCTGTACCCACATCAACCCCCCTGTACTCACCTCAGCCCCCTGTACCCACCTCAGCCCCCTACCCACCTCAGCCCCCTACCCACCTCAGCCCCCAGTACCCACCTCAGACCCCAGTACCCACCTCAGCCCAACTGTACCCACCTCTGCTCCCACCTCAGCCCACCTGTACCCACCTCAGCCCCCAGTACCCACATCAGCCCCTAGTACCCACCTCGGCCCCCCTTTACCCACCTCAGTCCCCAGTACCCACCTCGGCTCCCACCTCAGCCCCCCTATACCCACCTCTGCTCCCACCTCAGTGCCCACATCAGCCCCCAGTACCCACCTCTGCTCCCACCTCAGCTCCCCTGTACCCACATCAACACCCCTGTACCCACCTCAGTGCCCACCTCAGCCCCCTGTACCCACCTCAGCCCCCAGTATCCACCTCAGCCCCCTACCCACCTCAGCCCCCTACCCACCTCAGACCCCAGTACCCACCTCAGACCCCAGTACCCACCTCAGCCCAACTGTACCCACCTCTGCTCCCACCTCAGCCCCCCTGTACCCACCTCAGCCCCCAGTACCCACATCAGCCCCTAGTACCCACCTCTGCTCCCACCTCAGCCCCCCTGTACCCACCTCTGCTTCTACCTTAGCCCCCCTTGTCCCATCTCAGCCCCCAATATCCACCTCTGCTCCCACCTCAGCCCCCCTGTACCCACCTCGGCCCCCAGTACCCACCTTGGCTCCCACCTCAGCCCCCCTATACCCACCTCTGCTCCCACCTCAGTGCCCACATCAGCCCCCTGTACCCACCTCAGCCACCCAGTGCCCACCTCTGCTCCCACCTCAGCCCCCTGTACCCACATCAACCCCCCAGTACCCACCTCCTAGCTCAGCCCCCAGTACCCATCTCTGCTCCCACCTCAGCCACCATTTACCCACCTCAGCCCCCAGTACCCACTTCTGCTCCCACCTCAGCGTCCAGTACCCACTTCTGCTCCCACCTCAGCGTCCAGTACCCACCTCTGCTCCCACCTCAGCCCCCCTGTACCCACCTCAGCCCCCAGTACCCACCTCTGCTCCCACCTCAGCCCCCAAGTACCCACCTCAGCCCCCAATACCCACCTAAGCTCCTCCTCCACACCACATCTCCCCTTGCACCCACCTCAGCCCCCTGTCTACCTGTACCCACCTCAGCCCTCCTGTACTAACCACAACTCCACCTGCACCCACCTCAGCCCCCCTGTACTAACCACAGCTCCCCCTGCACCTGCCTCAATTCCCCTGCACCTACCTCAGCCACCATTCCTCCTTACACTCACCCCAGGATCTACCTATCCCTGTACCCACCTAATCCCCTATGCACCAACCACAGCCCTTATGCTACCTCCACCTACCATAGCTCCTATGCCTTCCAGTACCCACCACAGCCACTATGTCCCATCCTGTGCCCACAACAGCCCCTTGTCTATCCGCACCCACCACAGCTCCTTCTGCACACACCACATCTCCCCCTGCACTCACCTCAGCTCTCCCTTTACCCACCTTAGCCTACTGTCTCCCTGCACCAACCACAGCTCCCCCTACACCCACCTCAGCCCCGTCTGCATCCACCACAGCTGCTCCTGCACCCACCTCAGCCACCATTCCTCCCAACACTCACCCCAGGATCTATCTATCCATGTTTCCACCCAAGCCCCTATACTCCCACCACATCCCTTATGCCACCTCCAACTACCATAGCCCCTATCCCTTTCAGCACCCACCACACCTCCTGCGCTCACCACAACATCTATGTCCCACCTCATACTCTGTCCAGTCCCACCCCCATTTCAGTCCCTGTGCCTCCCCGCGCCCACCTCAGTCCCCGCGCCTCACAGTGCCCACCACAGCCCCTGTGCCTCCCTGCCCCTATTTCAGCATTTATCCCCCTACACACACACTACAGCCACTATCCAACCTATACACAGTAGAGCCTCTATTATCCAAACACGCACACACTACAGCCCCAATAACCACCAGATGCCTACTACAAATTCTATCCTACACACACTGCAACACAGCCAGCCCTCTCTACTCACATAATTCACTGCAAATAGCCCCATTCACACATACAAAAACCCACAAGGAGCCTCACTGTATAGACACACCACAAGCAGCATCCCCACACATACAAAATTACATGCAGCCTCCCTTCACATACACATCACAAACAGCATACTCACCATTGCAATACTGCACACAGTCTCCACACACACAACTTTTACAATCACTTATATAGCGCCAACATATTCTGCAGTGCTGTACAATAGGTAAAACAAGAGAAAGGATTAATCTAACACAGCTCTTTGACATACAGGGACACAACATCACTAGCAACATCCCCACACACGCAACACCACAAGTAGACTCTAAACACATGTTTATTTTATTTATGTTTATAGATTTATTTTTAACTTCAATACCCTTATACCTAACGGTCTTAATGCAGATTTCGAAATATGTCATTTTTTATAACATCTTTTATATATTAATACAATACTTTTCGCCTTATTTCTACAAGTAACATCTTCAGGGGCGGACTGAGAGCCTTTGGGGCCCCCGGGCAAAATTAGATTCCAGGCCCTTTGAATGCACAAATATATGTGCATTAAATAAATGTTAAAGGATCACTATAGTGTCAGGAAAACCGCTTTGTTTTCCTGACACTATAGTGCCCTAAGGGTGCTCCCACCCTCAGGGTCCCCCTCCCGTTGCGCTGAAGGGGTTAAAACCCCTTCAGCAGCTTACCTTTATCCAGCACCGGGCCCCCTCGGCACTGGTGACCTCTCCTCCCCCGCCGACGTCAGCTCACGAGTGGAGCGAAATGCGCATGCGCGGCAAGCGCGCTTTCAAACAGTCCATAGGAAAGCATTTCTCAATGCTTTCCTATAGACGTTCTGCACGTCAGGATGACACCCACTAGAGGTTTGATTAACCCTGCTAAGTAAACATAGCAGTTTCATCTGAAGGGTTAAAACCTGAGGGACCTGGCACCCAGGCCACTTCATTGAGCTGAAGTGGTCTGGGTGACTATAGTGTCCCTTTAAATACAACTCTCATATAATACAGCATTTCTTTGGATGTGTATATTGTGAAGACCTGTGTATTAATGCATGTTTGTATTTGAGTCCGTGTGAATGCACTTGTGCATGTCTGGATGACTACATGTGCTTTTTTGTATATAGTGTCAGTGTGAATAGGAGAGTGTGTGAGGGAGAGGGTGGCAGAGTGGGGGGGTACCTGGAGGCAGAGTCAGGGAGGGAGGGGGTGACTAGTGACAGAGTGAGGGAGGGGGTGACTGTCCCCCTTACTCTGTCACTAGTCACCACCTCCCTCCCTCACTCTGTCACCAGTCATCCCCTCACTCACTCTGTCACTAGAGTGAGGGGGTGACTACTGACAGAGTGAGGGAGGGGGTGACTAGTGACAGAGTAAGGGAGGGAAGGGGTGAAAAGTGACAGTGACTGAGTGAGGGGGTGACTGGTGACAGAGTGAGGGGGTGACTAGTGACAGCGTGAGTGAGGGGGTGACTAGTGACAGAGGGAGGGAGAGGGTGACTGTCACTAGTCACACCCTCCCTCTGTCCCTAGTCACCCCCTCCCTCCCTCACTCTGTCACTAGTCACCCCTCCCTCACTCTGTCACTAGTCACCCCCTCCCTTCCTCTGTCACTAGTCACCCCCTCCCTTCCTCTGTCACTAGTCACCCCATGCCTCCCTCACTCTGTCACTAGTCATCTCCTCCCTCTATCACTAGTCACACCCTCCCCCTTGCTCACTGTCACTAGAGTGAGGGGGTGACTAGTGACAGAGTGAGGGGGTGACTAGTGACAGAGTAAGGGAGGGGGTGACTAGTGACAGAGTAAGGGAGGGAGGGGGTGACACAGTGACAGAGGGAGGGGTGACTAGTGACAGAGGGAGGGGGTGACTAAGGACAGAGTGAGGGAGGGAAGGGGTGACTAATGACAGAGAGAGGGGTGACTAGTGACAGAGAGAGGGGGTGACACAATGACAGAGGGAGGGAGGGGGTGACAGAGGGAGGGGTGACTAATGACACAGTGACAGGGAGGGTGGGGGTGACACAGGGAGGGAGTGATTATTGACACAGTGACAGAGGGAGGGGTTGACTAGTGACAGAGGGAGGGGTGACTAGTGGCAGTGAGGGAGGGGGTGACTAGTGACAGAGGGAGGGAGGAGTGACTAGTGACAGAGGGAGAGAGGGGTGACTAGTGACAGAGGAAGGGAGGGGTGACTAATGACAGAGGGAGGGGTGACAGTGACAGAGTGGGGGTGACAAGTGACAGAGGGGGGGTGACAGTGACAGAGGGGGGTGACAGTGACAGAGGGGGGGTGACAGTGACAGAGGGGGGGTGACTAGTGACAGAGGGGGGGTGACTAGTGACAGAGGGGGGGGTGACTAGTGACAGAGGGGGGTGACTAGTGACAGGGGGTGTGACTAGTGACAGAGGGGGGTGACAGTGACAGAGGGGGGTGACAGAGGGGGGTGACTAGTGACAGGGGGGGTGACAGTGACAGAGGGGGGGTGACGATTAGTGCCTACCTGTCTCTCTGCTCCCTCTTCTCTCCCAGGCTGCTGCTCCTTCCCCTGGTGGCTGTGATCGGGCTCTGTGTGAGAGGAGAATACAGGAAGTGATGTCACTTCCTGGCCCCGCCTCTCCCTTCACACAGAGCCGCATGGGACAGGAAGGAGGAGACCTGGCAGAGAGGAGGTGAAGCTGCCAGGTCTCGGGTGAGGGTGAGAGGGGGGTGATTTAAAGAGCGGTAGGTTGCTGGGGCCCTGGGCTGCATCAGGGGCCCCAGCAACCTAATAAAGGAAATTACTTTTTTTATTTTTTTGCCGTTCCAGTTGGAGAGATCTCTGATCTCTCCAGCTGGAGCATGGCTGTGCTGCCGGGCCCCTGACTGCCTCGGGCCCTCGGTCCATGACCGATATGCCCGAGTGCTCAGTCCGCCCATGAACATCTTTATGTAGAAATATTGGGACGTCTTGAAACCATAGCATAGAGCTGCACTTTTCTGAGAGTCTCTTTATGTACATATGTCCAATTATATAATTTATTTATTTATTTTTTTATATGCTATATGTGGTTTAATATTTTTATGCCTATATTTTTTTAATATGTCTGAGATTCCCCTTTTAGACTTTGCACTTTCTCCTCTTCCCCATCAAATTCATTATAAGTGTCTCTATCTATTCAACAAGCTACATTGCTGTGACATATGAAGACCTCATTAACACTAAATTTAAACAGAAGGCAATATCACTTTTAAAAGATACTTAATAGTAATCCATTTAAGAATATATATTTTTTTTCACATTGCAAGTTCTCCATAAAACTATTTATTTCTACTCAGTTATATGTTCTACTTATGAAAAGCTGTATTTGTTAACCTATTTTTACTTTTTTATATATTACACTAAATGGATACCAAACCCGATATCCCCAATGTTTATGGACTTAATAATGAACAATAAAGCTGTTGAAGATTTGGAACGCATATGCGTTCCAACAACAATCCAACTAACAGACCGCGGACCGGAAATGCGTCATTGACATGCGACCGGAAATGGGGGAAACCGTGCGAATACGGAAATGAGCATCCCCCTGAATGGATATAAAAGCATATCACCAGACGGACACCCTTAGCAACTGAGGAAGCCCAGGACTTGGGCGAAACGCGTTTTGCAACTATTCTTTTATCCCACAGCGGACTTACTTATTTTACCACAGTTTTAGTGGATTTTATCAAGTTTGTTGTTTTTGTTTTTCTTTTATTATATTTTGCTGTACATCTACTTTTTATTCATCATTAAAAAGATTTAGTCCCCAATATTGTATTGGTGTGGACATTCCTCTTTGAGACCTGTGAAGCACTACCTGCACTTTGGAAGGGAGTGGGATCCCTTCTAACTATCCCACAGGCGTTTGGACTGAGCCATTTCCAATTGGCTCCCTCCTTGTGAGTACTGAATCACATATTTTATGCTGATTTATTATTATACAGTATGATATTGCACTAGGTGCTTGTATACTATTTTATCTCCACAGTTATCCCATCTGCCTCCATACTACCATCTTTTACCCTGAACCGAATCATTCCACCCATTGTATGTATATCATGGGTCGTCAACCTGGTCCCTACCGCCCACTAGTGGGCGTTTCAGGATTCAAGGTGGGCGGTAGGGATTTCCTCGTTTTGAGAGACTGGGCGGGCAGGTGCGAGCCGGCGGTACCCCTGCAACCGGGTACCGCCGTCACCATTTGCGGCCCCGGCCTGGGCGAGCAAACCACCGGGGCCGCCGTCCAAGGGGTCCATCGGGTGACCCATGCTGTCAGGGCCACCCGATGGATGTGGATTGTAAGGGGGCCCGGTGCTTTAACAGCGCAACCGGGCCCCCTGTGATTACATCACAGAGCTGGGAGGAAGTGACTGCACGTCACTCCTCCCGGCTAACACAAAGACCGCACGGGAGGAAGCAGAGGGAGTCAGAGTGGGAACTCTGACTCCCATCCACCTGAGCCACCACTGGACCCCAGGGAATGTCACCCTCCTTCACCTAAAAGGTAGGAAACAGGAGGGTGACTTAAATATTTTGTGTGTGTTTGTTTGTGTGTATGTGTCTTTGTATGTATGTCTTGTGTGTGTGTGTTTGTATGCTTGTGTGTGTGTGTGTGTTTGTATGTCTTGTGTGTGTCTGTCTGTATGTGTGTGTATGTGTCTTTGTATGTGTGTGTGTGTCTGTCTGTCTGTCTGTATATATGTATGTATGTGTGTCTTGTCTTTGTATGTATGTGTGTCTTATGTATGTGTCTTTGTATGTGTGTCTTGTGTCTGTCTGTATGTGTGTATGTGTCTATGTATGTCATATGTGTGTGTCTGTATGTGTGTGTGCATGTCTGTGTGTGTGTGTGTCTGTATGTATGTGTGCCTGTCTGTTTGTATGTATGTGTCTTGTGTGTCTGTGTGTATGTATGTGTGCATGTGTGTGTGTGTCTGTATGTGTGTGTGCCTGTCTGCTTGTATGTATGTGTCGTGTGTGCCTGTCTGTGTGTCTGTATGTATGTGTGCCTGTCTGTGTGTCTGTATATGTCTTTGTGTGTGTGTCTGTATGTGTGTATCTTGTGTGCCTTGTATGTGTGTGTCTGTATGTGTGCCTGTCTGTGTGTCTGTATGTATGTGTGCCTGTCTGTTTGTATGTATGTGTCTTTCTATGTGTGTGTGTCTGTATGTGTGTATGTGTGTCTTGTGTGTGTGTGTCTGTATGTATGTGTGTGTGCCTGTCTGTTATAGTGGGCTGTAGTAAGTGGGCTACCTAGCTCAGCCTTCCTACTGAGTATTGCTATAAGGAAGGTTAAAAAATGGAAAAAAGGGGAAAAAAAGGAGGGGATGGGAATTGAGGAGGGAGAGGAGATGAGCTGATGCACAGATGAGAAATCATATTATGCGCAAACAGAGAAGTCGTCTGAATATCACCGAAAGAGGAGACCTTCGTTTGTTCCTTACGAAAATCGAACCAGATATCAACTATTTAGTCTCGCAGCATCAACCTCAAGGATCTCATTAATCACTAGTAAAGGTAATTTCAATTTACTTTATTGTTTTCTCATTAAACTTTATAAAGTTAAAAAAATTATAAACATGCATTAAGTAGAAATAAAAAGATAAATGTACGTACATTTTTTTTTTTTTTTAAAACACTCTACTTTCTAAAAAATATTCAGCACTTGCGCGAAAACTGGTGGGCGGTAAGGACATTTTTCCATCAAGAAAGATGCATTAGTGAGCGGTAGATAGAAAAAGGTTGACTACCACTGATGTATATGATTCTCTGTGATTTTCTGTGTGGATAGAGAGGTTACCACACGGGTGTTTGAGTGTTTTTGGTATCTGTTTGGGTAACACGCTGTGACTCTGTATTCTTATTTCTAAACACATGTGGCTAGTTGTAAGGTTGTACATGTGGGGCATGCTGCTTGTGATGTCCTAAGCAAAATCAGTGGAAGTGTGTAATTCAATTTGCTTTATTTTAATTGCTGGGGAAGCACGCCAGCAAGGGTTAGTCCATCTAAAAACAGTGTTTATTAAAACACTGGTTTTGGTTGGATTAACCCCTTAAAAGTAAATCTGGCCATTTTGGGGGGCACTCAGGGATGTGGGAGTCAGGGATGTGTGGCTCTCACACATCCATTCTGTGTGCTGGGCAGCCTACACATAATATATGTGTAAAAGCAGCAGAAAGAAGGGGGAGAAGAATAGCAGGGGACCAGAAAACCTTGTACTAGGACCAGGAGGGCGGGCCCTTGATCACCCACTGCCCGAGGGCCCTGTGAGGTGTCAGTCCGCCCCTGAGTATATGTGTGAATGTAGGGGTGTAGTGTTGTGTAATTTACGTACTTTTGCCATTTGAAAGCAGTCTATTACTTGTGTGTAGTGTTTGCCTTTGAATGAAGGGGTGTGTCTGTAAGTAGTATTGACATTTGAATGCAGGGGTGTAATTTGTGTAGTGTTGGTGTTTGAATTCTGAGATGTATGCACATACTCACACTAACACAAACCGATACACAGAATGACACACAAATACACAGGGGCACACGCTGACACACATGCAGATACACAGACACACAGACAGACTCATGCACAGATACACAGACCCACAGGTATACATATACAAACAGATACAGACAGACAGATGCACACAAAGAGAAAGATACACATACAAACAAATAGATAAATAGACACACAGAAACAAATACAGACACAATGATACACATACAAACAAGCAGACACACATGCAGATACACATACAGACACATGCAAATACACAGACACACAGATATACACAAACAGATACAGACAAACAGATACACAGACACAACGTTACACAAACAGAAACACAAATAAACACAAACAGACACACATGGAAATTGAACATTATTTAGACACATTCCCTCCTGTTTACTACCTTTAGGGTAGTTCCCTGGGATAAGGTACACCACTGGTTTTATTGGCTGGGCCGCAAGTTTGATATGCTTGTCTTACATCACTGCAATTCACCCCCCCTTCACAAACTAGAATCCCCTTATGTCCCTGCAATTTCCCCCTCACTCTCCAATTCACATTCCCACATTACCCTTGAGTGAAGGCAATTATGCAGTGAAGGCAATTATCTCCATCTTCATTTACATTCCTCTGCCCTACACACATACAGAGATACATTCATATGGAACACACTAAGAGATAAGGACATATTCTCACATAAACACTGCACTCAGTCACAGAGAACAAGGTCACGCCGAGGGATATACTCACACAGATACATAGAACACATGACACGTGCGCCGTCGTATCTATGGCATTAATTGACCACTTACCCTTAACCCCAATAAACACAGACACTGGTTTCTGTATAACATGACAGTAGGCTTCATATTTGCTTAAGTCTCTCTTTACTAGAACTCCACAGCAGCACAGAAAACAAACAATCAGAAAAAAAGTTAGGTACTATAAAACTCCCCTCCCCATGCATCATTTCCTCTTTCTTTGCTGCTCTGCATCAGTACAGGTCAGAGTACCACTGCCTCCTGCTTCTAGTTGGTGGCTTTGGGTTTTTGTATGACTTATTTAGGATTTATATTTAATATATATAGTTATCATGCTATTTATTATTTATTTATTTAATATATATTGCATTTATTATATTTACTATCATGTTATATAGTTATTATTTATATATATTTTGTATTTAGTCATATATTTATTTCTTTTGATATATTATATGTATTATATATGTTTTATGTTTATGGATTTTAATTATTTCTTTAATATTTTGTATCATATGTATTATATGCGTATTATTTATATATTACATTTTGTTCTTCGTTATGTATGTACATGTATATATTTACTTAGGGATTACTGCCCGTTTTTTACTTGCTTCGGAGATGGAGGGCCCTCCGTCTATACTCTATATATCCCTCACGGGAGCCGTTTTGGTTTGGATTCGCGCTAAGCCACTTTTCAACTACCATCAAGGAGATCTAAGAGGCACTATGGAGGAACCTGGTGTGCCCCGACTCCTACACAGATGTCAACGTCGGGTCACAACATACCGCTGGAGTACGGCTCAGGATGTGTAGCAGACTCCGATAGGGCTGCTGACATTCTCAAACGGGACAACACATGTTTCGGACGGCTGAAGCTAGACCCTTCTTTTTTCGCTATATCTGCTCTCTGGAGTCACCTGTCATGAGCGAAGGAACTTTACGCCTTGCCTGCGTATTGTAGAACACTATGTGTTCGCCAAACTAAGAAGGGAGGTATCCCTCTATAGGGAGACTTTGACTTCAATTATCAAACTCAGATTCCTGGATCCCTTGACCTAGGGCCTACTCTGTGAGATACATGCCCGGACAGTCAGGGGTACAGGGTCCTAAGGGTCTCACTATATTATACCCTATCTTGTAGGTTGCGTGTATACCATGAACCACTACACAAATTTGGACAGGTCGGGCATGGAACAGGATCGTACAACGGGTAGTCAGACTATTTCACTCTCTCACTACAGCATGTGAGGACTCTTCGTTGTTATACAGTTCCCAATCACCATTGGATCCGTACATCTTATCACTCTTAGAAGATGACATCTGGATGGTAATCTCAACTCCGGTTTATGTTACCCATCCCTTTGAATATTTCCGGGACCCACTATTTCCAGAATAGTCAACCACCGTTACACCACACAAGTTCAGTTTGGAACCCTGATTGGACGTCCTTTTTGGAGTCCTTTCTCTACCTGGCTGCAGATGTAGCCCTGATTAAAAGGGACATGCAACAAGTCACAGACCGGGTCACAAATGCAGAAAGGGACATAGCAGGAGTCCACAATTCTATGACCACCCTGAAAGACTCAGTCCAACAACTGCATGTGGAACAACATGTACTAGCAATCCAAATAATGTCCCTTGAAGACAAGCAACGCCGAACACATGTAAAGATCCGCGGCATACCCAACACCATAACCACTGAAGAACTGCCGCACTACATACGACGTCTCCTGACTACAATCATGTCACAACCAGCAGCTAAGAAGATCACACTGGACGGGATATACCATGTAACAGGCTCAGCCCGCACCGCACCAGACACCCCCAGAGATGTCATCCTACAATGCGTCACCATACATGACAAGATCTAAATAATGACTGCCCTGAAAGGCAAAACGCCACTAGAATTCGAAGGAGCTCAGTTATTATTTTTTTCAAGACCTCACCAGAGCCACTTTACTTAGATGCAAATCCTTCGGCCCAGTAACGTCCGCCCTACGCAAAGCAAACATACCATACAGATGGGGTAACACCGGCTCCTTACTTGTCCATCACGCTGGCACCACTCACAGCCTCACTTCCCCGACGGGAGCCCCAGCCTTCATATCTTCAATGGGACTGCAACCGAGTCGACCTCCTACTACAGACGACAACCACAATGTAACCTGGGACCCAACAGCCAGCACCTCAACTGGACAAACGGCGGAATACCCACAGCGTCTGCATACCTGACCTTAATCTGGGACTATACCAGCCTGGCCTTTGAGCAGCCAACCTGAGCCAAGGCTATTGAAAACAACTCGGACCAACTAATTGCTTGGACGTTTACCCACACCGATTAAGAATTTATAACGTTATGGTTCCATGCTTATCTCTTTATTTTTGTTACTTTCCTTTTCTTTTCACCTGGTTTTATTTTCACTTTTATTTAACTTCCCCTTTTTTTCTCCTCTCTCATCATTTACTTTTATTTTTTTGTACGTACACGCAGACATCTCACCACAACGCCTGAGATAGGTACCACAACACCCAAACATAACGGGATCTATGCACTGGCCTCTAAGAAGCAGGCAACCTAGCACCAAGAGTCTTAAATACCCCCCCGCCACCCCCTTAGGTCAGGGGTCACACTAAGCGTGCCAGACTACCACTATGACATCTAACGGACCAACGTCCACACAAACATGCATAGCGCACCGCACATAGTACCCAGAAGGTACACACACCCTGGCACTATATACACACAACGAAGCCAACCTGAGATCACACACACGCGTAAGCTCCTATGCAGCACTGCAGCCTCATGCAACACAAAGGAGCATACCCCACATCCCACGCCTGTAGTACCCCGGGAGCGCAACACAACCAACCACTAGCCTGTAGAAATCTAGCTGGCTCCTGGTTTGTCCCCAAACATGATCAAAATAAGAAAGTGCTTGCCAAACGCATTTCACTGTATAGCTTGACACTAACCCCAAATACTGAGAATATACTCACTATTGCTGAATATTTGCAAACTGACGATCTCATGAAATGCTGAATGTAACTTCTTCTTCTTGTACAACTGAGCACAGAAAAATAAAGAATAAAAAAAAATACAGCAAATACGAAGCCTCCTGTCATGTTATAAAATTTTAGATTATGCTAGCTTTAGTGTACCTATAATCTTAATTTTATTAATGACAGTGGCGAGTATTCCCCACCCATTCTTATCCCTCCCTTGTTTAATTTTAATAGTTTGGATTAATCAGGTATGTATGCAACTCTGCTTGTTGTCTCTGCTACCTGTCACTTGTTTCTTATGTCTGTTTTCATAAGTAAGGTTGGGACATCTACATATTAAGGTAATTTTGGTTACTACATTGGGTACCTACATGTTTATTCAGAGTACATTTCATTGGATAATCAACCTGTTCGATTCTGTTTTTCTCTCGTTTCAGTTTACAGTCCATCAACGTTATCTGATTTGGCAGTTCTTCTCGGATGGTGGACATTGGATGATGGTCTTCATTGTATCTAAGACTTAGTTTCTTCCCCATTATGTTTTCTGCCTTTTATTCTGTTTTTGTCGCAGCTTGAAAGAGGAAATTATGCATGGGGAGGGGAGTTTTATAGTACCTAACTTGTTTTCTGATTGGTTGTTTTCTGTGCTGCTGTGGAGTTCTAGTAAAGAGAGACTTAAGCAAATACTCGCCTCCTGTCATTAATAAAATTAAGATTATAGGTACACTAAAGCTAGCATAATCTACAATTATTTACAAACACAAAGATAAAGCACCGCGCTTACAGCAGCAGTAGCTTAGTATCCAACAGCTCAAAATACATAGTAAAAACAAGGAGAACGTTGTGACGAAACCAATCTCGCCACATTGTATTGGAGGAGCCTGGTTGCCCGCCTGCTGCCTTTGGATTATGGACCGGCAGCTAAAGGGTTAATTTTACTGTGCAGAAGGATTTATTTCTCCCTTTCTGCACAGCAGTTCGGTAGATTTCATCTACCGAACAAACAGCCGTTCACCAACCTCCCCAGAGCAGTGGGAAGCCGGCCGGCGTTGTTAATTGGCCACCCAGAAGCTGGAGTGTGCTGCCAATTTACCTCCCTGAAGCTGCGGTTAATTGCCTGTTAACTGTGTGGCCGCTGTTACACTTAGCGGCCGCTAGGTGGCGCTGTTCTGGAGCTCCCCGGGCAGCCAACACTTTTCTGCCCGGCTTTCATGCACCAAAATCGGACACTTTTACGTGCAGGCACCGCTGAACCTCCAGCCCCTGGTTCTCATTCGTATGAATTTGGTGAATGCAGGGAAATTCGGTAGTTTATGTTTTATGTGAACTGTAGTAACCCAGATAGCCTGCCATGGAGCCTGTTCATATAATTAAAGACTTTGGCTCCATGGCAATTAAAATGTATTTGTGTGATCTGGGTGCCATTCACCTAATAATGTGCACCCAGACCTGAGCTATCTGGGGATATGTTACATGTCTGTGTTTTGTGTATAAAATGTGTCTGTATGTATTTTAAAGTGATAGTCTGTTTCTGTGTCACCATGTGCATAATGGAGTCTGGCCTTTGTCTTAGGAGATAATTGAATTACTTCATTAATTATCTCCAGGGCAGGGAGGAGGAAACCAAGATGCATGGTGGGAAAGTATTGTGGCTGTGTGTACGAAAATGATACATGTCTGTCTGCTGTTTCAGTCTTCCATCTGGTACCCTAGGGGAGTGTCCACCAGGTGGGAGACCTGCATAAATACAGGGGCAGGTAGCCCTGAATAAACAGACCACTGCTTGACCCTCAACACGGAGCCTTGTCTCGTTCTTGGGGGGATTCACTGTATGCTGATAGGGACTGACTGCCAGGAGTGTAAGCCGCTTGGGAGCTTTTCCTGTTCGTCTGCTAGCAGCAATTCGTGAGGTTCCAGTTCGGGAGTTTGGAGTGCTACCTTATTCCCTTGTATGCAGTTCGGGAGTTTGGTGCATTCACCTATATCCAATTCGTGAGTTTTGGTGCTTTTACAGTAGCTGTGCCTTTTTGTGAAAAGGGGATTATTGCCTAAACGGATTTTTCCCCTTTTATGCCTTTTATGGCAAGCGGCGGGATCGTTCCTACAGCCAGAAGGACAGCTACAGGAGACACCATTACTCTGGATTTTACAATTTGAGGGCAACGCATGTCTCAGGACAGCGACCCTGACAGCACCAGCATGGAACCAGCAGTAGAGTTCGAGGAGGGTGCCATGGAGGACCGAGATGCAGTCCGTAAAGGCATCTGGTACCAGGCACTGGGCATTGTGGAATACCAACGAGGTGAGAGACTTACCAAGGAAGATCAGCGTTTGCAGAAGCGACTAGCCCTGCGGATGCCCTTCCTGGGAGAGCAGCCCAGGGAGGAATGGGTAAAAGAATTGGAGCTCCGGGTATTGCAGGAGATGTGGTTGGAGGATGCCTACCAGGCACTTTGGTGGTATGTTGCACAGTACCTGCCCTGGACAGCCGGGCATGACAAGCCAGAGGGAGAGGAGTTTGATGGTCCTGGCTTGTTATGGCAGTCTTTTTCAGAGCTTGAATTTGGGAGCCCTACACAAGACCGGTTCAGTGATCTCTTGGGGTGGAGGGAGAGCAGGTATGACTGGGATGACACTCATGAAATTGAGCAAGACCTGGTCCACCTGGTGACCCGGGAGATGGAGCTAGAACAGGGCTACCAGCAGCTGTTCCAATATTATGAGAAGGCTCAGCAGGAGAGCAGCAGGACAGACCCAGAGCCAGACCCATTCAGAGGGGACGAGATGGTACAGTTTTACTGGGAAGAACCCCAGGTGGCCAGTGGAGATGGGACCGAGGTCTCTCCACCGGTCCTGCAGGGAATTGGGAGCCCAGTCTCCATTCCCCAGCGGCAGTGTAAAGTGCAGGGAGAGGAGAGCAGTGTCCTCCCTCCCCAGCGGCAGGCTGAGTTTCAGGGGGCAGAGGTAGTTGTTCCTGCCCCCCTGCAGCAGAGTGATATGCCAGGAGGGCAATGTGAAGTGCAGGGAGAGGAGAGCAGCCTCCTCCCTCCCCAGCGGCACGCTGAGTTACAGGGGGCAGAGGTAGTTGTTCCTGCCCCCCAGCAGCAGAGTGATATGCCAGGAGGGCAATGTGAAGTGCAGGGAGAGGAGAGCAGCGTCCTCCCTCCCCAGCGGCAGCGTGATTTTTCGGGAATTGGGAGCCCAGTCTCCATTCCCCAGTGGCAGTGTGATGTGCCGGGAATTGGGAGCCCAGTCTCCATTCTCCAGCGGCAGAGTATCCAGCAGGGAATAGAGAGCCCTGTCTCCTTTCCCCAGCAGCAGGACTCTGTATTGGGAGGAGAGACAGTCGGTCTCCCTAAGCAAAAACTAAAAGTATGTATGGGAGAGGAGCTTGTTACCACCTCTCCCCAGCGGCGGATCATTAATGGGCAGAGTGTTCTATCGGGAGAGGAGCTTGTTACCCCCTCTCCCCAGCGGCAGCTTAATGTACCAGGGGGAGACTGTAAACCCCCCACCGGTGCAGATGGGACCGTGGTCTCTGCACTCACCACACAGGGGGTAGGGACGGTCGGTCCTACCCCCCCACGACAGAGCTGTGTATCCAAGGGGGAGACGGTCCGTCTCCAGCAACCAGGCTCCAACCAGATTACTCCGGTGGTAGTACTGGCACCAGGACAGAGTACCGCTGGTCTCTGCCCACTCAGCAACCCACCAAGGCAGCCTACCGGTCCCCCACACAGCCGTGGTGAGGCACCTGGACATGGACAAGATTCTCCTCTACCCAGGTGTAGTAACCATTTATTGTGGGTGGGCTGTACTGTTTTTTCTGCTTTGTGGGTGGGCTGCTGGACTAACAAGGGCACTGACCGGCAGGAGGTCAGGTACCCTGTTAGTCTTTTTGGAAAGGGGGAGAGATGTGACGAAACCAATCTCGCCACATTGTATTGGAGGAGCCTGGTTGCCCGCCTGCTGCCTTTGGATTATGGACCGGCAGCTAAAGGGTTAATTTTACTGTGCAGAAGGATTTATTTCTCCCTTTCTGCACAGCAGTTCGGTAGATTTCATCTACCGAACAAACAGCCGTTCACCAACCTCCCCAGAGCCGTGGGAAGCCGGCCGGCATTGTTAATTGGCCACCCAGAAGCTGGAGTGTGCTGCCAATTTACCTCCCTGAAGCTGCGGTTAATTGCCTGTTAACTGTGTGGCCGCTGTTACACTTAGCGGCCGCTAGGTGGCGCTGTTCTGGAGCTCCCCGGGCAGCCAACACTTTTCTGCCCGGCTTTCATGCACCAAAATCGGACACTTTTACGTGCAGGCACCGCTGAACCTCCAGCCCCTGGTTCTCATTCGTATGAATTTGGTGAATGCAGGGAAATTCGGTAGTTTATGTTTTATGTGAACTGTAGTAACCCAGATAGCCTGCCATGGAGCCTGTTCGTATAATTAAAGACTTTGGCTCCATGGCAATTAAAATGTATTTGTGTGATCTGGGTGCCATTCACCTAATAATGTGCACCCAGACCTGAGCTATCTGGGGATATGTTACATGTCTGTGTTTTGTGTATACAATGTGTCTGTATGTATTTTAAAGTGATAGTCTGTTTCTGTGTCACCATGTGCATAATGGAGTCTGGCCTTTGTCTTAGGAGATAATTGAATTACATTGAATTACATTGAATTACATTGTCTAATGCCAGCATAGTTTATCGTATGTGTAGAAGCCCTATAAAGGGTTAAATGTGAAATGGTTTATAAAATACCCCTTCCTGTCTCATTGAAGATTCTTGGCTGATATCAGCAAATCTAATGGCTAGAGTAGGACTCACCTTTTGGGGCTAGCCTTGACGAGGCAGGTGAGCTTATATACAAATGGCCATTGGAATACAACTAAAAAGCCTCCATTTTGTTTAAATGTACATAGGGATTTAGGCCAGAGCGCAGGTTACGTTCTCTTTGTTGGAATTATTTGCCCACAGCTTTATTAACTATATAATAAATTATAACAAATAGAGTCATTGCCAATAACCATTACGGCACTTAAAGCCACATTCCCCCCGTACATAAGATCCCCTGGCAATGACCCAACAAGAAATTGTATATAAAAATATAAATAACACATAAAACATCCATCCAAACGATCCAATTTACAACTAATTAAACTGCAGGGGTGTACCGAGACATCCCCTACACCCCAAGGTTCGGAGCCACCGACGTGCTCGAACCTACCAACCAACAGTAAACTCCTGCCTAAACCCCCCTAAACCTATCCATGCTCCACTTCCTACTTCATGTAGCTCCCAATTTAACCTTGCCATTCCTTGCCGCTGTGAAGAAACTGGAAAGCACCATCTAGCAACCAATAGGGGAGAGTGGGAAGGACAACTAACAGATAAGTGTAGGTTTGATTAAAATGGCCACTTCTTAAAATGGCTGAATTATATATGCTTAAAAGACCCTGCCCATTTATTATTTGCATAATGCCTAACTCCTGGTCCTGTCAAGGCCCATTCCCCTGCTGCGCTGATCCATGGGCTACATTCACAGACAGATATGTATATGAATCATACTATGGCAAGCGGCGGGATCGTTCCTACAGCCAGAAGGACAGCTACAGGAGACACCATTACTCTGGATTTTACAATTTGAGGGCAACGCACTCACTAATCTACCATCACAAGCATTCACAAATACATACATCCACATAAAACAGATACACATTCACATATGCATATATGTAAATCAGTGTCAGATATATCATGTATGGGGTGCTATCCTGCTCCTCTTGACAACTCTTAGCTTCTCCTAAGAAAAAAACACATCTGTCTCTAAGTCCACCTAGAGGCTTAAGTGAACTTATTGCATTGTGCTCCATCTCTGCTACAGGACCAGGGGCAGGCTGGGGGGCAATTGCCCCCCAGGCCGCCCTAAATCCAGGGCCGTCTGCATCCAGCAAAAAAAGGAAAAAGCAGAATCCCCTGCCTCTGGCTGTGGACTCGGATTTTTCAACTTACCTCTCTCCCTGCAGCCTGGAGCCAGTGGAGACGGCCGGCCTCTCCTGATGATGTCAGGAGGAGGGGGTGTGACTTTCACTGCTCTTCTCCCAGGAACGCTGGAGTATCTGGGAGAAGAGCAGAGGAAGTCACGCCCCCTCCTCCTGACATCATCAGAAGAGGCCGGCCGACTCCACTGACTGCTGGCTGCTGCTCCTGCTGGCTGCTGGCTCCTGCTCTAGGATGTCCCCATGTGTGTCTGTGTCCTTAAGTGTCTGTGTCCCCATGTTTCCCAGCGTCCCCCAGTGTCTGTGTTCCCAGGTCTCAGTGTCCCCTAGTGTCTCAGTGTCCCCATGCCTGTGTCCCCAAGTGTCCCCATGTGTATCTGTGTCCCCAAGTGTTTCAGCATCCCCAGAGGTCTCCCTTTGTCCCCATGTCTCAGTGTCCCTAGTATCTCAGCGTCCCCATTTCTTTCTGCAGCCTTACTCCATTCCTTTCTTCCCTGAGCTATGGTCTGTCTCTGCGGGCTGGGACTGCTGTCTGGACTCTCTGTGCTGTGTAGCTACTCCCCCGCGGATCAGTGATTAAAGAGATGCAGTAATATGCTATAACTTCCTATCCCTGCCTCTCTCCACACACATAGTGACCCCTACTGGCCGGTGCTGGTTTTGCAGAGTAATCACTGTTTATACTGAGAAAAATACCGGCATTTGTATTGCCGGTATTACTGCAATATCGGCACCGGCCAGATGGCCTCAAATAAATACCGGCCTGGTGGCAACCCTAAGAGTAGTGTGTAAAAAAAAAAAAAGTAAAAGTATAAAAGCTACAGCTCCATCAGCCCCTATATTAATCCGGCCCTGGCTAGGGATGCATATGCAGAAACAAAGTGATTTAAAGCGGCACTGTCATGCCGAATCCCGTTTTTTTTTTTTAACCCCCCCCCTCCCGCCTCCACTACATCTAATTGACCCCTTAGTCACCCCCAAACGTCCCTAAGCCCCCCATATTACCTATTTAGTATTCTTTATTTTCTACCCCGATCTATATTCAGGGCGCCGCCATCTTTGTGTGGGTAGATGAAGTCCCTGTGGGACACGTCATCTGCCCACACTACATAACCTGTGTGGACATGCGAAAGGGAATTTCATCTATTCATTTATTCATCAGACAGACGAATGAATGAATAGAAATTTCAGATGAACAAACTAACACTGAGTATCAGTGTTCGTTTGTTCGTTCAGTTTATTACTAGAAGGGAGCTACCGGTGCGCAGCTCCCTCCTTGTAATATGTCAAGACAGAAGCGGCAGGGAGCAGTGCTCCCCGCCACTTCATAAGCCCCCCATGTCCTCCCACACTCTATGGGGGTCAATATGATCCCCATATTAGCATAAAGGAGATTAAAATCTCCCCAATGCCCCTACTCGCAATACCGCAAGTAGGGGCATGTCTACTAAACAGTGAGCAGCCTGTGGCTGCTCACTGTTTAAAAAAACAACCCTACTATACGGCCCCCACCCCTGTGCGGCGGGTGGGGCCCCTAAATAACAATAAGGGGGGGACCTATTGTCCTCCCCCTAGCCCCCACCCCTGAGCGGCGGGTGGGGGGCAAAAAATAACAATAGGGGGGACGGGGACTTACTGTCCTCCCCCCCGCCCCCACCCTTGAGCGGCGGGTGGAGGCCATAAAGATAATGAGGGGGGGACCTACTGTCCTCCCCCCAGGTCCCCACCCCTGGGCGGTGGGTGGGGGCCATAATGATAATGAGGGGGGGACCTACTGTCCTTTCCCCCCAAACCCCAACCCTGGTCGGCGGGGGGAGGCCCTAATGATAATGAAGGGGGGAGGGACCTACTGTCCTCCCCCCCCCGGCCCCCACCCTTGAGCGGCGGGTGGGGGCCATAATGATAATGAGGGGGGGAACGGGGACCTACTGTCCTCCCCCCCCCCCCGGCCTCCACCCTTGAGCAGCGGGTGGGGGCCATAAAGATAATGGGGGGGGGGCTACTGTCCTCCCCCCAGGCCCCTATCCCCCCATCTTTGGAATTTTCCCATGCTGTGTAAAATGACACAAAGCACTGTGATTGGATGGCTTGAAATCCATCCAATCACAGTGCTCTGTGTCATTATACACAGCGTGGGAAAGTTCTTTGGAATTTTCCCACGCTGTGTAAAATGACACAGAGCACTCTGATTGGCTTAAACCCACCAATCAGAGTGTTCTTAGCCTAATTGCAGGTCGGGGCAAGGCTTTATAAGCCTTCCCCCACCCTGCGGAGCTCAGTCTGCGCGGAGCCCTCCATGGGTGAAGAGGGATTATTTTTTTGCGCTCAGGTTTTTTCTTTTTCGTCTGTTTTTTTTTTTTGGCGCTCAGGTTTTTTATTTTTAGTTCGACGGGTATGATGTTTTTTTATTTGGCCTTTTTGGAGCTGAAAAATTAAGATTTTAGAAAAAAGAAGACATCGAATGGTAAGTTTAATTTTACTTTACAGGTTGGTTATTTTATTCCCCCCTCACTATTTTTTAGGGTGAGGGGGTAGGTAGGGGCCTTTTTATTTGGGTGGGGGGCGGGACACGGGTGGCCCAGGGGTGGGGGCGGGACAGTAGATCCCCCCTCATTATCATTATGGCCCCCACCCGCCGCCCAGGGGTGGGGGCCGGAGAGGGGGAGGACAGTAGGTCCCCCCTCCTCATTATCATTATGGCCCCCACCCGCCACCCAGGGGTGGGGGCCTGGTGGGGGGGAAGGACAGTAGGTGTGTCCCCCCTCATTATCATTATGGCCCCCACTCGCCGCCATGGGGTGGGGGCCGGAGAGGGGGAGGACAGTAGGTTCCCCCCGCATTATCATTATGGCCCCCACCCACAACCCAGGGGTGGGGATCGGGTGGGGGGGGAGGACAGTAGGTCCCCCGCCCCTCATTATCATTATGGCCCCCACCCGCCGACACGAACAAAGTGCCGAATTGCGTTCTAAAACAAACTAACATACTGTTCTCATTCAGTTAGAACGCAATTCGGCAGTTTCGTCTAAAATGACAGGAAGCATCGTGGGAACACAGAGGAAAGGTAAGAATTATGGGAAAATTGCTCTGACCAGCGGAAAAATTAAGCACAATTTGCTCCTCCGCTGGTCAAAGCTGGTCAAGCGGATGAAACCTCCATAAGGCAAAGAGTCCCTACTTTGTCTTATGATTTTAAAGAAAACTAAAGAAGACAGGAAGAAAAGAAGAACAGATCCCGAGAGAGGGGGAAAAGAGGAAGAGATTGAGGGAAGGTAAGTTCGGCATGACAGTGCCGCTTTAACTTCTAAATGGCAGTGAATAGAGCAGTAAATCTTCAAAGCATTGTAGCAGACCACGGGTATCCCGACTGGTTACCTCTGCTAATTCCTTCTCTGAGCAACTCTGGAACCATTAAAGCATACAGGCATTCATTCCACCAGTAAATACAATAAAAAAAGGCTGCGCACAAATATAAAATCCAATGGTTAAACAAAAAAGGAGAGAAATAGTCCTTTTTTGTTTAACCATTGGATTTTATATTTGTGCGCAGCCTTTTTTTATTGTATTTATTTATCTTATTTCAAAGGGTTTGAGGGATTCCCTTTTTTTAAGGTTGCTGCCAAAAGTTATCTAGCGCTGTCTTATTCTTTTTATTTACATTCATTCCACCAGTAACCAGATGAAACATAGCTCTGGGAGTCAACCAAACTGATCTGTTTTATTTTGTCACATGTGTTTTTTTAGGCACAGGCCCCTACATGGGATCTCCAACACAATACTACAGGGCTTTTCCTCTCAGGATCCTTTACAGAAAAAAATACATTAGTCTAAAACACTCCAAAAATACATTTTCATAAGGGGCTAATTTGATTGCATGGGTGGTCAGAGCTTACAACCCAAATTCCTCTTTGAAGCTGGGATCCCTTGTCCCTTCAGAGCAATTTCTGGCCACATCAACCCAGCCTCCTGCTGTAGCAGATAGACTTGCCGGCTCCCACTCATAGTGCAGCATTCAACCTGATCAGCACACAGAATACATTTCACACCCAACTACAGGGAGTGCAGAATTATTAGGCAAGTTGTATTTTTGAGGATTAATTTTATTATTGAACAACAACCATGTTCTCAATGAACCCAAAAAACTCATTAATATCAAAGCTGAATATTTTTGGAAGTAGTTTTTAGTTTGTTTTTAGTTATAGCTATTTTAGGGGGATATCTGTGTGTGCAGGTGACTATTACTGTGCATAATTATTAGGCAACTTAACAAAAAACAAATATATACCCATTTCAATTATTTATTTTTACCAGTGAAACCAATATAACATCTCAACATTCACAAATATACATTTCTGACATTCAAAAACATAACAAAAACCAATCAGTGACCAATATAGCCACCTTTCTTTGCAAGGACACTCAAAAGCCTGCCATCCATGGATTCTGTCAGTGTTTTGATCTGTTCACCATCAACATTGCGTGCAGCAGCAACCACAGCCTCCCAGACACTGTTCAGAGAGGTGTACTGTTTTCCCTCCTTGTAAATCTCACATTTGATGATGGACCACAGGTTCTCAAGGGGGTTCAGATCAGGTGAACAAGGAGGCCATGTCATTAGATTTTCTTCTTTTATACCCTTTCTTGCCAGCCACGCTGTGGAGTACTTGGACGCGTGTGATGGAGCATTGTCCTGCATGAAAATCATGTTTTTCTTGAAGGATGCAGACTTCTTCCTGTACCACTGCTTGAAGAAGGTGTCTTCCAGAAACTGGGAGTTGAGCTTGACTCCATCCTCAACCCGAAAGGCCCCACAAGCTCATCTTTGATGATACCAGCCCAAACCAGTACTCCACCTCCACCTTGCTGGCGTCTGAGTCAGACTGGAGCTCTCTGCCCTTTACCAATCCATCCATCTGGCCCATCAAGACTCACTCTCATTTCATCAGTCCATAAAACCTTAGAAAAATCAGTCTTGAGATATTTCTTGGCCCAGTCTTGACGTTTCAGCTTGTGTGTCTTGTTCAGTGGTGGTCGTCTTTCAGCCTTTCTTACCTTGGCCATGTCTCTGAGTATTGCACACCTTGTGCTTTTGGGCACTCCAGTGATGTTGCAGCTCTGAAATATGGCCAAACTGGTGGCAAGTGGCATCTTGGCAGCTGCACGCTTGACTTTTCTCAGTTCATGGGCAGTTATTTTGCGCCTTGGTTTCTCCACACGCTTCTTGCGACCCTGTTGACTATTTTGAATGAAACGCTTGATTGTTCGATGATCACGCTTCAGAAGCTTTGCAATTTTAAGAGTGCTGCATACCCTCTGCAAGATATCTCACTATTTTTGACTTTTCTGAGCCTGTCAAGTCCTTCTTTTGACCCATTTTGCCAAAGGAAAGGAAGTTGCCTAATAATTATGCACACCTGATATAGGGTGTTGATGTCATTAGACCACACCCCTTCTCATTACAGAGATGCACATCACCTAATATGCTTAATTGGTAGTAGGCTTTCAAGCCTATACAGCTTGGAGTAAGACAACATGCATAAAGAGGATGATGTGGTCAAAATACTCATTTGCCTAATAATTCTGCACACAGTGTATATTTACAGTCTATAGAGCTGCTGCCCCCTCCCCCCCCCCCTCCCTGTTGACCCACAGTTGCATATACAGACACACACACTGCTCCACAGGCACCCAACACAGCAACATCCAGACACATGAGAAACAGTCACAAAAATGGTGCCGCAAGCTTGTGGCCCACGCCAAACAAACCAGGCCATCCATCACATATCTCCCCCCACAGAAATTGACAGACCTGTGGCCAGACCCACGACGGGCCTGCAACAAGTCTGTTGTACCCCACTGAGTCCACAGTCCAAGTCCTTGGGGGTCCAATGTAATTGGACAAGTGGGTTGGCATATGTGGGCATTGTACTCAGTGACGGTGTTCCGTCACAGGCATCATCTATACACAAAAACTACTTCATTAAGCTATAGTTGTTTTGTTGACTATAGTATCCCTTAAAAATCATCTCCTATCAGTAATCACGGCAACACTGTCCTTTTTGACATTATAATAAAGATCAACTCTTTATGAATAATGCGTGTTAACTGTGGCGGAAATTTCATGAAATGACTAGACCGACTAACATAAATCAATGAAGGCTCAATTTTTTTAATATATAGTAGGATTCGGGACCGGGGCATATGACATCATATGGGCAAGATCCTGTGGCCATCTTCCTGGCTATGTTGTACTCTCACACATGTGTGAGAGTATAGAGATTGCGTGGCTCCTGGCAAAACACTCATAGAGTAATAAAATTGGTAACACCAAGATGGGCATGTGGGAGAGAGTAAAGACATATACAGTCAGGTCCATAAATATTGGGACATCAACACAATTCTAATCTTTTTGGCTCTATACATCAACACGATGGGTTTGAAATGAAACAAACAAGATGTGCTTTAACTGCAGACTTTCAGCTTTAATTTGAGAGTATTTATATCCAAATCAGGTGAACGATGTAGGAATTACAACAGTTTGTATATGTGCCTCCCACTTTTTAAGGGATCAATAAGTGTAAACCTCTAGATTCAATATAGATAATTATGTCTATATATTGAATCTAGAATACTGCACTTGTTATATGTCTTTACTCTCTCCCACATGCCCATCTTTCGTGTTGTGGATTTTATACCATTTCTAAATTAGCGATATGCCAACAATCAATATACTCTTGTAAGTATAACCTTGAACACTGGTATATTGGTGTAACCAATTTTATTACTCTATGAGTGTTTTGGTTTTCTGTAGATCCTTTTTTTTGTATTTGTAGTAGCATGATGTGAATTTTTTTTTTAGTTGTTCTGGACCCAGAAAATAAACAATGGCAAGAACATATCGTTTGATGCAGAGTTATAACAATCATAGTTCTGTTGTTTTTAAGATATTATCAGGATAATTTATTAAAGTGAGAGTTCAAAGTGAATTGCAAATTTATGGCCTGAGTAGGCCAAATAAAAATATTGCTGAATTTTTAAAGTTCGACTATTTTTATCTTAAATTTGAAATTCACATTGAATTCTGACTTTCATGAATGACCTTATGAGATTATAACTCTGCAAAGAAGCATATTTTGATATACTATGGAATATCAAAAGTTACATTTTCATGATAGTTGCCCTTTAAAGCATGCACTTGAACCTAAAAAATACATGATAAAACTTCACAGCCGAATGTCAGAATAACATAAAAATGGTAGTAAACCAATGCGTTGATTCATTGCGAGAAGCACAGTGCTGTGAAGATAACATAGCCTTTTCTGTTGCCCACATAGCGTCCTTTTCAGTGTGCAAATCCGGATCAGAATTCTTTCAGCCGAAGCGGGAGGGGAAGCCTGGGATTCAGCCATAGAAATGAAATGAAAGAAAGAGAGAACATCCACTTTTCATGAGAACTGTTACGTGTGCTATCTCGGTTATACATATCCCATAGGGCCCTATTACCCCAACTGGAGATTGCAAACACCATTCAGCTGTGATTCCTTTCTGTTTACCTCTTCAAGAGGAAAAAATCTTAGAAATGAATAATTACAGAACTGTCTGCAGACTACCTGTTGATCTAATCATCATCACTGTCAGTGTATTGATTTAATTTACCTATCTATAGCTTATCAGTCTGCCAATTTTCACATTTGCCGGGATACATAAGAGATTAAATTAATATTTATGCTGTGCCTGCAATACATAGTATTTATGTGACTGTTGACATATATAGCAGACTATATCATTTGCTGTCATATGTCTATTTTATGTAAGCAGGATAATTAAATGCCATTGCTTGTTGTACATTTTTATATTAACTATTTACTTATTGCCAAAGAAGGGATCATTCATCTAATCAGAAATTATACAGAGTTGCATTAAAAAGAAATTGCAAATCTTACAGCAAAATACTCAGAGCATATATGAAAATAAAATACAACATTTGTATTTATTGAACTGGCTGGTTATACTGGACATGTGCAATTCGGGCAATTATGGGCAATTCGGGGTTTTAATGGTAGGGAGGCTGCCTCGAAGCAGCAGGTAGTTTACCTAGTCCCCCTGTCCCTATGGGAGACAGTCAGTCAGTTTAGGGCTGTCTAGGGTGTGGGTATGTTATGGTCTCGGGGATTTTGGCAAGTAACACCTATGTGTATACTTTCTATGCTCTGGTGGGCGTGTTAATACCTCCTGAATTATCCACCTGGACTCACTGTCCATTTTGCCTACATCTATTATTTAGCCTGTACTAGTAACTACACTACTCCCCCCAGGGGCACCACTACTACCAAGGCACACTATTTATCCCTATATACAATACCCCTTTTGCCCTTAGACCAGGTTTCTGGTATGATCATCCTGTAAAGATCAACACTATATTTGTATCTTTGCAGTGACCCTTTTACCGACTGGTCTATGTTACTTATCTACTGTGTCTGCTCTAGTTAGTATTTGTGAGTATTTACCTCACCCACCTATACACCCTTTAGGGGTACCTTTTCCCTGGCCATTTGTAGAGCCAGTTTTATGCATAATTAACATTTGTGTATTTTGTCCTATTAAAGGTACAAGTACCCTTGTTTTCCCCCTTTTTCCCTTTCTGTTTTGTTTTCTCCCTCTATATGTAAGTACATTTATCTATAGGGGTATAGATTATCGAATGAGCAGTTTTTCACCTTCATATTTTTATGTTTTGGTGGTCTTCTAGCTCATTCCTCCCTTTTTTTCTATACTGGACATGCATTGCATGTGGAATGAGTTAGATTGATAAGCAATAAGCATAACTCAAGGACAAATATTAATCACGCATGCATAAGAGCAGATACAGTCCAAAAGAAATCTACATCATATAATGGGTGTCTATGTGATTGCCAATACGGGCTGTGAGGGATCCCCTGGACTGCAAGGAAGGGGATGCATGACTGCTGCCCTGCAGTAAAGGGTGGGATGTATAGAGATACAAAATGGCAGGAAGATGGGTGGTATAATAAGGGGTGCAGAAGGGGAGGGTACTCACCAGTGCAGAAGGAGCAGGCTGCAACAGTTTCCTTCCCTCCCGCCCTTTCCCTATGTTATGTATGGTTGTTGTTTTTTTCTGTGGTGTAGTTTGTTTCTGTTCTCTTTTTGTCACAGCTAAGGTGGAGTTCCTGGCCAGCGCAAGTAATGCACGACACAAGGCTTTGGGGAGTTGCAGCCTGCTAAGGCTGATGGCAGAAGTCAGGCTGTACGAACTCTGGAAAAACACCCCAACAGCTGACAGGTGGTAAAAAGCTGGCTGTGTTTAAAAGTTGAAATAAAGCAGTGGTGATTGCCCTTATCCAATACTTACTGGGGGTAACGGGGAGACTATTGGGTCAGCAGTCATGTTATGATTTCCTTTTCCCCCCCAAACATATTGCTTGTGTATGATATCATTACTTAGGTTTTACTTGTAGTTCAGCTGTTATCATTCTATGAAAGAAAGCTGACAACTGCATTCAGAGCTAAACAGGGACATCAATTCAGCCTGGTCAATTAAAGGCAGAGTACCCCACTAGGTTTAATGGGGCCAAAAAGAGGGTGTTGTGTGATCACCAATGACAAGCTATAGAAACATAGAATGTGACGGCAGATAAGAACCATTCGGCCCATCTAGTCTGCCCAATTTTTAAATACTCTCATTAGTCCCTGGCCTTATCTTATAGTTAGGATAGCCTGACGCATATCCCACGCATGCTTAAACTCCTTTACTGTGTTAACCTCTCTCACTTAAGCTGGAAGGCTATTCCATGCATCCACTACCCTCTCAGTAAAGTAATACTTCCTTCCTGATATTATTTTTAAACCTTTGCCCCTCTAATTTAAGACTATGTCCTCTTGTTGTGGTAGTTTTTCTTCTTTTAAATATAGTCTCCTCCTTTACTGTGTTGATTCCCTTTGTGTATTTAAATGTTTCTATCATATCCCCCTGTCTTGTCTTTCCTCCAAGCTATACATGTTAAGATCCTTTAACCTATCCTTGTATGTTTTTTTCTGTAATCCATGAACCAGTTTAGTAGCCCTTCTCTAAACTCTCAATATCCTTCTGGAGATACGGTCTCCAGTACAATACTCCAAGTGAGGTCTCACCAGTGTTCTGTACAATAGAAACTATAGTAAACTTTAGTCACTAGTTGGAATAGTGAGGGCTGATTGAAAAACCCAGAAAGCCTAAAGTTTTGTAAGATAATACCTGAACTTCAAATGTTTTGTATAGGGATGTGCATGGGCAAAACATTTGTTTTGGTTTGGAAATTCGGCAAGTAAAACAATTCGGCACTTGGGTAATTCGGTTCGGCACTTCCGAAATTTAGAACTTCGTCAATTCGGGACTTCGAAACTTGGAACATCTGTAGGGCTCCCTACCCTTAAACCTATCCCTACCCCTAACCACTTCAACCACTAACACATCTATAAGGCTCCCTGTGCAAGGAATTAGCTTATTGGTCAAGATTCCTGTCATCATTCATGTAATTTTCCCTCCCTCTCTTATTTTGCCACTTTTCAGAAATCCGAAGCAATTCGGCACTTCCGATATTCGGCAATTCGGATAAGTTTGGCACTTCGGAAATTCGGACTTCGGCACTTCGGAAATTCGGAAGCATCCGAATGTCCGATTGACCGAAATTCGTCTGAATTGATATTCGGAACGAAACTAATTGCACGTCTAGTTTAGTATAATTTTTTATTGGTTTTCTGTTATCCCAGTATATACCAGATGTTTAAATGTACAAAAGATAATTAAAAGAATAATCAGGAAGCATGCAAGAGCATGTCACTATGGGAAAAAGATGCACAGGGAATTGTGAAAGGATGCCGACATCAGTACCCATAAGTGCAGTGGAGGTATGTATGTCTGCTTACATTGCTACAAAATGCACACCATCCCTCCAGTTAAAGGGATTCTATAGTTCCAGGGTGAACCCCTTCAGTCACCTACCTGAATCTAGTGCCAATGTCCCTCGGCGCTGGGTCAGGCTCTGCCCATGCTGCAATGGCCACGCTCGCATTAGGATTTCCCCATAGGAAAGCATTATTCAATGCATGCATAGTGTTAGATGTCCAACGTCAGATAACGGGCCAAAGGTCCATTTCAACTCCGGAAGTCCCTCTAGTGGCTGTCTCAGAAACTGCAATAATTACCCACTGCAGGGTTAAGGGACATGGGACATTGCACCTAGACCACTTCAATGAGCTGAAGTCGTCTGGGCGCCTACAGTGTCCCTTTAATGCTTCAACTACATTTACTCAGCTAAGTGAAAGCGTCTCCTGTTTAGAAAGTTGGTTGTTAGCAATTTAGAATATTCAGAACAAAACCAGGGATTGCAAACCAGGCCAGAATAGCTAAATAGATAGGCTGGGGATTTTTTTTCCAATTTGGCTAACGACCCAACACTTTAAATTTTCTTGTGAATCGAACACAATTCCTAGTTTAGTAAATAAACCACTTACACTTTCATATTGCATGATGATGTATTTCTACATAGAAAACGTGGCAACATTTTTCACTGGTAATAAGAAAAATGACATGAAATTAGAAAATGGATTACGAAAACTAGAACTGGCTAATTCATTTTATTGGAAACTCTCCTTAAATAGTGATTTTACGCCAGAGAAGTCATTTAATTATTTAAGTGAGATAAAGAAAATAATGTAAGTATCACATCAGTTTGTAATTTTTGTTTTCAGTCCTTTATTTGCCATTACCCCTGTTTTCATTTAAAAAAAAATCTACTCAGTAGGTTATAGAGATAATGCAAGCCCCTACATGCAGGGGATCAATACAAATCATTAAATAAGAACTGTATACTAATCAACGCTACATTTACAGACATGAGAAAGCATCCAAGATAATTTTCTGTTAAAGATTGTTAAAAATGCAATACCCCTGATTTCTGAATTGTTCTTTTAAAGGGACACTATAGTCACCAGAACAACTGCAGTTTCATGTTGTTGTTCTGGTCTGTGTATTCGATCGGTGTATTGCAGGCTTTTCAATTTAACCCCTTAAGGACAGAGGCAATTGTACAAGTTTTGATCAAAACAAAACGTAAACAAAACCTGGAATTTGCGCTATATGTTGTTCAACCATAATTCACCTCTTTCATATTAAGTGTACGCACACTTATTATATATCATTTTGTTCAGGAAAAACATAATTGAATGGGAATTTTTTTTTTTTTTAAAGTAGTTTTATTTATTTTTCAAGTTCAGCATGACATTTTAAATGTGAATGACTAATTACTATTAGATTTTACTGCAATCAGGGCCGTCTTTAAAGCGGGGCAATCGGGGCAGCTGCCCCGGGCCCAGTAACTCCTGGGGGGCCCAAAGCAGCTACCCGTAGTCCCCGCTGTCCTCAAAAAAAATTTTGCCCCGTGGGCCCACCGGTGCTGCAGCTGCACCGGAAACCCACACACTAAGAGGGCCCAGTCGGGCCCCCTTGTTTTACAGTAGCAGGCTGGGAGGAAGTGACTGCCCTAAGTCACTTCCTCCCAGATAGCGTGAAGCCACGCGGGATGGAGGAAAAAGCCGTCAGGAGGGAACTGTCAGAGCCTCACACTCCCAACTACCTGTCAGTATATTTATATCGGCAGACATTTTGTGCTAAGACATAAATTTAAAGTGTATATTGCCAGTCACACTCAGAACATAGGTGACTCCATATTGGAATTTCCAGGCTAAGAAAGACACAACATTTCTCTCTGTAACTCTATTCATTCAAGTCTGAGCTAAGGAATGCGTTATGTAAACAAGATAAGGCAGGGTGTCTCACAGATGGCAGAAGGAATACTAACCCAGAGACAAGTATATACATTATTATATATACATATACACACTATACACTTGTTTACTATTATATTAATCACATATAAGTAGTATTATGTTAATAATATAGACTATTCATGGATAAATATCAATGAAAAAAAATATTATTTAATAAATGTTAGTGGAATAGAAATAATCTTACACACAGCTTCACACAAGAACCAGACACCAGTGACAGATAACACTTAATTAATTAATTAATTTTACTTTCTAAATCTTACAAAGTCCCATTGTAAGAAAAAGGGTTAAATTTAGGTTAGGAGGTGTAAATTCTAAATTACGATTGAAATTGCCGCCATGAAGACTGGGATAAAGCCTTTGAAATTGGCAGGAAAGTTGAGTTATAGGGACATAAAATAGATAAGTAAATGACGTCAAATTCATCATCGTATTAAGTTAACCCATTATGCATAATGGCAAATGGACCCCATGACAAGAAATTTTGGTGATGTAATTGCGCCATCTACTGACCAAAAACTAGATGATAGTTTGTAGGGTAGACACACCTACAGTTCCCTATTGGTCCTATCAATTAGTGACGTGCAGAGAGTTAGGCCCTTTAAAAAGTAAAGAGAAAGGAAAGAGAGGGACATTAATACATTCACATACCACATTCAAACTCTCTTTGAAACATTTGGACTATACTCAAGAAACTATCAACTCTCTCTTAAACACACCTAATTTGTAGTACTTTCTATTACATACAACCCTCTATACATCAATCATATCATACTTGAATTCAATTCCTGGGACAGATCGTTGAATTCATCTGATAAGAAAATCTACAACATAACGGGTAATTGTGCTGGTTTTAATTAATTAATTTAAATTAATGAAAATTTTACTAATAGCAGGAATATATAAATATCTGGATAAATCTCAGTCAGATTTCAATCATTAGAAATATTAGTTAGCTAAGAATATATGGTTATAAAAATTCCATTCCTTCAGGTGGAATAAAGATAATATATTAAAGGTAATTATTTACCAACAAGTTAGCATACCAATGTTTTTTTATCCAGATGTATTGATTTGTTCTGAAATAAGATCTTATGTAGGAAAGATAAAATTCGGCTTATGTAAAATCTGCTAGATTTATTCTTATTGGATGGTCCAGGAATGGTTAAATGATCTGGTATAGACATCACTTTAATCATAAAGTTATGACATAAAAGGATATTATATGCCTAGGAGGATTGTAACCAGCAGTGGAAGGGTTACTCAGTGTGATCTAACTGTTAGCCAAAGTTTTATTGCTTTAGGCTGTGCTGTGGAGTTTGGTTTTCTGTCTGTGAAGATTGCTAAACGATCATAAATCTCTTAAACTGTTGACAACTGGTCGTTTTAGCCGCTAAATTGCGTTTAAACCATTGTCATATTGTATGCCTATGTTATACCTAAATATTCACTGATTGTCACGCATGTTACATATTATTATTATTATTATTGTCATAATAAATTTTATTTTTATAATGAAATTGTGATTTACTTTCTCTTTGATCTAAGAGAATTAATAATAGTGGGTAATTCTCAGCTTTATATTATCAATTTCGGGGAACAGTGCCAAGATATCAATTTTGATTTAATAAAAATTATTAAATTAATTTTTGATAATATTTATGAAAATATTATTTTAATATTTATCACCCCATAAATATCCTCACATACCTCAGCATGCCACTGGACCCCAGGGAACCACCCTCCTGAACCCATAAGGCAGGGCTGAAGGGTGGCTTTTAAATGTAAACTTTGCATGTGTGTATGTGTGTGTGTTAGTATTTGAGTGAGTCAGTATGTCTGTGTGTGTCTTAGTATGTGTGTATATGTGTGAGTATGTCTGTCAGGGTGCCTGTGTGTGTGTGTGTGTCACCATTTCTGTGTGTATGTCTGTGTGTGTGTGTGTCAGTATGTCTGTGTGTGTGTGTGTCAGTATGTCTGTCAGTGTGGCAGTATGTCTGTCCGGGTGTCTGTGTGTGTCAGGGTGTCCGTGTGTGTCCGTATGTCTGTCAGAGTGTCTGTGTGTGTGTCAGTATGTCTGTGTGTGTGTCAGTATGTCTGTCAGGGCGTATGTGTGTGTCAGTATGTTTGTGTGTGTGTGTGTCAGTATGTCTGTCAGTGTAGCAGTATGTCTGTCAGGGTGTCTGTGTGTGTCTGTATGTCTGTCTGTGTGTGCCAGTATGTCTCTGTGTGTGTCAGTTTGTCTGTCAGGGCGTATGTGTGTGTGTCACTATGTCTGTGTGTCAGTATGTATCTGTGTATGTCATTATGTCTCTGTGTGTGTCAGTATGTATCTGCATGTGTCAGTATGTCTGTCTGTGCATGTCAGTATGTCTGTCTGTGCGTGTCTGTTTGTCTGTCTGTGCATGTCAGTTTGTCTGTCTGTGTGTGCGCGTCTCAGTTTGTCTGTCAGTGTGTGTGTGTATCAGCATGTCTGTCAGTGTGTAAAATGTAAACTTTGCATGTGTGTCAGTATGCATGTGTGTGTCTTAGTATGTGTGTGTATGTGTGTGAGTATCTCTGTTAGGTTGTCTGTGTGTGTGCATCTGTGTGTGTATCAGTATGTCTGTCAGCATGTGTCACTATGTCACTGTGCTAGTGTGTATATATGTGTGTCTGTGAGTGAGTGTGTGTGTGTGTGTATGTGAGTGAGTGTGTGTGTGTGTCTGTAAGTGTGTATGTCTAACTGAATGTGTGTGTGTCTGTAAGTGTGTGTGTCTGTAAGTGTGTGTGTCTGTGAGTGAATGTGTGTGAGTGTCAGTGAATGTGTGTGTTGGTCAGTGAGTGCGTGCGTCTGTCAGTGTGAATCTGTCAGTGTGTGTCTGCGTAATAGTGTGTGTCTGCCTATCAGTGTGTCAAATCATTTTTTGTCAGTGTACGGAAAAGTACGGACTTGACAGGAAGGGGTGGGGAAAATTTTAATTGGGGGGGGGATGTGCCCGAGCACCGTCCTGCCTAGGGCAGCACAAATCCAAAATACACCACTGGGTATGGTAGCCCAGGAATGTGAATTAACCCCACCATGGTATACCATTTGGAAGTAGACAACCCAGGGTATTCAAAATGGGGTATGTCCAGTGTTTTTTTTTTATTTATTTATTTATTTTTGTTGTGCAAGGTTCAACAGCAAGCCCGTGGTGCCATAACAGCAGTCCCAGGCATAACATCATCGTACAATATCAAACATGGCAAATGAGAGAACTGCACACTTTTTATATTTTGAAGCGGAAAAGGTCGGGTCATCTTACGAGTTTGTTAAAATAAATGACATGAAAGCTTGGTCCAGATATGCTTGCATACAGGGAGTGCAGAATTATTAGGCAAATGAGTATTTTGACCACATCATCCTCTTTATGCATGTTGTCTTACTCCAAGCTGTATAGGCTCGAAAGCCTACTACCAATTAAGCATATTAGGTGATGTGCATCTCTGTAACGAGAAGGGGTGTGGTCTAATGACATCAGCACCCTATATCAGGTGTGCATAATTATTAGGCAACTTCCTTTCCTATGGCAAAATGGGTCAAAAGAAGGACTTGACAGGCTCAGAAAAGTCAAAAATAGTGAGATATCTTGCAGAGGGATGCAGCACTCTTAAAATTGCAAAGCTTCTGAAGCGTGATCATCGAACAATCAAGCGTTTCATTCAAAACTGGGCAGACTAGATGGGCCGAATGGTTCTTATCTGCCGTCACATTCTATGTTTCTATGTTTCTATGTTTCTAAAATAGTCAACAGGGTCGCAAGAAGCGTGTGGAAAAACCAAGGCGCAAAATAACTGCCCATGAACTGAGAAAAGTCAAGCGTGCAGCTGCCAAGATGCCACTTGCCACCAGTTTGGCCATATTTCAGAGCTGCAACATCACTGGAGTGCCCAAAAGCACAAGGTGTGCAATACTCAGAGACATGGCCAAGGTAAGAAAGGCTGAAAGACGACCACCACTGAACAAGACACACAAGCTGAAACGTCAAGACTGGGCCAAGAAATATCTCAAGACTGATTTTTCTAAGGTTTTATGGACTGATGAAATGAGAGTGAGTCTTGATGGGCCAGATGGATGGGCCCGTGGCTGGATTGGTAAAGGGCAGAGAGCTCCAGTCCGACTCAGACGCCAGCAAGGTGGAGGTGGAGTACTGGTTTGGGCTGGTATCATCAAAGATGAGCTTGTGGGGCCTTTTCGGGTTGAGGATGGAGTCAAGCTCAACTCCCAGTCCTACTGCCAGTTTCTGGAAGACACCTTCTTCAAGCAGTGGTACAGGAAGAAGTCTGCATCCTTCAAGAAAAACATGATTTTCATGCAGGACAATGCTCCATCACACGTGTCCAAGTACTCCACAGCGTGGCTGGCAAGAAAGGGTATAAAAGAAGAAAATCTAATGACATGGCCTCCTTGTTCACCTGATCTGAACCCCATTGAGAACCTGTGGTCCATCATCAAATGTGGGATTTACAAGGAGGGAAAACAGTACACCTCTCTGAACAGTGTCTGGGAGGCTGTGGTTGCTGCTGCACGCAATGTTGATGGTGAACAGATCAAAACACTGACAGAATCCATGGATGGCAGGCTTTTGAGTGTCCTTGCAAAGAAAGGTGGCTATATTGGTCACTGATTTGTTTTTGTTTTGTTTTTGAATGTCAGAAATGTATATTTGTGAATGTTGAGATGTTATATTGGTTTCACTGGTAAAAATAAATAATTGAAATGGGTATATATTTTTTGTTAAGTTGCCTAATAATTATGCACAGTAATAGTCACCTGCACACACAGATATCCCCCTAAAATAGCTAAAACTAAAAACAAACTAAAAACTACTTCCAAAAATATTCAGTTTTGATATTAATGAGTTTTTTGGGTTCATTGAGAACATGGTTGTTGTTCAATAATAAAATTATTCCTCAAAAATACAACTTGCCTAATAATTCTGCACTCCCTGTACAGTACTAAGATGGTAACGTTAAAAAGAAACATGTGATGGTCGCGAAACCAGACATAAATTATGCTTAATATGGGCGATGAAAGAGTTAGGGTGTAGTATCACCCTGCTAGCTAGTGTAGTTTCCTATGTACCTCTGCTCGCTGAAGTTACAGACACATGAGTGGTAGCGCTGTGAGCGATAGGGTGATTCTGGGCAAGTGTGGTGAGCTCTTCGGGGCATCCATCCCGTACCCATGACATGACTGTAGGTAAGTGGCTATACTGCGTGTGCTAGTGTGGATATTAGTCATGCATTAGACTAATGCATATAGATTAGCTTTGGTAAAAACAGGTATAGAACATAATTAAACGATGGGATGTCTGGCTATATTGTAGTACACCCCCATGTCTTTATGGGAAGTATATGTTATTCATATGGTACATATATGGGCAAGGCATGGTGGGCGGTAGAAAGCGAGCTTAGGTTACTTTAGTGATAAGTGCAGTTCAGTGCCCTTACACAGACTGAAAAACCAGTGTGGGAACTGACTGTAGGCTCTGAGTCCCGGTTCAGGTGGTGGCTACCGCATAGGGTTCCGCTGGTCTTTGCCGTGGCACAAATTCCTGTGCGCTGACCGAGTGTGTCCCAAGGCTGCAGCTTGTGGGGCCCCTCTGTGCTGATGTAGCTTCCAGGGTTGTCAGTGGGAGGTTTAGCTTCTCCAAGGCCCCTGCGGCCTCTTGTAGGTTCCGGGCCAGCACAGGGCCACTTGCGCTCTCTATGCACAGAGTCCGTCCGGGTCCCCAGCGGTATCGGATCTGTTGTTGCCGTAGGAGGGAGGTGACCTGTCGGAGGGACCTTCTCCAGGATAGTGTGCCACTTGATAAGTCCGCATAAAAAGAGAGGGACATTTCTTCAAAGGTATATGTTGACAGGCCCTTGATGGCGCCTTGGGTACTGCCCTTTTGTCCCTTGCTGTTTGAAAGCGGAGGATAACATCCCCCGTGGCCGTTGGTGGTGCTGTAGTCGGCTTTGGGATGCGAAAAATCCCGCCCAGCGTGATTGTTTTTGCCACTTTTGGAGTCAGGAGCGCGGTTAGCAGTCGCCTGGTAAAGTGAGGGAGCTCCGCCGGTGTGGCGTCTCCTCTCTTCTTGGGTGGCCAATTGTTGTGCATGAAGTGTCGCTTGCTTTTTCAGGTCGCAGACCGCCGCTTGTAGTTCTGCAAGTTGGCTTGTGTGGTCTCTGGCGATGTTTTCCACCGTACCGAGCCGGGTGCACAGGCCTTGCACGTCTTTCCTGATTGTTGCCACCTCCGTCGAGATTTTCTCGTGGTGGGAGGCCATGAGTGCCATGATGGCCTCCATGGTTACTGGTGTGTGGGTTGAAGCAGGTGGTCGAGTTCTCTCAGGCAGTGGTGGTAAGCCTGTCGGTATGAGGCTCCCTTCTCCTTCGTCGGAGGACTCAGCTGAAAAGTCTGTGCATCCTCCATGCAGGGACTCCATTGTCGCGCTCGCGGCCTCGTGAGCCTGCCGCCACATGTCCCCGATGTTCATACCCTGACGGGGCTTATCAGGCTTAGGCTTCTTCGTTTTTCTGCCCATTGTTGTCAGGTGTGCTAAGGGCACCTTGGGGGTCCGTTGAGCCAATGTCACCAATATCGGCAGATTTGCGCGATTTTAGTCGGGAGCTCCTCGGCCATGCGACTTTCCTTTTCAGTAGCTTGACTCCGCCCCCTGTCCAGTGTTTTTCATAGCCACTTAGTCCCAAATGCTAGCCAAAGTTGGCATTCATGTTTGTTTTTTTTGCATTTTTTTACACAAAAACTGCACTTTTACTGGTAATATCATCGTTGTGATATGTTTTACTGTTTTATAACACACATATTTGTGTTCAGTAAAGTCTCCCAAGTACAATAATACCCCCCATGTCCAGATTTTATGGTGTTTTGAAAAGTTACAGGGATAAACATAGGACTTGCAAATTAAAGTCTCTGGAATTGCTGCCTGGGTTGTCAGGACGGGCCCTCAAATTATACTTAATAAAATTACTTAATTATGTTAAAATATAACAAAAATATACACCTAGAATTAATATATATATATATATATATATATATATATATATATATATATACATATATATGTATTTAAATCCTATGTGCATATTTATGTAATTATTTATATCTATTCTTATGTATATATATTTTATATATATATATATATATATATATATATATATATATATATATACACCAAAAGAGTTGTGGTGGGGAAAAAGTGTGGAAGAAAACCCCTTACACCTGAAGTACATGAATAGTTAATACATTGTTAAACACAAATGAGCTCAACCAGGTCCGGTGCAAGAATTTTTAGCTACACAGGCGAAGATGCATTTCGCTACCCCCCAAAAATACATCTTCACCTGTGTATCTCATAACCCCCTTTAGTGTATTTTATCCCGCCTTTAGTGTGTACATCCCATTGTGTGCCTCTTAACCCCTTGTGTATCTCTTATTTACACCAGATCAGAGCTGCATGTGGGGGGATAAAGGCTGTAGTTGGAGGGATGTGTAGCAGTGGAGTTAGGGACTGTAGAGGGGACAGGGGATGTAGAAGGGGGAGCAGGGGCTGAGAGGGGATTGGGACCACCTTATTCCTGTTGGTCAGGGGCTGTAAAGGGGGGCACAGGGGATTTAGAAGGTGGGCAGGGGTTGAGGTGTGGGGACAGGGGATGTAGAGGGTGGCAGTTAGGGGCCCTAGAGGTGAGCGACAGGGGCAGTAGAGGGGGGAACAGGGGCTGTAGGGGAGGGACTGTAGAAGGGGACAAGAGATGTAGATGGGGCACAGGGGCTGTAAAGGGGGTGACACAGGGGCTGTAGAGTGGGGGACATAGGCTGTAGAAGGGGACACAGGGGTTGTAGAGGGAGGCAGGGGTTGAGGTGGGGGGGACAGGGGATGTAGAGGTTGGTGACAGGTGCAGTAGAGAGGAGAACAGGGGCTGTAGAAGGGGGTACACATGGGCTGAGGGGGGACACAGGCTGAAAGGTGGCACAGGGGTATAGAAAGGAGACAGGGGCTGTATAGGCAGGCACAGTGGCTCTAAAGGGGGGGAATTGCTGTAATGGGGTACAGGGGCTGAGAGGGGGCACAGGAGCTAAAGAAGGTGGAGCAGTAGAGGGGGACAGGGGCTGAGAGGAGTTACAGGGGCTGTAGAGTGGGAGCAGGGGCTGTAGAGGGGGGCAGGGGCTTTGAGGGGTGACAGGGGCTGTAAATGAGGGGGTTAGGGGCTGTAAAGGAGGGGGTTAAGGGCTGTACAGAGGGACAGGAGCTGTAGAGGGGGGTTAAGGGTTATAGATAAGGGGTTAGGGACCGTAGAGGGGGGTTAGGGGCTGTAGAGGGAGGGCAGAGGCTGCTTAAAAGTAAAAAGTGTATTCCCCCTTCCCTGAATCTTACCTTGGACTAGAGAGGGGGAAGCCTTGTCCCTGGTGGACAGGTGGGACAGGAACAGCCAGCAGCCAAAACACAGAAGCAGCCAGGGAAGTCATTCAGCCCTCCTGATGATGTCAAGAGGAGGGGGCATGATTTTCCCTGCTCTACTCCAGGACTCCACAGCATTCCACTGGGAAATCTGGGATAAGAGCAGTGGAAGTCACGCTCAATCCTCCTGACATCATCAGGAGGGGCCGGCCGACTTCACTGGTTGCACTGCGATGGCTGCAGAGAGAGTGACGTGAGTTGGAAAATCTGAGTCCCCAGCCAGAGGGAGGGCCAGAGGCAGGGGGTTCTGATTTTCTGCCCCCTGCTCTAGTACCCTAAGGCAGCTGCCGGAAGCCGCCTTATGGATGCGCCGGCCCTGAGCTCATCAAAGAACCAAATTTTTGCCTCATAATTCCACTTTATACATGGATTCCTTGTAGTATGTATCTACTGTATACAACAGCTTTAAAACACAACTCAGGAGGAGGTGCAAAGCCTATAGCGTTAAAAACACAATCTAGCCCTGCTGGCTCCCCCCTGCCCCTTAAATATAGCAAAATTGTGCATTCAATACAGTATGCTGCTGGGGTAATCTGAGCTAATCACAATGTTTTCACACAGGAAATCATAGGGTTGGCTGAGTTTGTCAAGGAGGCAGATCAGGGGCAGAGCCAGCACAAGCCAAACACAGTCCTGGCCAATCAGCACCTCCTCATAGAGACATATTGAATCAAGGCATCTCTATGAGGAAAGGTGAGTGTTTCCATGCAGCGGGTTGAGACACTGAATGTCAATGCATCACACTGTGAAGCACTGCCCCAGAGGCACCTCTAATAGCCATCTAAGGAGTGACCAGTGGAGTTATCACTAGGCTATAATTTAAACACTGCCTTTTCTCTAACAAAACAGTGTTTTACTGCAAAAGCCTGAAGGGAATGTTTATACTCACCAGTACAAATACAAACACGCTATAGTTGTTCTGGCGACTATAGTGTCCCTTTAAACAATGCCTTTTCAGAGAAAAGGCATTGTTTACATTACTGCCTAGTGGCAGTAACTCAGACTGCAATTAGACATGCTTCCTGGGTCAGTGGTGCACAGTGTGCTGCACTGATGTTAAGAGTCTATGGGAAGGCATTGGATTGGTTCAGTTCAATCAATTCTGAGGCGGATCATGGGTAGAGCCCATGCAGGTGGAACACAGGGCGCTGCAATACAGGTGGGTTTTAAATTTTTTAAGGGGCGCATGGGGGTGGGGGGCAGGGGCCTGTATTGTTTTAAATCTGGTCTTATAACATTATGTAAGGTATTTGAGGGCGATATGGTATATTTATACATGTTCTCTTTTTTATGTATCATTATGAATTAATATTAGACGTGCAATTCGTTTCATTCCGAATGTACATTTGTACGAATTTCATGTCATTCGGAGGCTTATGAATGTCCGAAGTGTTGAAGCGCCGAAGCTCCAAAGTGCTGAAGTGATTCGGATTTCTGAGAAGTGGCAAAACAAGAGAGAGGGAGGGAAAATTATGTGAATGATGACAGGAATCTTTACCAATAAGCTAATTCCTTTTGTGCAATGTAATGCTTGCTTGCCCAATCCGGTTTCACTATTCCCTGTCCAATGAAATGAGCAAATTTTTGTGATTCATGTTAGAGGACAGCCAATTAATGGTGATTTTGTCACTGACACTTGGCCAATGAAGGCACACAGAGTCATTGAGGTGGGATAGTATATAAATCAGGCTAGATGTGATAGCACAAGAGACTGAGAGAAATAAATTACATTACATTTATTGTACTTGTTGCAAACTTGGGGAGCCACATTGCTTTAAGTGTGTGTTCCAGGGAGAGAGACAGTGAGTGAGAGAGTTTTGCCTTTTTTTTCTTCTGCATTTTGTTTCTTTTTTTTTTTAAGAGAGGGGGGGAGTTAGAGAGTGTGTGGCTGTGCAAGGCAGTTAGTCTGATTGCCAGCGTGTCTCTCTGCTGCACTGTGACTTTACTGCAATGATTAATTTTGTGTACCAGCCATCACTTGCTCTCACTTTGCTCTCTCTCACACACTCTCACTTGCTTGTTCACACACAAATTGCTTTCTCTCTGCTCTCACACTCTGCACTCAGACTCTACTCACTCGCTGCTCTTAAACTCTCCACCAAGATGGTGTCACAGGGGTGGGATTATATAGTGTACAGAAGTGTTGCATGCTGGTAGTGCTCCTTGCTTGGCTGCATTATCTGTGCACTATCTGTGCAGTGAAAATATCATTTTGGAAATTGTATATATACTAAACTAACACTACTAATTATTAACTAAACCCAGACCACTTCTATACAATTAAGTGTTCTGGGTGCTGCTGTGGTCCACTATGCAATGTAAAACATTGCTGTTTAAGAAAAAAACACACACATGTTTATTTTTCAAAACGATTGACATTTCGAACTGCCGAATGCCTGAAACAAATGACATGCTGGACTGCCGAATGTTCGAAATTAATACCTGAATGCCGCATGCCTGAATGCTGAATGTCCGAATCGAAGGCCATTTGGCAGTTCTGAGGTGCCGAACCAAACCGAATGTCAATGGTCCGAATTGCCAAAGCAGACACGTTTTTTTCTACTTACCCCAATTTCCGAACCGAACCACATTTTTTGCCCATGCACACCCCTAATTAATATGGACTTTGGGAGACTGTAAGTCTGAGTTGGAATGGATATGAGTTCCAACATCGAAACCAGCCAGAAGAAGGTCTCAGCACACATCATAAGAAATTACGTGATGGAGCTAACCTGTGCAACGCAAGGTGCGTTCCACTAAGAAAAGAAAAACGATGTGAGAATGCAACAGAATGGAGCATTGCGTACATTCTACATGATGTGGTGTGCATTCCAAGGACCGCGTGAAACGCGTTTTGGACTATTGAAAACTACTGGAAACTAGCAATATTTTACCCTATTGGTGACTTTTTATTTCATTTTATTGTGTTTGTATATTTTTAATATATTTGTGGTCTCAATAAACTTGAAGTACTTCGATACCATGTGGAAGCCTACCTCCATTTATGGTGAGACTGCATTACATTATTGGGGATTATGCTATTTTAATATTGTGGTTACAACACAGTGTTACACTACAGAAGATACTTTGATTTTCAGCTCCACCTGTAATGTTCAAAGATATTCTACATGGAAGAGGGATGTGGATCTCCCTAAGGATCCAAAGGCACTACTCACTATAGCTAAGTGATTCTCTGGCCCTTGTGAGCGCATATATTTTTCATATGGACATATTTTTATATATTTTACAAATAATCTGCACTATTATTTATTTTTTGTTTTACTAAAGATTTTCATATATTATCTATATTAAGGTAGATACTAGCTCCACCCACTGTGTGTTTGAACCTATAAAAACTTGCCTATGCCCAGTGAGACTGAACGCATATCTTACATTAGGAGATACTGAGTGAGGTAGACACTAATGACGTGGTGGTGTCAGTCCCTGTTAGAAAGAAAAATGAAAAATGTCACCCTAATATACATGTATGCCAGACTATTTTACCATATAGGCCATCATATGTATATCACTTTGTTCTAACATTATGTAGTCAGTTTAGTAGACACACTAATAGAAATAGACTTCAGTTACTTTAACCCCTTAAGGATACATGACATGTGTGACATGTCATGATTCCCTTTTATTCCAGAAGTTTGGTCCTTAAGGGGTTAAAGGGGAACTGCCACATCTCTAAAATGTACACAATCAAATAAAACATGGAAACATTTTGTGTTAACTTTTTTCATGAGATGCTCTGTTTTCTTTTTAATTTATATTAAAAGAACACTAGAGGGTCTGGAACAAACATGTATTCCTTAACCTATAGTGTTAAAAACACTATCTAGCCTCCCATGTTCCCCTAAATATAGCAAAATCTTACTTTTATTCCAGTATGCTGCTGTTGGCTCTGTCCCTGATTCGCCTCCTTGGCTGATATCATCAGAAGTAAAGATCTCAGCCAATCGCAATGCTTTCCTAAAGTAAAGCATTGGATTGTTTGAGATTGTCAATTCTGATAATCTCAGCCAAGGAGGCGGGGCAGGTAAAGACAATGTTCACTACAAAAAGTCTGCAGGGGCTGACTATACTCACCAGAACAACTACATTTAGCTGTAGTTGTTCTGTTGACTATAGTGACACTTTAAAGATTAAGCAAATTACATCAAAATCCAGTTCAGTAAAAGCACAGCCAGGCCAAACATTTAAAATAAATTAAATTGAAATATTGTTTAATTTCTCCTTTTGTCTGTATGCTAACTCTATGCAGATTGTGAGGTGCAAAGGACATAGGTCATGACAGTCACTGACAAAAGCTAAAATGGAGACGAGCAGTTGCGGGAGATACATATTTGTTAAAGGACCACTATAGTGCCAGGAAAACAAACTCATTTTCCTGACTCTATAGGGTCTTTAGGTCCTCCCCACCCTCTGGGTCCCACTCCCACCAGGCTGAAGGGGGTGGTAGGGTTTAAATTCTTACCTTTATCCAGCGCCGGGCTCCCTCGGTGCTGGGGACTCTCCTTCCTCTTCTGACGTCATCTACTGAATGCGCATGCACGGCAAGAGCCGCAAGCATTCAGTCAGTCCATAGGAAAGCATTTCTCAATGCTTTCCTATGGACACTGGCGTCTCCTCACTGTGAAAATCACAGTGAGAAGCGCGGAAGCGCCTCTAGCGGCTGTCAATGAGACAGCCACTAGAGGCTGGATTAACCCTAATGTAAACATAGCAGTTTCTCTGAAACTGCTATGTTTACAGCTGCAGGGTTAACCCTAGATGGACCTGGCACCCAGACCACTTCATTGAGCTGAAGTGGTCTGGTGCCTATAGTGGTTCTTTAAATATAGCAATAAGTATACAGGTGATACTCGAAAAATTAAAATAACGTGCAAAAGTTAATTTATTTCAGTAATGCACCGTAAAACGGGAAACTAATATATGAGATAGACGCATTACATGCAAAGCAAGATAGTTCAAGCCGTGATTTGTCAAAAGTGCGATGATTATGGCTTACAGCTCATGAAAACCCCAAATCCACAATCTCAGTAAATTTAGAATATTACATGCAATCAATAAAACAAGGAGTGTACATAGAACAATATCGGACCTCTGAAAAGTATAAGCATGCATATGGACACAGTCCTTGGTTTGGGCCCCTTTTGTAGCAAATACTGCCTCAGGTGTTATGGAAGACCAGGATGCTTCAATAGCGGCCTTCAGCTCTTCTGCATTGTTTGGTCTCATGTCTCTCATCTTTCTCTTGGCAATGCCCCAAAGATTCTCTATGGGGTTCAGGTCAGGCGAGTTTGCTGGCCAATCAAGCACAGTAATCCCACGGTCATTGAACCAGGCTTTGGTGCTTTTGGCAGTGTGGGCAGGTGCCAAGTCCTGCTGGAAAATGAAGTCAGCATCCCCATAAAGCTCGTCTGCGGAAGGAAGCATGAAGTGCTCCAAAATCTCCTGGTAGACGGCTGCGTTGACCCTGGACTTAATGAAGCACAGTGGACTAACACCAGCAGATGACATGGCTCCCCAAATCAACACAGACTGTGGAAACTTCACACTGGACTTCAAGCATCTTGCAGTGTGTGCCTCTCCATTCTTTCTCCAGACTCTGGGTCCTTGGTTTCCAAATTAGATGCAAAAGTTGCTCTAATCAGAAAAGAGGACTTTGGACCACTGATCAACAAACCAGGTCTGTTTTTCTTTAGCCCAGGTAAGACGCTTCTGACGTTTGTTGTTCAGGAGCGGCTTGACAAGAGGAATACGACAACTGAAGCCCATGTCCAGGATCCGTCTGTGTGTGGTGGCTCTTGATGCACTGACTCCAGCCTCAGTCCACTCCTTGTGAAAGTCCCCAACACGTTTGAATGGCCTTTTCCTAACAATCCTCTCCAGGCTGCGGTCATCCCTGCTGCTTGTGCACCTTTTTCTTCCACACTTTTCCCTTCCACATAACTTTCTATTAATGTACTTTGAAACAGCACTTTGGGAACATCCAACTTCCTTCGCAATTACTTTTTGAGGTTTTCCCTCCTTATGGAGGGTGTGAATGATGGTTTTCTGCACAACTGTCAGGTCAGCAGTCTTCCCCATGATTGGTATTCCTACTGAACCAGACTGAGAGACAATTTAAAGGCTCAGAAACCCTTTGCAGGTGTTATGGCTTACTTAGCTGATTAGAGTGGGACACTGTGAGCCTAGAATATTGCACCTTTTCACAATATTCTAATTTACTGAGATTGTGGATTTGGGGTTTTCATGAGCTGTAAGCCATAATCATTACACTTATGACAAATCATGGCTTGAACTATCTTGCTTTGCATGTAATGCATCTATCTCATATATTCGTTTCCCCTTTTACGTTGCATTATTGAAATAAATGAACTTTTGCACGATATTCTAATTTTTTGAGTATCAGCTGTATATAATATTAATAATCTTGGGAAGTGACTTATTAAATCATTTATATAGGATTGATTTGGGGCACTGTACTAATATAGCAGCTGCAAAACAGCTTTTTAGTTATATTTTATCTTAAATTCAATTTCATTCTACTCACAAACTCAGACAGTGATAGACAGCTTGGTGTCCTTAGAAAAGGTCAGCAGCTGCAATCCTCACTGCATGGGTCACTTGAGTGGACAAGCAAGTATCCTTCCATGGTGTTCATTAAATTGACTTTTGTTCCTGAGGATCTTTGCATGTTACATGCTCGTTGTCCAACATTCAGCTCTACAGAGCATTACAGAATGTCACGACTGGAACATCTTCAGTAACGGCAGCTGGTCAGAACCACATGTTTTTTAACAACCGCATTTACATGATATAATGGCAGTGAGTGCACAGCCTGTCCTCTGTATATAGTGACAGATGTTATCGCTATGCAGTGACATGCAGTGAAAATATTTTGGTGATATCATGGGACATGTTTTTTTTATTAAGTAGTGGTGGTACAAAAAGGCACATTCCTACTTGATCCATACGTTTTATAGGTTACAAAAATAATTGTTTAATGACAACACAGATGCCAAAAAAATTTATAGATTAGACCTTGTTTTCTATTCCACAGAAAGAATTCAGTCCACTTTTGTTCCAGTGTAGAAATACCTGCACAAGATGGTCATTTATCACTCTGTTACTTTCCATGTGTGTGCACACCATGCACTGTAAAAAAGAGGCAAAACATCTAATGGAGCATAAATTATTTTCTGCTTGTTAACATTTTTTTTTTTTTGTTAATTACTATCTCTACAAAAATGTATTTGATACATGCAAGATTATTCACTAAAATCTGAATGGCACTACACCAAATGGGGCAAAATCATCCGGTTGCAAACGGCAATGTTCAGGTGTTGTAAACTGGTTCAGATGCGAACATAACAGATTTTATGAACTCATCCCAACCAATGTTGCAGAGTTGGTCGAATCGACTGAATCCTGACTGCATTCGGCAGTCTGCATTTGTCAATTCATTCGGAATTTGGTAGTTTTCACTGTATTTTGTCCACTCTGCCAAAATCTGGTGTTTAGTGAATAACCTTGAAGAGATACAAAACTGTATATGATGTTAGGAGAAAGCACCAATGTCCTGTATAGTTTGCCTTCCAGGGATATGAAAAATATTAATTATGCAAATGTACAGATGTTTTCATTTATTTCAAATGTGTCGTAATGTTGGAGGTTAAAAATTATTAGTAGGTTGAGAACATTTTTGTAGAAGAACATATAGCAATTTTCATGATTGTCAAAGTGATGCAAAATGCTCATGTACATAACAGTTGTCCGGTGAAAGCCTGGCATCTGTGTTACAGTAGGTTTAGAAAGCAGTAGATTCTGTCCCTTTAATTCTCTTCCTAGCTCAGTGCACTTTTCAACACATGTATTTTAAGCAACTTAATAAACTGACAGTGTATTTGCTCAGAGATCATATGTAAATAGCACTCTTAGCCAGGTAGAAACCTAGAAACATAGAATGTGACGGCAGATAATAACCATTTGGTCCATCTGGTCTGCCCAGTTTTCTAAATACTTTCATTAGTCTCTGGCCTTATCTTATAGTTAGGATAGCCTTATGTCTATCACACGCATGCTTAAACTCATTCACTGTGTTAACCTCTACCACTTCAGCTGGAAGGCTATTCTATGCATCTACTACCCTCTCAGTAAAGTAATACTTCCTGATATTATTTTTAAACCTTTGTCCCTCTAATTTAAGACTATGTCCTCTTGTTGTGGTAGATTTTCTTCTTATATAGTCTTATAGTCTCCCCATTTACTGTGTTGATTCCCTTTGTGTATTTAAATGTTTCTATCATATCACCCTGTCTCGTCTTTCCTCCAAGCTATACATGTTAAGATCCTTTAACCTTTCCTTGTAAGATTTTTCTGTAATCCATGAACCAGTTTATTAGCCCTTCTCTGAACTGTCTCCAAACTATCAATATCCTTCTGGAGATACGGTCTCCAGTACTGCGTACAATACTCCAAGTGAGGTCTCACCAGTGTTCTGTATAATGGCATGAGCACTTCCCTCTTTCTACTGCTAATACCTCTCCCTATACAACCAAGCATTCTGCTAGCATTTCCTGCTGCTCTATTACATTATCAGCCTACATTTAAGTCATCTGAAATAATTACCCCTATATCCCTTTCCTCATAAGGGGTCGTCTCCTATGTCCCTTCATTTTAGCCAAAATAACAAACACTATAACACCCTCCCTAACCCAACATTCCACTTGAAATAAATAACACAGACAACATGCTGGGAGGTAAAGCCATTGCTGCCCGCATTTATTGAATAAATTACCATGGCATCATGGCAGAAAAACCATTCAAATAGAACGGCCGTAAAATATAAACAATAACCAAATGTAGCTAGGGTGGCGGCGCTGAGGGCTAAACTCCTCAGCCCACAAGAGGATGCAGCTCAAACTAATCCTGCAGCGGAGCACCCGTTGCATCCGCCCAAGCAGAGGCATAAGGACAGCAAGGGAGAATCTTCGGTACGGCCACCTTGAACGCAGGCTGCAGACGGGCGCCCCAGCCGGGGGAAGAGAGGGGGAAAAGCCCAGCCTCCTTGCCGACGTCTCTCCCGCCCTCTCTCTAAAGCAGCACCCTCTCGCCACTGGAGATCCAATCTCTTGCCACCAACCAAACAACTTAGAAGAATAACTTGTGCCACTGAAAGAAAACCTGTGCCACTGAAGCCTGAGCAACACATTGGACCACCCGATCCTCATGTCTGGTAATCAATCAGAAAGGCAGCGAAGAGGCAAGCAGACAGCCGTGCCAGATCTAGCACTGGAACAGATTCCAAATCGTTGCCACCAAGATGGAGCACCAGAATGTGCGGATTCCCCCATCGAGCTCAAGCCTCCTGAAGCAACGCTGGGAGTGCAGGCCAGCAAAGGCTGTGCCGTCTCAACCAGCGGACACACACATGAGAGGCTGGGAAACCCAGAGTCTGGCCCAGCAATGAGGGGAGTGCGTGGAAGGAAGTTCAGTGGACGAAAGAGTGACCCACTAGTCAAACACGCTTCTGAGGAGCAGCTCCTGAAAGGAAACCAGAGTGAATAAATTAAAACAAAACAGGTAACACAGCAACCTACGAAGCAGATAGGGGCCTAACATTTAACTTGTACCTCTGTTTATAGGTGAGTAAAGGTGAGTTTAGGTCTAGCTCGCGACAGCCTCTTTCCTCCATCCCCCCAGGAGCTCCCAACTTACTTTTCTTGGGCCTGGAAGAGTGCGTGGGACCTTTACGAAGTCGGCCGGTGAAAATTGCGGGACCGGAAGTGACGGCCATTAATGGCAGCCACGGAGGGGCTATGTTGAACCGCTGGAGTTGAGAGTAGCACTCCAGTGGCCACTGACAGTGGGGGAGCAGAGGGGGCAGCAAGAAGCATGCCCTGAAGGACTCCAGGAGCCGCATGCGTCGTGATCTGACTGGGGTCTGCTGCAACCACAATGGTAGGGTCAAGGAGTGGACAGGGACACTGGATGCCCCAGGAGAAAGCCGAGGGAGGGGGGCAGCAGTGATGTCCTTGGCTGCCAGAGTAAATGCAGCCAAGGCAGAGAGAGCATGGGAGGGAAGGGAGGCAAACTGAGCAGCTAAGTGCTACAAGGCCTCAGCAGAAGAGGGGAGAGAAGAATGGGATATAGGAGAGGGTAAGAAAGAAGCAGGGGACAGGTAAGGAAGGATAGGAGGGAGTAAATGAAGTTGAACAGCAATAGAAGGAAGGGAAGAGACAGATAGGGAAGACACTTTAGAAACAGGGGATTGTAGAAAACTCCTCAATACTCATCTCTTGTTCTTCCATTGCAGGAGTTCGAGAAGAGGGAGAAATGGAGTCTTTGCACCTTTTTGGGGGCCTACCAAGCAACAAGACCTTTCCATGCTGAAGAGGAATCCACCAGACCAGAACTTCAGGAGACAGCAGGAACCTGAAGAGGAGTGACAGGAAACAGAGGACCTCTCAAAAGGTAAGGAGAGGCTCCTACTATCATACAGCAACATTTTCATGACTAAACTACACTCCCAGATGTTGAGGATATGACTCTATCAAAAACAATCTATCAAATATTCTGTACCTTGAGTTTTTATGTCCAAGATGCATTATCTTACACTATCCACATTAAATGTCAGCTGCCACAACTCTTACCATTTTTCTAGTTTACCTAAATCATTTGCCATTTGGCTTATCCCTCCTGGAACGTCAACCCTGTTACATATCTTAGTGTCATCAGCAAAAAGACATACCTTACCATCAATATCACTAATAAAAATAATAAAGAGAAAGAGTCCAAGTACAGATCCCTGGGGTACCCCACTGGTAACAAGACCATGCTTTGAATATACTCCATTGACTACAAGCCTGTCACGCAGCCACTGCCTTACCCATTCAACAATATTGAAATCCAAACTTAAAGATTGCAGTTTATTGATAAGCCTTCTATGTGCAACAGTGTCAAAAGCCTTACTGAAATCTAGGTAAGCAATGTCTACTGCACCATCCTGATCCATTATTTTAGTTACCCAATCAAAAAAAGATTAGTTTGGCATGATCTCCCTGAATTAAACCCATGTTGTCTCTGATCTTGAAATACATGTGATTTTAGATGTCCAACAATACTATCCTTTAACGTGGTTTCCATCACTTTCCCCACTACTGAAGTAAGGCTTACTGGACTATAGTTGCCCGACTCCACCCTACAACCTTTCTTGTGAATGGGCACAACATGCGCTAACTTCCAATCTTCTGGGACTACTCCTGTTAATAAAGATTGGTTAACCCCTTAAGGACCAAACTTCTGGAATAATGTCACACAGGTCATGTGTACTTAAGGGGTTAAATAAATCCGTTAATGTTTTTGTTAGTACACCACTAATCTCTTTTAATAACTTGTGGTGCATTCCATCAGGCCCCATTGACTCATTTGTCTTTATTGTTGACAGTTGAAATAGGACCTCTTCCTCTGTAAACTCACATGTAACAAATTACTCATTTGTCCTTTTTCTTAAAGGGACACTATAGTCACCTGAACAACTTTATCATAATGAAGCAGTTTTGGTGTATAGAACATGCCCCTGCAGCCTCACTGCTCAATCCTCTGCCATTTAGGAGTTAAATCCCTTTGTTTATGAACCCTAGTCACACCTCCCTGCATGTGACTTGCACAGCCTTCCATAAACACTTCCTGTAAAGAGAGCCCTATTTAGGCTTTCTTAAGTGCGAGTTCTGTTTAATTAAGATTTTCTTATCCCCTGCTATGTTAATAGCTTGCTAGACCATGCAAGAGCCTCCTGTATGTGATTAAAGTTCAATTTAGAGATTGAGATACAATTATTTAAGGTAAATTACATCTGTTTGAAAGTTAAATCAGTTTTTTTTTTTTCATGCAGGCTCTGTCAATCATAGCCAGGGGAGGTGTGGCTAGGGCTGCATAAACAGAAACAAAGTGATTGAACTCCTAAATGACAGTGAATTGAGCAGTGAAATTGAAGGGGAATGATCTATACACTAAAACTGCTTTATTTAGCTAAAGTAATTTAGGTGACTATAGTGTTCCTTTAACTGTGGCCCCTTTCCTTAATTTTCATCAGTAAGTACTGAACAAAAATATTAATTGAGGCAGTCAGCTAGACCTTTATCCTCTTCGACATACCTTCTTTCTTTTGTTTTTAATCTAACTAATCATTGTCTCACGTTCCTTTTCTCATTTATGTATCTAAAAAATGTTTTGTCCCTTTTTTTTTTTTTACTGACTTTGCTATTTTCCCTACTGTGTGTGATTTGGGAGCTCTTACAACTTGCTTAGCCTCTTTCTGCCTAATCATATAGATCTGTCTATCTCCCTCACTCTGTTTTTTTTTATAACTACTAAATGTAAACTTTTAGTTTTTTACTATTTTGGTCACTTCTGAGGAGTACCACAGTGATTTCTTATTTTTTTTTTCTTTTACTGACAAGCCTAATGCAATTTTCTGTTTCCTTCAGTAGTGCAACTTTTAAATAATTCCATTTCTCTTGGACTCCATTTAAACTCCTCCAGTCTGATAATGACTCATGTACACATATTCTAATTTTAGAAAAGTCTCTTTTTCTAAAGTCTAAAACTCTTGTTTTTGTGTGGTGTCACTCAGTCACACAGACTGATGACCACTGGATCCTAAACTTTCACCTAGAGTAATATCTGATACCAAATCTTCATTTGTTAAAGAAACACTATAGTCACCTAAATTACTTTAGCTAAATAAAGCAGTTTTAGTGTATAGATCATTCCCCTGCAATTTCACTGCTCAATTCACTGTCATTTAGGAGTTAAATCACGTTAAATTCACTGTTTATGCAGCCCTAGCCACACCTCCCCTGGCTATGATTGGCAGAGGTTTCACTTTCAAACAGATGTAATTTACCTTAAATAATTGTATCTCAATCTCTAAATTGAACTTTAGTCACATACATGAGGCTCTTGCAGGGTCTAGCAAGCTATTAACATAGCAGGGGATAAGAAAATCTTAATTAAACAGAACTTGCAATAAAGAAAGCCTAAATAGGGCTCTCTTTACAGGAAGTGTTTATGGAATGCTGTGCAAGTCACATGCAGGGAGTAGTGATGTCGCAAACATAACATTTTCGGTTCGCGAATGGCGAACGCGAACTTCCGCAAATGTTCACGAACCGGCGAACTGGGCGAACCACCATAGACTTCAATGGGCAGGTGAATTTTAAAACCCACAGGGACTCTTTCTTGCCACAATAGTGATGGAGAAGTTATTTCAAGGGGACTAACACCTGGACTGTGGCATGCCGGAGGGGGATCCATGGCAAAACTCCCATGGAAAATTACACAGTTGATGCAGAGTCTGGTTTTAATCCATAAAGGGCATAAATCACCTAACATTCCTAAATCACAATGGATATGGATTGACACCTGACATATGACATATTGACACCTTGACATATGGATTGACACCTGTCCTCAGAGCCCCTGATACACACTGACACAGAGCAGAATAGGGACTGTTCCCCCTACATAGGGTCACTTGGCAGATATGGATTGACACCTGTCCTCAGAGACCCTGATACACACTGACACAGAGCAGAATAGGGACTGTTCCCCCTACATAGGGTCACTTGGCAGATATGGATTGACACCTATCCTAAGGATCCCTGATACACACTGACACAGAGCAGAATAGGGACTGTTCCCCCTACATAGGGTCACTTGGCAGATATGGATTGACACTTGTCCTCAGAGACCCTGATACACACTGACAAAGAGCAGAATAGGGACTGTTCCCCCTACATAGGGTCACTTGGCAGATATGGATTGACACCTATCCTAATGATCCCTGATACACACTGACACAGAGCAGAATAGGGACTGTTCCCCCTACATAGGGTCACTTGGCAGATATGGATTGACACCTGTCCTCAGGAACCCTGATACACACTGACACAGAGCAGAATAGGGACTGTTCCCCCTACATAGGGTCACTTGGCAGATATGGATTGACACCTGTCCTCAGAGACCATGATACACACTGACACAGAGCAGAATAGAGACTGTTCCCACTACATAGGGTCACTTGGCAGATATGGATTGACACCTGTCCTCAGAGACCATGATACACACTGACACAGAGCAGAATATTGACTGTTCCCCCTACATAGGGTCACTTGGCAGATATGGATTGACACCTATCCTAAGGATCCCTGATACACACTGACACAGAGCAGAATAGGGACTGTTCCCCCTACATAGGGTCACTTGGCAGATATGGATTGACACCTGTCCTCAGAGACCCTGATACACACTGACAAAGAGCAGAATAGGGACTGTTCCCCCTACATAGGGTCACTTGGCAGATATGGATTGACACCTATCCTAATGATCCCTGATACACACTGACACAGAGCAGAATAGGGACTGTTCCCCCTACATAGGGTCACTTGGCAGATATGGATTGACACCTGTCCTCAGGAACCCTGATACACACTGACACAGAGCAGAATAGGGACTGTTCCCCCTACATAGGGTCACTTGGCAGATATGGATTGACACCTGTCCTCAGAGACCATGATACACACTGACACAGAGCAGAATAGAGACTGTTCCCCCTACATAGGGTCACTTGGCAGATATGGATTGACACCTGTCCTCAGAGACCATGATACACACTGACACAGAGCAGAATAGAGACTGTTCCCCCTACATAGGGTCACTTGGCAGATATGGATTGACACCTGTCCTCAGAGCCCCTGATACACACTGACACAGAGCACAATAGGGAATATTCACTAAATGCCAAACATTGTTATACAGGGGAATATTCAGTAAATAAGTACTGCGCAGTGGGTGGGGGCCATAAATCACAATGGGGGGGGGGGGGACCTACTGTCCTCCCGCCCGCCCCCACCCGTGAGCGGTTAGCGGGGGGCATAAAAATAATGAGGGGGGGGGCCTACTGTATGATGTTGTATCGATCAGGTAGTGTAAGGGTTACGCCCGCTTCACAGTGACAGACCAAACTCCCTGCTTAACACACCGCAAACAACCGCAAACAGTCCATTTGCACAACCGCAAACTCCCCATTTGCACAAGGTTGGATACCAAGCTAGCCATGTCCGTTCCTTGTCCTCACTGATGTCATTGAAGGTCTCTTCCTCCCAGCCACGTACAACACCAAGAGTCCCCGAAAGTATGCTAATAAACTGAAAAAAGAAAAAATCCCCCAAGAAGGAGATCTAAAACTGGCATAGGAAAAGGTTAGACAACTATAATAAAGTGATACCTACAAATCCTAGTGAGCATAGGTGTATAATAGAGGGAGAAAGGGAAAGCAGAGTAATGCTTCCTAATACCTTAGTACCCTTTGTTAAAGTAAATTGAGTAATGGACAAAAGTCTTTATTGTATCATTTATAAATAACAAAGGGATACTATACTCATTCCCCTATAGTGGCTAATTGTGTAATAATGGTAATACTATTACCTATTATATAATATTGGCAGGGGCAAGGAAATGCCCTCTAAATAGATGGGTATAGGCAGAGAGTATGGAGACCGGAGTGATAAAGTGTCAATAAGGTGATATAAAGTGAAATGTATCACAGACACACAGCCACCCTTTCTCTTAGCTAGTTTCCAGAAATGCTGGATAGGCAGAAGGGCTATAAAGACTCAGAGAGGTCTAAGAAGAATCCTCTAAACTAGCCCTAATCTCCTTAAACACCTTCAAGGGTGTTCTAAGCTAAAGCTCAATCTAAACGTTTAGATGACTGCCTGATTTCCCATCACAGATGCTGGCTAGGAATAACACTGTGCAAGACAAAGAGTGGGTCTAAGTGCCCATAGTGCAGTAAAGTGTCCCTAGTGAAGTGAAAAAGAGAATTACGATCTGGCACCCAAGAGAATAACGAGCTGGCGCCCTATCAGGGGACCTGTATATGGCATCGATTTTAGGAAGCGGGAGATGGAAAAAGATGCTTGGTCGGTCCTCCTACTTCAAATTTGGGGCACTGCGCGTGCAATCTAATGTGCCACCAGATAGGAGTGGTGTGTTAAGTAGTACTATTCTTATCAGTTTAATCCCTGTTACGAGTAGAGGACTATTTCCTTGTTTTGCCAAACCCCTTCAAAGATGGAAAAAGCGGTATGAGTGGAAGAAACGAAGAAATGTGGTCAGGTGGTGGTGCCAGCCCCACCGAGGGCTTGTACCCAGGTATGCTAATAAACTGAAAAAAGAAAAAATCTCCCAAGAAGGAGATCTAAAACTGGCATAGGAAAAGGTTAGACAACTATGATAAAGTGATACCTACAAATCCTAGTGAGCATAGGTGTATAATAGAGGGAGAAAGGGAAAGCAGAGTAATGCTTCCTAATACCGTGGTTAGTACCCTTTGTTAAAGTAAATTGAGTAATGGACAAAAGTCTTTATTGTATCATTTATAAATAACAAAGGGATACTATACCCATTCCCCTATAGTGGCTAATTGTGTAATCATGGTAATACTATTACCTATTATATAATATTGGCAGGGGCAAGGAAATTCCCTCTAAATAGATGGGTATAGGCAGAGAGTATGGAGACCGGAGTGATGCTGTCATAAAAAGTGTTAATAAGGTGATATAAAGTTAAATGTATCACAGACACACAGCCACCCTTTCTCTTAGCTAGTTTCCAGAAATGCTGGATAGGTAGAAAGGCTATAAAGACTCAGAGAGGTCTAAGAAGAATCCTCTAAACTAGCCCTAATCTCCTTAAACATCTTCAAGGGTGTTCTAAGCTAAAGCTCAATCTAAACGTTTAGATGACTGCCTGATTTTCCATCACAGATGCTGGCTAGGAATAACACTGTGCAAGACAAAGAGTGGGTCTAAGTGCCCATAGTGCAGTAAAGTGTCCCTAGTGAAGTGAAAAAGAGAATAACGAGCTGGCGCCCTATCAGGGGACGTGTATATGGCATCGATTTTAGGAAGCGGGAGATGGAAAAAGATGCTTGGTCGGTCCTCCTACTTCAAATTTGGGGCACTGCGCGTGCAATCTAATGTGCCACCAGATAGGAGTGGTGTGTTAAGTAGTACTATTCTTATCAGTTTAATCCCTGTTACGTCCCCTCATCAGGCCGTTTTTAGTCGAATGTATCGCCCACTGTCAGTCCCTTCGGGATCCATCCCTCATTCATCTTAATAAAGGTGAGGTAATCTAGACTTTTTTGACCTAGGCGACTTCTCTTCTCAGTGACAATACCTCCTGCTGCACTGAAGGTCCTTTCTGACAGGACACTTGAAGCGGGGCAGGCCAGAAGTTCTATCGCAAATTGGGATAGCTCAGGCCACAGGTCAAGCCTGCACACCCAGTAGTCAAGGGGTTCATCGCTCCTCAGAGTGTCGATATCTGCAGTTAAGGCAAGGTAGTCTGCTACCTGTCGGTCGAGTCGTTCTCTGAGGGTGGATCCCGAAGGGCTGTTGTGGCGATACGTAGGACTTAAAAAGCTCCGCATGTCCTCCATCAACAACATGTCTGTAAAGCGTCCTGTCCTTGCCGGCGTGGTTGTGGGAGGAGGAAGATGACTTTCACCTCTTCCCCCGTTAGATTCCCGTTGTGCTGTGACATCACCCTTATACGCTGTGTAAAGCATACTTTTTAATTTATTTTGCAAATGCTGCATCCTTTCCGACTTGTTGTAATTTGGTAACATTTCCGCCACTTTCTGCTTATACCGGGGGTCTAGTAGCGTAGACACCCAGTACAGGTCGTCCTCCTTCAGCCTTTTTATACGAGGGTCCCTCAACAGGCACGACAGCATGAAAGACCCCATTTGCACAAGGTTGGATGCCGAGCTACTCATTTCCCGTTCCTCCTCCTCAGTGATCTCAATGAAGGTATGTTCTTCCCCCCAGCCACGTACAACACCACGGGTACCAGATAGGTGACAACGAGCACCCTGGGATGCCTGTTGTGGTTGGTCTTCCTCCTCCTCCTCAAAGCCACATTCCTCCTCTGACTCCTCTTCCTCACAATCCTCTTCCAGCGTTGCCGCATGTCCAGCAAGCGATGCTGATAAGGCTGTTTCTGGTGGTAATCAGCAACAGATTTAAAGGAACACTATAGTCACCAGAACAACTCCAGCTTAATGTAGTAGTTCTGGTGTGTATAGTCCCTGCAGGCTTTTTGCAATAAACACTGCATTTTCAGACATTGCCTTTTCCCTTAGCTGTCAAGGGGGACAGCGGTCTAAAATGTGTTTTCATAACATAGTGACAGGAAAACATGTTTGTATTCTTGTCACTGTAGTGTTCCTTTAAGTATGAATGATTGTTTACAATTCAGCCCACTTCTGATTTTATTCTTTAGCAGGGTATATTTGTAGAATTCTTAGCTCTTGTGACTAATAATACAGTCTAGCTTTTTATTCTCACTGATTCCTATTGTGCATTTCCTTTTCATTTCCTGCACTCTTTTCAGAAACAAGCTACCCAAATATATCCATAATTTAATAATATATCTAAATAATATACCCCAAACAGTCATCTAATGTTCTTGATTTAGCAGGGGTCCTAGTGACCCCAATACCCACTTCCACCGTATGCCTACCATTGCAATGACAGAAATTTGAAGGTAATTGCAAATCCTAAAATAAGGGGAATTTATTCGTACACGGCCAGCAAGCACAGTAATGGCTGTGACAGGCACCGCATGGACATCCTGCAGGATAACCTGTGGGCCGCTCCAGGGAAAGAAATAATTACTCATCTGCAAAGCAAACTTTTATGGGTGCAGGTGATATATCCCCCAGAGGACAGTCATTTATCATCCTCGCTGAAAGCAAAGGAGACCTGCAGAGCACACAAGCCCCTATAAGTCTCCACAGAGAGCACAGGGATTTTAAGCCAGTGCTGAAAGGAAGGAGGTGCGCGTCCCTAATCTATGGCTCTGAGAAGTTACCATTAATATTCAACTTTATACGAGGCATTAAATGAGGTGTTATATAGTGCTGTTTTTATTACTGTCATTATTACACTTTATAAAACGCCAGTATATTTTGCACAGCTCCGCAGTGTCGGGTGAAGCAAACAGAAGTTTACAATAAGCTATTTCTGTCTTTTATCATCTACAGAGATCTTGATTATATCAGTGATATTTTTCCAGAACAATAGGTTAAACAGAACTAATGCATGATTATGTGGGCTGTGAAGATTTCAATCATAAATATAATTAATATCATAATTTATTGTTAGAATACAAAATGAAAGGTAAAATTATTCATAGTGATGTCGCGAACATAAAATTTTCGGTTCGCGAACCGCGAACGCGAATTTCCGCAAATGTTCGCGAAACGGGCGAACCGGGCGAACCGCCATAGACTTCAATAGGCAGGCGAATTTCAAAACCCACAGGGACTCTTTCTGGCCACAATAGTGATTGAAGGGGGGGGGAGACCTACTCTCCTGCCCCCCCCCCCCACCCGGCCACCACCCCTGGGCGGCGGGTGGGGGTTATAAAGATGATGAGGGGGGGGGACCTACTGTCCTCCCCCCAAGCCCTCAACCCTGTGCGGCGGGTGGGGGCCATAATGATAATGAGGGGGGACCTACTGTCCTTCCCCCCCCGGCCCCCACCCCGGGGCGGCGGGTGGGGGCCATAAAGATAATGAGGGGGGGCCTTCTGTCCTCCCCCTCTCCGGCCCCAACCCCTGGGCGGCGGGTGGGGGCCATAATGATAATGAGGGGGGGGACCTACTGTCCTCCCCCCCGGCCCCCACCCCTGGGCGGCGGGTGGGGGCCATAAAGATAATGAGGGGGGACCTACTGTCCTCCCCCTCTCTGGCCCCCACCCCTGGGCGGCAGGTGGGGGCCATAATGATAATGAGGGGGGGACCTACTGTCCTCCCTCCCCCCGGCCCCCACCCTGGGTGGCGGGTGGGGGCCATAAAGATAATGAGGGGGGGATCTACTGTCCTCCCCCTCTCCGGCCCCCACCCCTGTCCGGTGGGTGGGGGCCCTAAAAAAAACAATAAGGAGGGGACCTACTGTCCCCCCCTAGCCCCCACCCCTGAGCGGTGGGTGGGGGCCCTAAAAAAAACAATAAGGGGGGGACCTACTGTCCCCCCCCCGGCCCCCACCCCTGAGCGGTGGGTGGGGGCCATAAATACTAATAAGGGGGGGACCTAACGTCCTCCCCCCTGGCCCCCACCCCTGAGCGGCAGGTGGGGTCCCTAAATACAAATGGGTGGGACCCTAGTCACCCCCTCCCCCCAAAAAAAAATTATCCCCCTACCTACCCCCCTCACCCTAAAAATAATGAGGGGGGGGCCTTTAACTAAGAACCTGTAAAAAAAATTTGAAAAAACAACTTACCATTCAATGTTTTCTTTCTTCTAAAATCTTTTTTCAGCCCCAAAAAAGGCCAAATAAAAAAACATAATAACCGACGCAATTAAAAAAAAAAAAAAAAACGAGCGCAAAAAAAAAATCCATCTTCACCCATGGAGGGCTCCGCGCAGACTGTGCAGACTGAGCTCTGCAGGGTGGGGGAAGGCTTATAAAGCCTTGCCAAGCCCTGCAATTAGGCTAAGAGCACTGTGATTGGATGGCTTGAAAAACATCCAATCACAGTGCTCTGTGTCATTTTACACAACGCGGGAAAGTTCTTTGGAATTTTCCCACGCTGTGTAAAATGACACAGAGCACTGTGATTGGATGGATTTCAAGCCCACCAATGAGAGTGCTCTTTGTCATTTTACACAGTGTGGGAAAATTCCAAAGAACTTTCCCACGTTGTGTAAAATGACACAGAGCACTGTGATTGGATGGCTTGAAATCCATCCAATCACAGTGCTCTGTGTCATTTTACACAGCGTGGGAAAGTTCTTTGGAATTTTCCCACGCTGTCTAAAATGACAAAGAGCACTCTGATTGGTGGGCTTGAAATCCATCCAATCACAGTGCTCTGTGTCATTTTACACAGCGTGGGAAAGTTCTTTAGAATTTTCCCACGCTGTGTAAAATGACAAAGAGCACTCTGATTGGCTTAAACCAGCCAATCAGAGTGTTCTTAGCCTAATTGCAGGGCGTGGCAAGGCTTTATAAGCCTTCCCCCGCCCTGCAGAGCTCAGTCTGCGCGGTGCTCTCCATGGGTGAAGATGGATTATTTTTTTTTGCGCTCGTTTTTTTTTTTTTTTATTGCATCGGTTATTATGTTTTTTTATTTGGCCTTTTTTGGGGCTGAAAAAATAAGATTTTAGAAGAAAGAAAACATAGAATGTTCTTAGTTAAAGGTCCCCCCTCATTATTTTTAGGGTGAGGGGGGTAGGTAGGGGGATAATTTTTTTTGGGGGGGGAGGGGATGACTTGGGTCCCCCCCATTTGTATTTAGGGCCCCCACCCACCGCTCAGGGGTGGGGGCCAGGGGGGAGGACATTAGGTCCCCCCCCTTATTAGTATTTAGGGTCCCCACCCACTGCTCAGGGGTGGGGGACGGGGGGAACAGTAGGTCCCCCCTTATTGTTTATTTAGGGCCCCCACCCACTGCTCAGATGTGGGGGACGGGGGGGGGACAGTAGGTCCCCCCTTATTGTTTTTTTTAGGGCCCCCACCCACCGCTCAGGGGTGGGGGCCAGGGGGGGGCAGTAGGTCCCCCCATTATAGTTTTTTTAGGGCCCCCACCCACCGCTCAGGGGTGGGGGCCGGGGTGGGACAGTAGGTCCCCCCTAATTGTTTTTTTTAGGGCCCCCACCCACCGCTCAGGGGTGGGGGCTGGGGGGGGACAGTAGGTCCCCCCTTATTGTTTTCTTTAGGGCCCCCACCCACCGCTCAGTAGGTCCCCCCTCATTATTTTTAACAGTAGGTTAGTAGGTCCCCAGTAGGTCCCCCCTCATTATTTTAATGGCCCCCACCCAACCCTCATGGGTGGGGGCAGGGGGAGGACAGTAGGTCCCCCCCTCTTTATTTTTATTCCCCTATATAACAATGTTTGGTATTTAGTGAATATTCCCCTATATAACAATGTTTTGCATTTAGTGAATATAGGGGAATATTCACTAAATGCCAAACATTGTTATGTAGGGGAATATTCACTAAATGCCAAACATTGTTATGTAGGGGAATATTCACTAAATGCCAAACATTGTTATATAGGGGAATATTCACTAAATGCAAACATTGTTATATAGGGGAATATTCACTAAATGCCAAACATTGTTATACAGGGGAATATTCACTAAATGCAAAACATTGTTATATAGGGGAATATTCACTAAATGCCAAACATTGTTATATAGGGGAATATACCAATGTTTGGCATTTAGTGAATATTCCCCTATATACCAATGTTTTGCATTTAGAATAAAAAAATAATAATAATAAAAAAAATAAAAAAAATAAATGATTGCAGCTTCCAAATGAATCTAAAATGAATGCTGTCCAGTAGGTGGGAAGGTCTGCTAGGGAGGGTCTGCTGCTGATTGGCTTTAATGTGTCTGTTGACTGTGAGGTACAGGGTCAAAGTTTACTCAATGATGACGAATAGGGGGCGGATCGAACATCGCATGTGTTTGCCCGTGGCGGCGAACACGAACATGCTATGTTCGCCGGGAACTATTCGCCAGCGAATAGTTCGGGACATAACTAATTATTCAATGCATTTCCTCCATTACTTAAAGTCTGTACAGTTCAGGGTATAGAGGCAAACGTGACCGAGGTCTGTGCAGGCATAAACCCAGATTTCGACTTCAGCTCAGACATAAACAAGAGGTTAGGCATTTCGTGGCGTCCTTGAAGCCATGCGGGTCACAGAGCAATGTGAGGTCAGCCACAATGCTGCTGTAATGTAGCCCCATGTAACAAAAGCACAGCTTAGTGGAAAGGGGTCTTGATGGGGCTAGGAGGCGGGCATAGGAGGAAGCTATGTAGGAATTGGTGGTGTAGAGGGTGAGGTGCTGGGCTATATAAATAGGCAGCCATCTTAGAAAAATCACTTTTAACTTGCCTACCTGGCTGAGTTTGTCCCTCCCTCCCTCCCTGGTTATTCTGGCTGGGTTATCCCGTTCTGTCACAGTGGCGGGATAGGGAGCTGAAGGTTAGGAAATAGGCTCTCCTTTTGGATGGATTGGAAATGGTTAAGATGGTTCTTGGTAAGTTTGGTAAGTTTCGAGCTTGTCGGTGGCTCAGAACCTGGTGAGGTAGGGGTTAAGCGAAAATGTTGGTACTTTAATTTATGTGCATGTTGAAATACTGTTATATGTTTTGTGTTTATATATAGGTCATTGCCTTTTATATCTAACTGTAGGGATACGGATGTGGTATGGCAGGGTGTGGGACAATTACTTTTCAATGTTAATTTATTACCAATAATATATTTATTTAATAAAAACTGTGGCCAATTTTGACCCATATACCCTAGTGTCTATGTTTTATTGGGTTAGGTACGTGGGTTTTTTGTTAAGGGTCCTAATCTCCCCCCTCCCCCCAAAGAGTAAGTATTCAAACCATTTTCTATCTGTTTAACTTTTTACCTAGGATCCTTTGGGCACTGATCCATGCGTTCTCTGCAGCTAGACGTGACAGCAACTGCTAGGAGCCAAATGGGGTTTTATGGTAGCGTGTGGACCCAAGGCCAGCACTCAACCAGGGCCAGATTTCCCATGTGCCTTTTTTGATCTCAAAGGAACACTATAGAGTCAGGAACGCATGCCTGTATTTCTGACCCTATAGTGTTAAAACCACCATGTAGCCCCCCTTGCCTCTCTAAAATATAAAATCTTACTTGTATTCAAGCCTGTAGCTGCTGCAATGTACCTGATCTGATACTTACAGCTGACATAATCAGAAGTGATTCTGTGAGCCAATCATAATGCTTTCCCATATGATTGGCTGAGACTGTCAAGGAGGCAGATCAGGGGCAGAGCCAGCACAAGTCAAACACAGCCCTGGTCAATAATTATCTCCTCATAGAGATAAATTGAATCAATGTATCGCTATGAGGAAAGTTCAGTGTCTGCATGCAGAGGTTGGAGAAAGCCCCAGGAATCACCTCTAGCAGTCATTTGAGGAGTGATCAGTGAAGTTATCACTATTTTCTCTGAAAATACAGTGTTTACAGCAAAAATGAATGGAATGATTCTATTCACCCTAACAAATGCAATAAGCTATAGGTGTTCTGGTGACTATAGTGTCCCTTTAAATAGCCATGTGTGGAGGGATAAGTACCAGAAACCTTGGCCAGCATCCTCTGTAGTCCAATCAGCCTTAATAGCAGAGCTGCAGGAACAGTTATAGAGGGTGTAAAAGTGAGTGGTGTCCTAGCTCATCCTGTGTCTGTTTGTGAGGCTGGACAGGAAGTAGAAGAGATCACTTCCCATCTGCCCACTAGTAACCTCTCTAACAGGAAATGCCTTGCAAGAGGAGCAGGGGAAGCTCACAGTGACGCACACTGTATTACCCCTCCTGCAGATTTAATATCATTAATCTAACTTGTCAACAGATGACATAGAAGGTTAAGTACTTTGTAAATAACTCTTCAATGCCCAGGAATCAAAGCTTAAACCTGAAAATAAACACTATACCTTTATCATATGTTTAATTCCTCTTAAAACCCAAACACCATGCTTTATGTTTAGGCCTGCAGTATCCAGTTAATACATTCGTTATACTTCATTTATCTGCCTTTTTTGGGGTTATGGAACAGATGGCGCCTTAAAATGTTGTGCCTTAAGGTGCCTTAGATGTAAATCTGACCCTCTACTCAAAGTGTTTAACTTGGTATAAGGAGCACAAAATATGGAGCAATAAACAATGAAAAATTGTATATAGTTACTAAGTCATATTTCTACAGTTTTCACATCACAGATATGTTTGAAGAAAGACAAAGGAAACCAACTACTAAAAATGTCTTTTACCAGTTATATATAGTAGAGAATCTATAATGGTTTAGGTAGCATTATGTGTAAGTTATTTTATTTTTTTTGGGGTAATCGCTCTTCATGGCCAGATAAGGTTCATTTTTTCAGATGTGGTACAACCTATACTGGAATCATGAGATATTCTTGGCTTATAAGGTCCTGTAAGCACTAATAAAGAGCACTGCTATAACACCAGGATAAAGTTAACTGCTTTTTATAGTCTCCCCAAGCATTAGAATGGACCCTCTATTATTTAAAACACAGCTCAAGGCTTTGTATGGCAGCATACTAAGAAGGCATGAAGCAGTCCGGAAGGTTATTATTGACCTTACTATTGATTACACTCTTTATAGTGATATATTGTTAAGTATATATATATATATATATATATATATATATATATATATATATATATATTATACATTATAGCCCTCTTTTATTTTTAAATATTTAATATGGCTGTTATTAACTACTTCTGGCATGTTTTTGCACTTATTATTCACACTATGCATGTTTTCTCAACCCTAATATCCTCTTTTAAATGAGATATATATTTATTTATATTTTTATTTTTTTAAGAAGACTATATGTATAGTATCTATATTAGTAATATACAGATTAGATATATATCATGGTCTGTGTCACTACTATTTGTATTATATTGCTTTATTAGTAAGACATACACAGAAAGAATGTTTAGAATATTTTATTTAGATATAATACAGCATATTTGTTAGGACATAGGAAATTAGCTATTTATATGTTATGTACAGTGAATATTCATACATCTTGTGTAGCTCAGTATAATTGAGATTCTTATTTTCACCAATGAAAACGAATTATGCCATGAAAATAAAGAATAAGGGTGAATGTGTAAATAAGCAAGTACAACCGATACGGAAGTAAATACCGGAAGTAAATATGCGAAAGAGGATTGAGGCTTGACACGCAGGGCATCACCGTTACCATGGTGATAGCCCGCGAAAATTTAAAGCCCAAACACCAATTATCTACCCCAGGGAGGGGTATATAAAGCAGGAACAGGTCCAAGGAACTTCTACAAATACTTTTTTGATCCGGCTGAGGAAGCCTATACGGCGAAACGCGTCCTGGAGACATTATGAAAAGACTGTTATTATTTGACTTTTTTATTGCCTATATAGTGGTTTATTGTATAGATATATTTTATACTTTTAAAGTTATAATAAAGTTGTTATAGTTTTTATACTTTATACACTATTGGCACTTGTTTCCTGCTACAAGAAAGGAGTGTGGTCCTTAACCACATATGCTGTTCCATTGAGCCAATTTGGATGGCTCTGGGTTTGTGAGTACCCCACTTTTATTTCACTATTCACAAGGTATTTACCGAAAGTATTGCACAATATATATTCTATATCCTAGATTGAAAATAAGAAGAATAAAGGTTCTAAAGAAGGGAGAGGGTCGCCTTTACGGACCCTACAAATGCAAGAACTGAGCTAAAATCTTTTGGCTCTATATAGTGTGAGTGGGAATAATCTCTTGTTTTTTATTCTGTATTTCATTTTTTATTCTGTATTTTACAGTTTTACACTATGATATGGTTTTTGTGTTTATGCTTTTAAGGAACTATACACCACTCTTAAGGTTTCAAGATAAGATATAATACTAAGGTATACATACCGATACTCTTTTATTCCACTATTTCATTTATTATCTCAATTTTTCTATATTACTACTTCAATATAGCGCTTCACCATCACTTTGTATATATTGTTAAGTGTTTATGCTGTTTTGTTCATGTCCTGTAGTTGAACAATAGTGTATGGCTGTGTAAGTTTTGCAGTGAACCGTATCTCATATTGTTTTTAAATAAATGCTAAATATTGCTATACTCATTTATAATAGTTCCTCCATTAAATCATCACTTCTACCTAAACTAGTCTGGAAAAGATAAGCAACACAATAAGAAGTAATCAGGATGTAGCTGATTCTCAATCATTTTTCATCAGGTTTGTCTATGACTAATAGCTGAGATATGATAACCCTTCTGTTGCTACTTATAATGAGATCTACATACTAACGAGTTCACAGCCACAATCCATTGAATGTTTTAGGAATATGGGTAGATGCAGTTTTCCATTTTCTTTATGTATTCCCATGTCTGCTACATTTATCTAAATTGAGTTGGATATTGCATGAATGTGTTATGAATAAATAGATAGTTTTTATGTAGCAATCTCCATTAGAAAACACAATATTTAGGTGATTTTGTTTTACTATAAAACAGTGCATGATATAAATTGTGAGCCATGCCATAGAGCTCGAGTGTCTACACCTATAATTAAAATTGCCATATAATATGATGGCTAAAATGCATTTTTGTCTTATGTAATTGTAATGGACTTGTGCACCAGGGGGCTAACACCCCCATGACCTTCATCCTCAGTTACTTCTTCCTGCTTACAAGGGGATTCTGAGATTTTGCTCTACGGCAGTTGGAGCACATACAATTGGCAGTGCCTCCACCTGACTGGGCATCCTGGCTATAGATTGGTTTTCCAGGCAGGAACATAATAAATTCATTATCTTGCACTAATCCACATTAAATTTCAGTTGCCACAACTCTGACCATTTTTCTAGTTTACCTAAATCATTTGCCATTTGGCTTATCCCTCCTGGTAAATTAACCCTTTTGCAAATCTTTGCATCATCAGCAAATAGACATACCTTACCATCAAGACAGTCTTCAATATCAGTAATAAAAATATTAAAGAGAGTGGGTCCAAGTACAGATCCAAACTCCATTGACTGCAATCCTCTGTTGCCTGTCACTCAGCCACTGCCTAACTCATTCAACAATATTGGAATCCAGACTTAAATACTGCCGTTTATTGATGAGCTTTTTATGTGCAACAGTGTCAAAAGCCTTACTGAAATATAGGTACGCAATAACTACTGCACCACCCTGATCTATTAATTTAGTTACCCAATCAAAAAAAATCAATACGATTTGATTGGCATGATCTCCCTGAAGTAAACCCATGTTGTCTCTGATCTTGAAATACATGTGATTTTAGATGTTCAACAACCCTATCCTTTAACGTGGTTTCCATCACTTTCCTTACTACTGAAGTAAGTATCCCTATTCCCTATTTTTTCATTTATTGTGCCCGCTCCCCGTTTGGTAGGTCTTCCACGAAGGGAATCCATTCACCTCCTGAACCGGAACCACCTCAATCCCTACTTTAGAATGTTAGGAAAGAATGTTTATACCTCGCAACACAAGTGTCAAACCGCAAAGGGAAACAATTAATGAGTGCTTCCCTGGGTGGCCGCCATTGGTACAGGTGAATGCCACCAAGGGGAGCGTTCGTTGATTGTTTCCCACCTCGTTCATCACACGAACATGGGCCTCCCCGGTGCCCATTAGAACGTTCACACCAATTAATCCGAACGTTCGCACTCGCCACATAGGTGTGACACCACAAAGAAAGTAATTAATTAGTGCTTCCCTGAGCAGCTGCCATTCGTATAGATGAACGGCGGCCAGGGGAAGCATTCATACCCCAAAAGGAGACACTTCCCTTGCACTTGGATTTCCCTTGGATTTCACCACATGACCTCTTGAATGGAGAGTAGCTGGTCGAGGGGCCGAGGCGAGGGGCCCTCAGATTGGTGTGGGCACTTTTGGGGAACTGGTGAGTTTGGCAGGCTGTCATGAGCCTGAGGGACAAAGAGACCAGCTCTCAGATGGTCTTTTCTGTGTATGGGAGACAAAGAGATGGTCCCTTTTTCCCAGACTCCCAGGCACCGAGGCTCTTGGCAAGAAGACCCCTGGCGGTTGGTGTGGGAAGCCCTGTGACTTTAGTGGTGGGCTTTGGGGACAAAGGGAACAGAGCCCCTTCCCACGCAAGGACCCACGGAGGGGGGGATCCTGGGAGGGGACCTTGTATGTTTTGTGTGATGCACCCCTTGCAGGGGGTTATGCATAAAAGCTGTGTGTGGCCAAAACAATTGGGCTGTACATCCAGGACTGTGTGTCGTCCAGTTTCCAGGTGTGTCGTCCTTTACATGGTTCCTGACTGGCTGAAGGAAAGGAATTAGCGGTGGTAAACAGTCGGGTTACACTGGGTCTGCTTCAGCTTCCTCTTGAGCCACTCCTTTGTTACCTTGGCTGTGTGTGTTTTGGGTCATTGTCATGCTTGAATACCCATGCACTATTTTCAATGCACTGGCTGAGGGAAGGAGGTTCTCACCCAAGGTTTGACAGTACATGGACCGTCCATTGTCCCTTTAATGTGGTGCAGTTGTCTTGTCCCCTTAGCAGAAAAACACCTCAAAACATAATGTTTCCACCTCCATGTTTGACAGTGGGGATGGTGTTCTTGGGGTCATAGGCAGCATTCCTCCTCCTCCAGACATGGCGAGTTGAGTTGATGCCAAAGAGCTCGATTTTGGTCTCATCTGACACAACACTTTCACCCAGTTCTCCTCTGAATCATTCAGATGTTCATTGGCAAACTTCAGACGGGCCTGTACATGTGCTTTCTTGAGCAAGGGGACCTTGCGGGCGCTGCAGGTTTTCAGTCCTTCACGGCGTAGTGTGTTACCAATTGTTTTCTTGGTGAGTATGGACCCAGCTGCCTTGAGATCATTAACAAGATCCCCCTGTGTAGGTCTGGACTGATTCCTTACCGTTCTCATGGCTATTGAAGCTTTACGAGGTGAGATCTTGCATGGAGCACCAGACCAAGGGAGACTGACAGTTTTTTTGTGTTTCTTCCATTTGCGAATAATCGCACCAAGTGTTGTCACCTTCTCACCAATCTGCTTGGAGATGGTCTTGTAGCCCATTCTAGCCTTTTGTAGGTCTACAATCTTGTCCCTGACATCCTTGGACAGCTCTTTGTCTCGGCCAAGGTGAAGAGTTTGGAATCTGAGTGATTGCTTCTGTGGACAGGTGTCTTTTATACAGGTAACAAGTTGAGATTAGGAGCACTCCCTTTAATAGAGTGCTCCTAATCTCAGCTCGTTACCTGTATAAAAGACACCTGGGAGCTAGATATCTTGCTGATTGATATCAAATCCTTATTTCACTCATTGACATGCAAATCAAATTATAACTTTTTTGGCATGCGTTTTTCTGGATATTTTTTGTGTTATTCTGTCTCTTACTGTTAAAATACACCTACCATTAAAATTATAGACTGATCTTTTTTTGTCAGTGGGCAGACATTCAAAATCAGCAGGGGAGCAAATACGTTTTTCCCTCAATGTATGTAATAATTATAGCATCTTTTTTCAAGGTAGATCTCTTGGGCTCAGGAAATGATTCTTACAGACATTTGAAAGCACTGTCAAGCTAACTCATGTGGAAGCTAAAAGGTTAAAATATTTGTATATTCCAGTCACAATCTATTTGTTCTCTTATAGCAATTTTTGTAAACTCTTAAAAGTAGATAGAAATCTCTGAAGATTTAGCCCATTAATACAACAAACACCATCAACGAACAAGCTGCAAAAATAGGATATATATGTTTTTTTGTTCCACTAAAACAAATCTATAATTTTTCCAATATTCTCTCCATTATCATCATATTAATCCCAGTGAAACTTTAACACAATAACAGGTTTAAACATTTACAGGAGAACAGTTTTGTTGAAGGAACAAGATAATGAAAATAAATCACACAATACATTTCTTTCAGAGAGTTTAGCTTATCAGTCTGGGTAACCTGTTTTCCCCAGTGTTCTCATAATTGTTGTAATATACAAATTTGACATCTAGAGATCACTCCTCTCACTTTGTTTTCAGAGAGCATCTTGGCTGCATCGGTCACAGCCTTGACACGTCTTTAAAACTTTATTGGAGAACTGTGAAAGGCAGTTACTGGAATCAGTATATAAACAAAGTGAAGTGTTGAGTTCTATACACATACCCACATTAGATACAATATAAAGGAAATGGCTGTAATGGAATCTTCCCCACCTTTCAATGGCTGTCCATGCCATATCACACCACTTCCCCCTCCCCAACACCCATTTTAACCTTGGAAACATAGTTTTCATTGCAGAATTTAAATGCCTCTATTGGCTGTCACTCAGACAGCCACTCAAGGCGCTTTGAGGAAATAGCATAGTAAAATAGCAGAGACCATCTGATTTGCCGTTTTGCCGCTAATGGGCACTAGCCTCCCAATGTTGTCCAATAGGAAAGCATAAGATTGACTGAGATCCTCGATGATCTCAGCCAAGGAGGTGGGACCAGTCATGGAGACTGGTGCTGCGAGGTAGAAAAGGTAAGTAAAACTTATTTTCTCCCTGCAGGTGTGATCTAAATAGCCGCCAAGGAACTACAGCGAATACAAAATTGTATTCCTAATGCTATAGTGTTCATTTAAGCTTAATGTTTTGAGTGTGCATTTTGTTTGTTTCCTCCCTCTCTGCTTGGTTGCTTTTCTAGTACGGCATTGTCCCATTATTCCAAGAGAGGGATAGTCATTGTCTGTGGCCTCCTTTCTTGTAAACATGGCTTTAATTTAACTAAACTTCAGTGTGATTGGTTGCTTTCACAAGTTCTTACTGTTATTGGTTGACTTGAGTTCACTGTACAAACTAAGGCATGTATAAAGTCCCTGTGTGAGTCTTAATAAAGCTGAGTTCTAAGCCTGGAACCAGTCCTCCTGTTGCCGCTACCAGTTTTTGCTACAATAAAAAAAAATCATATTTATTGGTCTGGCAAAAACTAATGATAAATGTGTATAGGAAAAGTTTCCTTCCCCCACACACCCTTGCTGATACCTGGAGATACTGTTTTAAAACGTGTTAGATTCTTACTTGAGGTTCATTGGCAGCCGTTACCTGACAGAAGTTCTCAGTGTGACCTTAGCCTGATGATGCAGGGCTTAGCCCATTGGCTGAGAGTGATCAGTTGATGATCTAAATCAATGAGCTAACCCTGAACTCCAGGTCTCTGTAGGAAGTAGTGGAGGTGGGTAGTGATGTCTGGTTGGCCCTTAGGTAGAAAGTCAAATGGTTTGACTACTTACAATGGGTAGCATCTGTATATTACTGGTACCACAACCACTACATCATACTGTAGTGGTTATAATGCTTGGAGCAGTCGTACAAACATGTTTCCCACAGAGAAGGACCACACTGGCATTTGGAAGTGTAGCAGTCTATAAGCCCTAAATCTCAGGGATGTAACTTCTTTGACTTATCATTTCTGCACTCCATGGTTTCACAAATGTAAAAACCCTACACTAAGTGGAAAAGATGTAGATGTGAAGTAAAACATAGAAATAGACATCAAAATGGATGGAGGTACACCCTGACTGCTTGGTAGTTAGGCACATCTGACTCCACAAACAATTTATTTTCAGCAAAATATATTCTTTTTAAATAGATCAAAAACAATTTGGGAGCAGATGACAGATTTTAAACATTATCCGATGATGTGAAATAATGATTTTTGGAAAAAGTCAATACATTTTCTTCAATTACTTACATTTCAAAGAGGTCGACCAGAATGCATATGATGGACAACTGAAAGCTATTAAAGAAACAACTTAATAGAGAACTAAAGTCGGCTCTTTTGTGGTTTTTTGTTTATCAGGATCAGTGCTTTAAAATAGTTTTTGGATAGGAAACCTTAAACACTTATCTTTAAAGACTGATCTGACAATTATACCCTGTGGTATTTGATTCTAAAAATAAATTGTATTGTTTAATTTAAGGGTGTCAAATTCACAACCTAACGGCATCCTGTCAGTTCTCCTGTCACCTGAAACACTGATGCCACCAGCATTGGTGCGAGGATGGTATGTCTCATGATTGCACTATTCCTGTGCGTCCAGCTTGTCTTGTTAATATATGTCTGTTAGTCCACCTATTGTACAGCACTACAGAATTTGTTGGCACTTTATAAATAATAATAAAAAATAATAATAATGGGTCAACATGAGAGATTTATACAATTTTGCTAACTGAATATTGGAACACAATTCTAAAAGTCTACCATGGAAACCAATAGAATGTTTGTGCTTATCTCATTGGTTTCCATTTTAGAACAATGTCTCATTTTCCTGATAGTGTCACTTTTATAAATATTTACCAATACTTTGTCTTTGTTTCTCCTGCCCTGGAATTATCTGATTCATATTCATATCTTACTTTGAAGGAACAGCAGAGAAGACCCCAGTGTGTCAAGAACCTTTTGCATTCGCATAATATTAGTGCTAAGCATGTGCCACACATTTGATGGAACATATTCAATGTAAGTAGCCAACATATGATGCACACCTGTCTTCAAGCTTTTTGAAAGAAGGGCCCCACAATCCTCCACGAATAATAACCACCATACCTTACCACTTATACGTCTAAATTTCTGTGTTAATAAGGGCTAATTAGAGATGGAAATGAGGAGACATGCTGGACCAATTCCAGAGCTCATTATAAGCTTCCAAAGCAGCTATGGGCAAATTCCTGCTTTCATTTTTTTCCATATGATTTTGATAATTACACAAACTTGTCACCAACTGTCCACCTAAGTGGATGTTTGCTGGAGGCGCCCAAATCCCTACTTCTTGTGAATAATGAATGATTTATATTTCCACAGTATATGCTGCTATTCGTATTCATAGAGATACTAGTAGAGAAAAGAACATCACTTAGCAAAACACACATAATGCATATAAAATAAATATTCCTTGAGAATTAGATACAAGGAGATCTGTTATGAAAGAACATTACATTTGATACATTGTTATATATATTAATTGTTACGGTTGCCTCCAGGCTGGCTGGAAGTTGGACCGTAGAAAAGGATGCTCCTAGCGCTTTCCAAAGGACCATCAGCACCGCAGCCACCATAAGCACTGCAGACTCCACGAACCACCGCTGCTGGGCTGGTATCTCGCCGTCTGCTCTGCGCCCTGGACCTACGACCAGGCTCCAGGTTCCAATAGGCGAACCTCTTCCTTCTGTCGAGCGAAGCAGGATCAGGAACCAGAGCTCTTACAAGAGCTCAGTAGCTAAGGGAGTATGAAGAGCATAGCAATCCCTGTAGTGATTATAGCTGTCCCCTACAAACATGAGTCGAGGCTACAAGTTAGAGGGTCAGAAGAGGTCTGAGATGCTGGAACACCCAGCCTGGCTTTTATTGAGGTTACATGCAAATAGGATACTCCCAGGGGGAGGCATAAAATCACCAATCACACATCTGGTGCAGCCCACACATTCCCTCCCCTCAGATAAACAGTTAAGCCAATTATTACATACAATAAAAATACAGTTTTTACACACACACTGTAACTTTAAAACCATACATTCAATTTCAATAAAAGTTGCATATTCAGACTCAGCATACATCAAACATAAACACTTCCAAAAATCAGCCAAATCCATCCAGTGGATCAAAAGTTAGCTGGAAGTCCTTTATGACCGACCGCAAGCACAATTTTATTAAAGACACGGAGGCTCCTATTATGCATTCTCTTTCTTTATTATACTCCCAGCAGCAAGAAAAGGGAAGTATGAGAGAATCATAGAAAAAAAGAAACCATAACAATAGCCTGGTAACAGTAGCACCAATCAGCATACAGTATAGTCCATATAGGTGTAGTGTTCCTTGACTCCTCCTCTTTCTTGCTGCTCCCTCAGACAAGTTAAGTACCTCATCTTGCTACTCCTGAAATTTTATACATTTACTTGTATTTAATTTTTACACATTAATTGTTTATTCACTAAATTGTGTGTAATACTTATATTGTGATATCATTCTTGTTTGCTCCTGTGGTGTATCCCCTTCTGGTGTCAGGAGAGTGCTTCTTGCTTGCTTCAGGGAGTGATTCCCCCTGCCCTCACCTATTGTTTTCCCTGTTAGGTGTCTGGGGCTTTTTATTCTACCTTCTGGTGCTTGGCTTGCACCTCCGGTTTATGTCCGCGGTCTTTCCGCGGTTTTGCGGGCGGCCGCGCATGCGCGGTCCCTGAAATAAATTTTCCGCTTTCAGCGCGGTCGCGCATGCGCAGTTGGTAGCGCGGCGGCCATCTTTTTGGTTTTTTGTCGCCGGGAATGTAACTTACACTCGCGGTGGCCATTTTACCGTGATTTCGGCGGGAATCTGCTGGGTTTTAGCTCCTACCGGCTTCTCCTACCCGCCAAGCACTCTCCTAAGACCCAGACTGGGATATTATTACAGGTTATTGGCTGTCATATCTCTACCAAACTGTAAGTGTGGTGTGGAGGATTAATCTATCCTGACACCCTTCTTTTGTGCTGTTTTTTTTCCTCAAGCTAGTTCCTTTACAAGCTATATATATTGGCTAGGTACCAAGTGTATAGAGGATTTTACTGGGCCCATTATTTTCCACTATTTGAACTAGGGTATATATATTCCCTGTAAGGATTTATCTGCTATGCAGGATCAGAGTGACAGACCCTCAGGGTCTATGTGCCCCACATCAGGCGTTTCCCCCTCTAACAAGGGAGGTTTAAGTGACGCCAGCCTCATGGCATCCGAGGAGTTTCAATCCCTCCTGGACGCTACCATGGCACAATCCATTAACAGAGCTTTAACCTCTGCGATGGGGGTAATGTCGTCCTCTATCACTCAGTCTATAACAGAGGCACTGATACAGACACAGACTAGTGGAATGCAGAACACACGCATCCCGATACCCACTAACGTGGCACAACCAGGACGTAAGGCGTTGGCAAAGAGCAGACATGTGACCTCCCCTCCAGAACTGCAGGCTCAGCCTGCATTGAATGACACGCCTCAGGCTGTCAAAGATGGCGCGATACCACCGCGCACTAGAGCCCCTGGCCGGGCAAAATCGGCCAGAACTTGGAAACGGGCACGTGCCCATGGGGATTCGTCCGATTCGGACCGGAGTGTGGAGGAGGAGTATGAAGACTCCTATATGGATCACTACAGCGCGGAACTTTCAGATTCCGGGTCTGACATCCAAACAGGCGTTGCTACCCAAAGGAGTACGGCTCAGGGCACTGCGCCTCCTGACTCTGGCGAGGGCGACCATTTGCGGGACCCACTGGGTAACCTGTTATTTGACCCAGATGATCTCCGTCACCCTCGCTCGGCAGCATGGGAGCCGCCTACTCACATTGCGAAGTATCTCGCACTTCGGGTGCGAAAACCTTTATCCAAAGAGGGGCGCAATAAGCTACGGGCAGAATGCCCACGTCCCATCCTCCCAGACTCGGTGGAAAAGACACCAGACGTGGACCCTCAGCTGGTCCAATTCTTGAACAAGTCTGGTTGGAAACCAAGGAAGGGATTAGATTTTTCCCTCAGAAATTGTCAAGACAAATTCCTTGATACTTTGGGACCCATAACTAAACTATACGAGCTAGTGGAGTCCGCCCAATCGGGCGAAAGCGAATTTGATTTTGAAGTAGCGATAGGCTGGTTGCAGAGATTAGTCTGCATGGTGGGTAACGCCAATGCGGCTATGGCTACCGAACGCCGAAAGGCGATTCTCCTAAAAATTGAGCCCAAACTGACCAGCATGGCAACCAACGAGCCGGGCCCAGCGGCTAAAGGCTTATTATTTGGCGAATCCTTTATTAAGGATCTGGGGTTGTACGTTAAGACGTTCACGGCAATTGATAAGGCTCAGACATCTCTTAAGAGAGTTTTTGCACCACGGGTTTTTGGAGGGGCCGGCAGAGGAAGGAGCCGTCTACCCGGCCGTGGATTTCGAGGCTCAACCAGAGCCGGCAGAGGCTCCTTTAATAATCAGAGACCAGTACCAGAGAGGCACTATACCCCTTTCTTCCCTTCTCGGGGTCGGCCCTGGAGTTCCCGTGGACCACGGGGGTCTGTTTCAAGCAGACGACCTTATGGTGAGTACCGAATATCTCCGTTTTTCCCATGTAAAAGTGGGGGGCAGACTGGCATTGTTTCAGCATGCTTGGAAGATTTTAACCGCAGATGTTTGGGTTTTAAATACGATACAAGGGTACATGCTGGAGTTAACCTCCCACCCGGTTCAGACACAGTTCCCTCGAGAACTAAATATGGCCAGCCAACACCAGATGATGATCTCTACAGAGATCGCAGAATTAGCGTCCAAGAACGCTATTCAACAAATCCCATGGGACACAGAAGGTTTCGTGAGCAACTTGTTTCTGGTCCCCAAGAAAGGAGGCGGGGTACGTCCAGTAATAAATCTCCGGCCCCTAAATGCATATGTACAGTACCACCATTTCAAAATGGAGGGTATTCATTGCCTTCGGGACCTCCTCATACCATCGGATTGGATGGTCAAAATAGACTTACGGGACGCTTATCTGACAATCCCGATCGCAGAAGCGCACCGAAACTTACTACAGTTTCAATGGCAGGGAACGAAGTGGAGGTTTGTATGTCTGCCGTTCGGCCTATCCTCCGCTCCATGGTGCTTCACAAAAGTGCTAAAACCAGTGATTGCTTTCCTGCGCACACGGGGGGTCAGATTAATAATTTATCTGGACGACATCCTTCTTCTGTCCCAATCTCAATCCCAACTTCGCATTCACCTATCCTGGACGATCCACCTTATCCAAAACTTAGGATTCTTGGTGAATTGGGAAAAAATCAATTCTACAACCCTCCAGGCAGATGGAATTTCTGGGTTTCCAAGTCGACTCTGTTCAACAGAGGTTGTGTCTACCCAAAGACAAAATGATTTCGATCAAGAAGGAGATCAGACGGCTTATGCACCGTACAACTATTTCCCTCCGACAACTTGCGAGGATCATAGGACTCTTGGCATCGTCCATACAGGCGATCTTTCCAGGACCGCTACACTATCGTGCCCTACAACGACTCAAAGCCTCATATCTACGCTCTGGTCACTCATACGAAACCTGTGTCACACTAGACGAAGACTCCAGGGAGGAACTAGACTGGTGGCTAGCACACATGGAGGCATGGAACGGACGGGCGATATTTGGATCGACGCCGGACCTGGTCATAGAGTCGGACGCCAGCTTACACGGCTGGGGCGCGCATTGCGGGTCAGTTTCCACCGGTGGCAGATGGTCGAACGAAGAGTCTCTGTTACACATCAACTGCCTAGAACTACTAGCAGCGTCCTTTGCCATTCGCAGTATGACCCCCACAGGCATTTCATGCTCAATCTTAATCAAGATGGACAACGTCTCAGCGGTACGTTATATCAACCATCTAGGGGGTACAAAATCGAAGGTTCTCGCTTTGATGGCTCGAGATTTTTGGCACTATTGCCTGAAACACAGCATTTCGGTAATAGCAGAATACATTCCGGGGCAAGACAATACAATGGCGGACTGGAACTCTCGATACCTTCGAGACGCAGGGGACTGGCATCTCCATCCAATGATTTTCCAGCGCCTCTCGCGACTCTGGGGACCTTTCAGTATACACCTCTTCGCGTCTCGACTGAACACCCAGCTTCCTCGGTTCTTCAGTTGGAGACCGGATCCAGATGCTCTGGCAACAGATGCATTCCTGCAGGACTGGACCAAGGACAGGAACTACGCGTTCCCCCCGTTCAACCTCATTTCTCGGACCCTGGCGGTCCTTCGATATTCCAAGGGGACGCTAGCACTGATAACCCCGTTATGGAGGTCACAACCTTGGTTTCCTCAATTATTGGAAATGTCGATAGATTTCCCACAACTGTTGCCGGACATCCCTTACCTCTTAACCAACCCAGAAGGAATGAGTCACGAACTGGCCAACCAAGGCCTACTGCAACTGATGGCATGGCTCATTTCAGGAGATCATGGAATCTCGAGGAGGTTTCGCAGACGACACTCAGTCTCTTGGCAGAGTCATGGGCACCAGGTACCAGACGTGCCTACGGATCGGCTTGGAGAAAATGGTCTGATTGGTGCATGGGACAGTCAATGGATCCCATATCAGCTTCTACAGAAGCAGTCCTACAATTTCTGACTCTACTCTTTGAGGCAGGGAAAGCCTTTCGTACTATAAATCTGTACAGATCAGCTATATCGGCGGGACATATGGGGTTGGATGGCACCCCAATAGGTAAGCATGCCCTTATCTGTCGTTTACTCAAAGGCATCCGTCTTACTCGTCCTCCTCAAATTCGATATTCTTCCTTTTGGGATGTCAATGTGATGTTGCGATTGATCGAATCGTGGCCAATGAACCAGGAACTTTCACTGAAACAATTGTCGGCCAAACTGTTGATGCTGTTTTGTTTACTTTCATGTAAACGAGTCGCTGATGTCAGGGCGCTAGACTGGCATGCACGTGTTTTTACCCCAAACGGAGTATCCTTCAATATTTCACGTAGAACGAAATCCTCGACTAAGGAAGTTTCCTACCCAGCATTGCCGGACAACCCAAATTTGTGCCCGGTGTTATGTCTGAAGGAATATGAGCATCGCACGGCTTCACTCCGTCCAGGACAAATCCATCCACTGTTCATCTCATTCAAAATACCTCACCTACCAGTATCTACTGCTACTTTAGCTCGTTGGATCAAGTGGCTGCTGTCAATGGCAGGCATAGACACCTCGATTTTTTCCGCACATTCCGTTCGCGGAGCTATGGCCTCTAAAGCGTCCATGTTGGGTTATAAATTGGAAGATATACTACGGACAGCCGACTGGTCGAATGAGTCTACATTTCGTAATTTCTATTTACGCCCAGTGCAACACATTTCGAATACAGTGGTTGCTCAGCTTTGAAATAGCATAATAGGAGCCTCCGTGTCTTTAATAAAATTAACAGATTTTACTATTAACATGACGTAAAGTCATGATTTTATTAATGACACGGAGGCGAGTATTATTCCCACCCGCCCTACCCAGGGTGGTGAGTGGATTACAACCCAGAACATGAAGCATTTAGGATGCCTTAATACGGTAGGTACAAGATCATTCATGACACAGGTGAGTGAGGAGTCTATGAACATGACTTATGTGTTACATTTTGATCTAGCAATATGGCTGAAAATTTTCCTTTTATATAGTTACATCGTTTGATTAACTTGGTTTACGAGTTGTTGATTGCGGAATGACAGTCACGAGATTTCGATATTACCATATTTCTCCTCTCTTTTAGCTTGAATACAACTGGAGAGTTCACGGTTGAAACGGTTCTAGATTGAAGTTCCAGTTATGGTTTTTTGTTCGTGGATTCGTATTTATGGTTGGAATACTTGAATTTGCACTAATGGTCTTCAGGATCTACGCAGAAAGAGGAGGAGTCAAGGAACACTACACCTATATGGACTATACTGTATGCTGATTGGTGCTACTGTTACCAGGCTATTGTTATGGTTTCTTTTATTCTATGATTCTCTCATACTTCCCTTTTCTTGCTGCTGGGAGTATAATAAAGAAAGAGAATGCATAATACTCGCCTCCGTGTCGTTAATAAAATCATGACTTTACGTCATGTTAATAGTAAAATCTGTTAATTTCCTGCCATTTCGAACGGGACTTAGTCTCTGGAGCTGCAAGTTCCGTATGGGAGAAGGTAAGGGTCAGCGGTGTTCGGCAGAATGTGTAGCCGATTTTAGTTCCACAGAATCTTTAACATACACCGCTGACCGCATTCGAATGACCAAAATGGCCGCCGCCACGTGTTCGGCTGCCGAATGGCGGCCACCCAGCGCTCGGCAATTAACCTGCAGTAACCTCACAGCCTGGGAGGTAAATTGCCTGCACACTTTAACTTCTGGGTGGTCCGCCTGTGTGGTACTTGGTTCAGTAAGCCCTATTTACTGAACCAAGTGGGAGAGAGCCAGGGGCAAGTTATTTTACAGGTCTGGGGACATAGTCTTAAAGGGGCATTGTTCAGCAAAGTCACAATATGTCCCCAGACGGTTCTTAAAGGGCCATACACACCAATAAAAGTTAATACATTTTCAGGGGCACAATCTTCCAGGGGCCATAGTCATGAGGCAGGAGGCTGGCAAATAGGCTTCTCCACAATCCAGGGAAGCAGGGCAATTTTTCATTTAAAGGGCCAGTTACAAATAGCCATTTGTAACATTAATGTTTGGTACTTAGCGCAGATTTAGTTGCTATAGGCCTTTAATATAAATATAAGGGTTTATGGGCTAGTTAATGGGATTCTGTTGTGTAAGGAAAACAAATCTGTATTCCTTACAATATAGAGCCCTTTGGTTCCATCCCCCCCCCCCACACTTGCGCTCCCCCCGCTAAAGAGATTTAAAAAAACTTTAGTCGCTTACCCAATTCCAGTGCTGATGTATGAATGACAGTCACCAGATGCAGTCTTAGTCCTGCAATGTAATTATTGCAGGTTCTCAAAACTGCAATGATTTACATTGCAGAACTAAGTGGGACTGGGACAGACCACTTCCGCTTATAAGTGTCCCTTTAATTCTCTTCCCTCCGGTGTGAGCTGCTGTGTTCTTGGAGTATTCTACAGACAGCAAGCAGCCTGTCTAACTATATGGAACACTGACAGCATTCTGATATGCCCTGCTTAGAGGAGTTCATAGGAACCGCACTCAATCCAAGCAGCCGTTGGTACTACGGAACAGGACCAGCAATGCCAACACGTTAAGGCAGCAAAAAGATTCCCAGGCACTCAAAGTGTGAAAGCCTCAGCCATATTTATTGAAACAATACATTTGAGATGGCTGGTACTGTTCCAGAGCATTGGTGGCTGCTAGGATTGAGTGTGGTTCCTATGATCACTTTTGCTGCTTAGAGGAGAGACACTGACCCTCACTCACTGAGACAATAGGGTGGGGGCCGAATATAAACACATAAAGCTCCTAAAGCAGTTTTTAAAGATAAATTATACCAACCTTTGCTTGGGCTGAGTTGCCCCCTCCCTACCGTGGGGGACACCTCGACTCACGCAGTGCCCATTGGCACAACAACTGGGCAGCAGCCCTAATGGTTCACAATGTCTTCCATGATACACCGAACTGATGTTAAGTCCTTTACTAAGCCCATACAACAAAACTCCTTAATGTGCACTTTGTATGACCCCCTCCCACCCACCAGGAAACACATGACTTCTTCATGGTCTCCCCCAAGTGGGCATCTCCGGCACGCAAACCTAGGGCCTGTTCTGATACCCACAGATGCAATCTTTGCATCTTTGTACATAGTCTTTTGTTTTTATGTTCCTTTCTATATTTATATGTTCTGTTTTCTACTTAATATAACACTATGGAAGTGATAGAGTGTTATCTTTTCTCCTGGAAGTTCACTGGACCCATGTACTGGTGGCTTTCTGCCCACATACCTATTCCACACCTGGTGACTCACGCTTTATCTAGTTATATCATGGGTTTGGAAAAAAATAAGCCTCATATTGCCTTCCACACAGACCTCTCGAGTTCTCTACTACATTTGCCTACTCTAGGTCACTACTCAACACCCTCCAACCATCCTCATGGTACTTAAGATGTTCTCTATAAAAGCTAAAGGGCTCAACTTTGCAAGGCTAAGCAATGTGGGGCCCACATAGTGTTCTTCCAGGAACCACACTTCCAACAAGTTGGCAGACCCCAATTTAACTCACACTGGTATCCCAAAGACTACCACACATGACACTCTGCTAAAAAACGGGAAGTGTCTATCTTAATAGGGAAGGATGTGATTTTTTCCCTAGTTAGCAAAATAGGGGCCAAAAAGGGGCGTTATCTTATAATTCACGGACCTCACACATGCTAATTGACACCCCCACACTCCAGATAATTATGCCAGACTGCTTGAACTCCAGACGCAACTCAAAGACTCGGAGCTGTCCAAAACCACATTTTTACTAAGAAAAGCAAGCATAATTTTTTTGCTGCTGGCAATAGAGCGGGCACTAAATTAGCATCTAAACATAAACAAAATGTATTGCCTCCAGGATTGCCTCCCTTGAACAATCTAACAGTCAGAAGGTAATAGACCCACAAGGTAATGTCAACAAGTTTGCCCAGTATTATAGGAGACTCTATCATTTACGTGACGACCCACATACAACATTGCCATCACAATCAGACATAGACACATTTTTGGCGGACGTTAACCTCCTGCAGTTGTCCAGCGCTGACATAGACCACCTTAGACGACCGTTCTCATTAGAGGAGATTACCACAACAATTTCTCAATTGCCTATACATAAAACCCCAGGGCCAGATGGCTTGTCCAATAAATACTACCACACATTCTCCACCACCCTCGCACCTCACCTACAGTCCCTTTATTACAAGGCCACAAACCTATCCATGGAAATACTTCTACATTCACCAATGGGCACATTACAGTGGGTGGACATAGAGAGATCACAACTCCATGACCGATGGTTACTGGTCTACATGTGGACACCTAAGCCTCTCTGTCCAAGACTACCTAACCTACTTTCTACAACTCTCTTGACCATAAACCTCTGAGACGAACACCTCTCCAATATGGGATACAAGCTGAAATTCCACCCGGGGTCACCTCACGGGGAGAGGATAAGACAACCCACAAACCACTTAGGGAACCTCCTGATGAGGCCTATCCTCAATACTCACCTGATATGTCTGGACTGTAGACAGTAGACAGTCACCTACACAGGCCTCTTCCAGGGCCTGACCTATGGTTATCTCAACTATGTACTACTAAGAGAACACAGCTCTACTCTTCTCCTTCCAGGAACCATATCATATGATCTGACTGTTTTCAAACTAAAAAAATGAAAATTAATAAACATTAAGTTGAAAAAAAAAAAAGATAAATGATACCAGCAACTTTCTCAAAGTTGCTTTACTAAGAGGCTAGAACATATAGAAAATTATTATTTAGATATCTGTGTCTTTTTTGGCTCAAACTAGTAAATTGCACATTTTGAAATGTTTTTATGCAAATAGCAATTTTAGTGTAGCTGTGCCAATTTTTGGGCAATGGAGGTTAGGTAATTGACTATATCACAAATGATCATCAACAGCCTTCTAACTCATTGTGGATTACTACTGTCGGCTTCTTAAGCCTTCTGCAACCGCATCTATGGCATCACTTTAGCTAGTTTGTGAACCTGAATATGCACAATTCTCCTCTTTTGCTATAGTTTCCTTCATAGAGTTGCACATCAGTAAAAAAGCTCAGATTCTCAAAAGAAACAAATTTTTGTAAAAAAAAAAAGTATGTTACCATTTTTAAAAGCTTAGAAACTTTAGAAGAAGGTTCAAATTACATGATTACATTATTGCAAATGTTCTGTAATTTTAGATAAATCTGAGAATACTTCACGGCTTAAGGACGGGGGGAAATGTGTGAGGAATGAAAGTGGGTCATCAGCGCTTGTATGTAAGCGTCAGACAGAAAGACAGGTTTATTAGGACTGATAATTGATTTAGTTTTTATGAAATCATCACTTTTTTGTGTAAGAAACGTATTTGGTTGGTTTAACTGCAATGTGGTCCTCAGGGAAGGTTGATGTATTTCTCCTTATACTGATTATAGGAATATTTTGTTTTGCAATTTTAAGATTTAAGAATTACATATTTCTACCTTCCTTATTGCTTGAAACTACAGAGCCTCTACAAGGCAAAGTGTGAAGAAAAGGTTGGTACCAGGGTTTGTAGTGGGTTAGATAAATATTACAAACAAAAAAACGTTTTTTGTTTTGAACGTGTCAAGCAACATTTTTATATGTTAAATATATACCGTATATACTCGAGTATAAGCCGACCCGAATATAAGCCCAGGCCCCTAATTTTACCCCAAAAAACTGGGAAAACGTATTGACTCGAGTATAAGACTGGGGTGGGAAATGCAGCAGCTACTGGTAAATTTCTAAATAAAATTAGATCCTAAAAAAATTATATTAATTGAATATTTATTTACAGTGTGTGTATATAATGAATGCAGTGTGTGCGTATGAATGCAGTGTGTGCGTATGAATGCAGTGTGCGTATGAGTGCAGTGCGTGTATGAGTGCAGTGCGTGAGTGCAGTGTGTGTGTGCAGTGCGTGTATGAGTGCAGTGTATGAGCGCAGTGCGTGTATGAGTGCAGTGCGTGAGTGCAGTGTGTGTGTGTATGAGTGCAGTGTGTGTGTGTATGAGTGCAGTGTGTGTGTATGAGTGCAGTGTGTGTGCGTATATATTAATTGAATATTTATTTTCAGTGTGTGTATATAATGAATGCAGTGTGTGTGTATGAGTGCAGTGTGTGTGTATGAGTGCAGTGTCTGTGTATGAGTGCAGTGTGTGTATGAGTGCAGTGTGCGTATGAGTGCAGTGCGCGTATGAGTGCAGTGTGTGTGTGTGTATGAGTGCAGTGTGAGTGCAGTGTGTGTATGAGTGCAGTGTGCGTGTGTGAGTGCAGTGTGTGTGTATGAGTGCAGTGTCTGTGTATGAGTGCAGTGTGTGTATGAGTGCAGTGTGCGTATGAGTGCAGTGCGCGTATGAGTGCAGTGTGTGTGTGTGTGTATGAGTGCAGTGTGAGTGCAGTGTGTGTGTGTATGAGTGCAGTGTGTGTGCCGCGGCTCTCGCGAGACTTACACTGGGAGCTGACCGAGGTGCTGAACGGACGGCGCGGAGGAGGAGAGAGCTGACAGGAGCTGCAGGAAAGGTAAGTACAGCTCTGCCAGCACCCCTCTCCCCCCAGTCTGTATTATGGCAATGCAAATTGCCATAATACAGACTCTGACTCGAGTATAAGCTGAGTTGGGGTTTTTCAGCACAAAAAATGTGCTGAAAAACTCGGCTTATACTCGAGTATATACGGTATGTATTTTAATTATTTGGACCTTCTTGCCTTGTAATACAAGGTCCAAATTAATGAAAGTTAAGAAAGTTTATATGAGTTGCCATACTTTGGAATGTGGCTTCACATTAAATGCCAGAACAATATGAAGATGACATACCTATATGGACAAACACATTGGGGTATACCTCTTAGTTTTTGAATTTGGGTGTTTCAATCAGACCCATTGCCAAAGGTGTATAAAATTCAAAACCTAAATATGCAGTCTGCATTTACAAACATTTGTGAAAAAATGGATAGTTCCAAAGAGCTCAGTGAATTCAAGTGTGGTACTGTGATAGGATTCTACCTTTGCAATAAGTACAGGTGTAATCAAAATTATTCAACCTCCATTGAAAATATTTTTTCTGTCAAAATGTACAGACTTTCTACTGTTTGCAATGAGCAAATCAAACAAAGGCAAGTGAAGCTCAACACAATGAATGCTTTAAGTGGTTTCCCCAAATTCAATTGAAAATGCAATTTATAATGACTTCTCCAGTCTCAAAATTATGTAACTGAAAAGAATCCCTCACAACAGCACATGTATGCAAAACATGTGTTGTCTCAAGCACACCTGATGCAACTAATCAAGGGCTTCTTTAGTTGCACCAGGTGTGCTTGAGCTGAAACACTGGACATACCTGCACTGACTAGGGGTTTGTTGAGTGTCACGTTTGACTGCATGTTAGAAATATGGCATAGTCAAAAGAATGGTCCACAAACAAGGAACAGGATGCAAAAAGATAGTGAGGTGGTGGCTTACCGCGGATCTGAATGGACGTGCACTAGTTCAGCTCCTCACAGATTGATCGACAATCCACTCTAATCGGAGACTATACTCAAATATAGAGAACCCCAAAAGACCGAATACCTCTCACAGTACATCAGGGAGAACACCCTCTGCAAAATTGGGCTCTCTAACTCGATATTTTAGGGATACAAGAGAACGCGACTCGAAGGCCACAGGAAACAAAATGGCGCAGATGGAAAACCAGAGTGACTCCTCTCCACACAGCCCAGCGCCATCTGAAGGCTCTTATGAACTGCAGGAGATGTCCCAATACTCGGATATCAGGGAGCTGATAAGGAACCTGCCGTCGAAAGCGGATTTAGCCAATATGCTGGGCAGGCTGGTAGCTACCTTTCAAACAAAGCTGGAAGCGATGGGCTCTGACATCCAACAAGTAAGTCACAAAGTTACTGACTTAAAAGAAGAACGGGATGTATTATAGTCCAAATCCAGCATCTCTCCTCTACGCTAGACACCCACTCCCAATATATGTCCTCAATCCAATGTCAGATGGATGACTTAGACAACAGCGGTTGAAGGAATCAGCTTAGGGTGCGTGGCCTACAGCTCATGGGGAAGATGTAATAGCGACCCTTACAGAGCTCTTCAATGCCATACTGGGGTAATCGAGGGATAACCAGATCATATTGGACAGAGCCCATAGCTCACTGCGACCAAGGGGATACGCCACAGACATGCCAAGGGATGAAATATGTCTGGGCGGCGGTCGGAAGACCGGGACCCAGTATGCCTGATGAAGAAAGTAGGAGTCACAGTGTGGAAGTGGATAAGCAGGGTCTGGTGCAGGGTAACTGCACGCCCCCTGGTGTTGAGCACCAGCGTTTGTGCGGCCACATACCAGGACCCTGATGTAGCTTCAGCGGATCCCAGGAGCTAGGAGCTTGGAAATAAGCAGACCTCCCAGGGGCTGAATAGGGACTCTCTGCAGCAGGAATGTATCCAGTACAGAAACAAGGCAAGGCTAGGATAGGCACCAAACATAAAAACGAGACAAAACTAGTAGAACCCAGAACCAGAGAAGGATAGGAAGCTAAACCCAGAACATGTACACAATGCATAAGGGAAACATTAACAGAACAGGGGAAGGACAGGATAGGACTTTACATGGACTGGGAATACAAAATAAAACAAGACAAGATTTAATAGGCAAAACAAGAGGAGACATAACTAAGTATTATATATGTAAAACATTAGAGATTTAGACATACATAAATGGCCAAGATGTATGCAGCCCACCAACTACGTCAAAGTCCTCTAATTAAGGTGGGTCCTATCTACCTATATATGCATGACTAAATAAACAATAATAAAACACACACAGCACTTACCTGCAAGAAAGGGCAGAAGACTTGAGCAACTGCCTGCAGGGTCCAACTGAAACAAAAGGAATCATGGAAAAGGAACGGGTGTGGCAACATAAAACAAACATACAAAGGAATCCTGGGAATTTCAGGAACGGAATACAGGAATGAACCCAGAAAACCCAGCATAAAGAAAACCAGACATAGAATAGAAAACCAGAAAAACCAAGAAAAACTAAACAAGAATTGTAAAAAAGAGTACAGGATACCAGAAGCCAGTGCCAGAATGATCCGCAGCTAGGAACAGGATGTGACACCGTCCCAGGATCCACCAAGCCTACCGCAATGCCAAACCCAAATCCAAAAAATGGAGATCGGATTCCTTGCTTCACCTCGCCACACCAACGACAACCGCCTGCGCCAGGAGGGTTTGCCCATTAACTGTGAGACATTTACTTCCAAAAAGTAACGCTCTGTCTGCGGCTCACTTCACAGACCACTAGTTCAGGAACACATTTATAAATTGACCACAGGATTCTGCATATACCAACAAGACAAAAAAAAGCAGGATCTAAATCGTGGTGCCACCTTTACATAGACGACTTTACACTGCAACCTTCACCTCACTGACAGAATAAGTCTTTTGGACTTCTGAGTACTTATAGGTCCTTCCCTGACTTGGTGCTAATTCACCAAATGAAAACAAGTTGTGAGACTGTTCAAACTCTCTATTTACCTAAATGGAGGTAAAAATGAACTTTCACAATATTATACAGGTTGTATATATATCTTGGTCAACTCGTAACTACTGTTTATTCTTGTTTATTACTTTTAGTTTATTAGAATTTATTCATCAGCAGATGTCTGCATTTTAGGATAACCCACACGCAGAGTATTGACCTACTTGGATGGCCTCTCCCCCCCCCCCCCCCACCTTACACTATAGGACATGATTGTCCTCATAGTCTCTCACATATCACACACACTCATTGTGGATTACCTCAGATCAAGTGCTTTATATGTCACGCAACCAAATAACTTTATTCTTTCTCCTGCACAGAGAAAGAATAGTATTACCCACTGGATAAAAAAAAAATGCCAAATATCCTTTATTCTACACACGTACCCAAAAGTTTTGGATAGTGTTATATCAAAATCATAGACGATCATCTAATCTCCCCCCAATTTCCATTCGTGCTCGTTAGTAGCAGTGAACTACAGCACTTGTTTAGAGAATTGCAATTTATCTATCATTTATATTGTTTAATATATGTTTCTTTATGTTACTTTGCACTACGTGCATAAGGTTTATGTTGTTTTAGAATATGGTAGCAATGGAGTGTATATAGATATCCATAGTTAGATAAACAGGAATTACTCTCCACTCATTCACAGGGAACACTCACAACATGGCCTCAATCCGTATCCTCTCGCAGAACGCCAGAGGGCTCAACACCCCCGAAAAGAGGTCTTTGGCTTCAACAAATTTTTATAGACACAAGGCGGAGATTGTCTTTGTACAGGAGACACACTTTCGCAAAGACTCTGCCCGACACTGCGTAATCGCAGATACCCAACAGGCTATTTAAACCATTATACAGGGGTGAAATCCAAGGCAGTTGGGATATTGATAGGATGCCAAGTCCCTTTCACGTTTGGGAAGCAGCAGGTTGACGAGGCTGGACGTTATATATTTGTCAATGGGACAATAGGAAACACAAAGGTCACGTTCGCATATCTATATCTCCCGAACAAGAAACAACGTCAAGCTCTAAGAAAAAATTTAAACAAACTGTCCACATTCCAACAGGGTATACTTATTGTTGGGGGGACCTGAACATTACCTTAGAAGGTGACTTATACATGTCATCCCCTTACAGTGACTACCTTATAAGAGCCTGCAAAAGGCTACTCAATATTTTACACGATGAGCACCTTTATGATTTTTGGAGAACCTTGCACCCCACTAGCAGCGATTACTCTTACTTCTCTCCTCCCACAGGCACTTACACACACATAGACATGCTGTTTCTACAACACAGGTGTAACGGAGCTCCGTGTACCCCGACCGAGTACCCTCCGTTGATGGATGCTCCTAGCGCTCTCAGAGGACTCCAAGCACTGCAGACGACACCACAACCACCGCAGGCTCCACAACCGCCGTAGCTTAACTGGAGCCGCGCCGTCTTCCTTCCACCCTGGAATGAACCTTCAGCATTCAGGACCGTGTGGGGAAGATCTCTCCTCCTGGAGAGCGTATCCGGAACAAGCTCTTAAAAGAGCTAAGTGATTAAGAGCTCAGGGGAATATGCAGCGCATAGCAATCCCCAGTGTGATATAGCAGTTCCCTCCAATAACGAGACAAGGCTACGTATTGAGGGTCAGAAGAGGTCTGAGGACTGGAACACCCAGCCTGCTTTTTATTAGGATAAGGTACACACAGGACACTCCCAGGGGGAGGATGAAATTAACCAATAACAGCATAGTACAGCCCACAGGTTCCCTCCCCTCAGATAAACAGTTAAACCAATTATTACATACAATAAAAAATACAGTTTTTACACACACACTGTAACTTTAAAACCATACATCCAATTTCAATAAAAGTTGCATATTCAGACTCAGCATACATCAAACTTAAACCCTTCCTAAAATCAGCCAAATCCCTCCAGTGGATCAAAAGTTAGCTGGAAGTCCCTTTATGACCGACCGCAAGCACAATTTCCTGCCCAAAACAGTTCCATAGATTTGGGCTGTGCGGTCGGTCAATTTCATGCGAAAAAACGACCATTTCGAACGGGACTTAGTCTCTGGAGCTGCAAGTTCAGTATGGAAGAAGGTAAGGGTCAGCGGTGTTCGGCAAAATGTGTAGCCGATTTTAGTTCCACAGAATCTTTAGCATACACCGCTGACCGTATTCGAATGACCAAAATGGCCGCCGCCACGTGTTCGGGTGCCGAATGGCGGCCACCCAGCGCTCGGCAATTAACCTGCAGTAACCTCACAGCCTGGGAGGTAAATTGCCTGCACACTTTAACTTCTGGGTGGTCCGCCTGTGTGGTACTTGGTTCAGTAAGCCCTATTTACTGAACCAAGTGGGAGAGAGCCAGGGGCAAGTTATTTTACAGGTCTGGGGACATAGTCTTAAAGGGGTATTGTTCAGCAAAGTCACAATATGTCCCCAGACGGTTCTTAAAGGGCCATACACACCCAATAAATGTTAATAAGTTTTCAGGGGCACAATCTTCCAGGGGCCATAGTCATGAGGCAGGAGGCTGGCAAACATGCTTCTCCACAATCCAGGGAAGCAGGGCAATTTCTCATTTAAAGGGCCAGTTACAAATAGCGATTTGTAACACATCTCCCCTTTGGGGGGAAGACTAACCAGGCACCTGACCTTCTGTCGGTCAGTGCCTCCGTTAGTCAATCCACCAACCCACAATAACCAAATGCCAGAGTAGCCCACCCACAACAAACAGGTACAAGGGTGACCCACCCACAAGACACAATTACTGCACCTGGGTATTTTGCTGTGGTGATGTGGTAACATGCTGTGGGGACTTGCGGGAGGGCAGAGGCCGACTGTACTCTGCCCTGCTGCCAGCTCTTCTGCTGGGATAGCCTGCAGGACATCAGGCTCTGGACCAGGGACAAAGGTAGGGCAGAGGCCGACTGCACTCTGCCCAGCTGCCAGCTCTTCTGCTGGGGTAGCCTGCAGGACATCAGGCTCTGGACCAGGGACAAAGGTAGGGCAGAGGCCGACTGCACTCTGCCCAGCTGCCAGCTCTTCTGCTGGGGTAGCCTGCGGGACATCAGGCTCTGGACCAGGGACAAAGGTAGGGCAGAGGCCGACTGCACTCTGCCCAGCTGCCAGCTCGTCTGCTGGGGTACTGAGACCATAGTCCGGCTCAGTAGCCAAGGGAACATGGACGTCAGTAGGGGTTAACATCGCCTCTGTTAACCCTGGTGCCACGCTAGGAGTTAGCTGGGGAGGGGAATTTGTACTTACCCCCTCCTCCTGTTGTCCCGGTGAGAGCAGTTGGGGATCTGGACAGGTTGTCCAGCATCCCTGGAGGTCAGGCACAGAGACCACGGTCCCATCTGCGCCGTCTGGGGGATTGGTGTCTCCCCTTGTTAGGGTAAGCTGCCGCTGGGGAGAGGGGGTGCTGTGCTCCTTTCCTGGAAACACAGGCTGCCGCTGGAGAGGGAGACCGCCTGTCTCCATTCCCGTAACATTGTCCTGTTGCTGTAGAGAGGGACCAACTGTCTCTGCTCTCTGTAGGACACATTGCTGCTGGGGGGGAAGGTCGACACCTTCGGCCCCCTGGGGTACACACTGCCGCTGGAGAGGGAGACCGCCTGTCTCCACTCCCTTACCATTGTCCTGTTGCTGTAGAGAGGGACCAACTGTCTCTGCTCTCTGTAGGACACACTGCTGCTGGGGGGGAAGGACGGCACCTTCGGCCCCCTGTGGTACACACTGCCGCTGGGGAGGAAGGACGACACCTTCGGCTCCCTGACACTCACTCTGGGGTTGGGGATCTTCCCAGTAAACCTCTACGATATCCTTCCAGCTGAAGGGCTCTAGACCTGGTTCTGCTTGTCGGGTAGGTTTGGGCTGCACGGAGCTGAGCAGGTGTAGGTAGTCTTGCTCCAGCTCCCACTCCCTTGTTACCAGGTGGGTCATGTCTTTTCTCACCTCGCGTTCGTCAGCCCAGACATACATGCCCATCCGGTAGTCGTATATGTCCCAAAACCTAAACTCCTCTGTGCTGCCGAAATCAAACTCCTCCGCCATGGCATCCTGAAGTAGGCCAGGACCATCATAATCATCCCCCTCTGGTAAGTCGTGCTCGGCTGTCCAGGGAGTAAGTCGGATGGTATGCCACCAGAGGGCCTGGTATGCGTTGTCTAGCCCGATCTCTCGCCATACCAGGGTCTCCAGTCTTGCCACCCACTCATCTAGGGGTTGCTCTCCCAATAGACCCATTCGCATTGCCACACGCTTCTGTAGCCGCTGCTCATCACTGGGGAGCCTCTCACCTCGCCGCCACTGGGCATCTTCCAGGGCATCATACCAGAGTTCCCTTCTGGCTGCATCCCTGTAATCTGCGGCCTCCTTCTCCTCCTCATCATGGAACGCTGTCCGCAAACCAGCTGATTCCATCCTGTTGTAGCCAGGGGCGCTGCCCAATGGCTAGCGTTGCCCTCAACTGTAACTCCAAATGTTACCAGTGTCTCTGAGCTGCTTCTCCTCGCACTAGGATGCCATCCCACCGCTGCCACCACTGTAACGGAGCTCCGTGTACCCCGACCGAGTACCCTCCGTTGATGGATGCTCCTAGCGCTCTCAGAGGACTCCAAGCACTGCAGACGACACCACAACCACCGCAGGCTCCACAACCGCCGTAGCTTAACTGGAGCCGCGCCGTCTTCCTTCCACCCTGGAATGAACCTTCAGCATTCAGGACCGTGTGGGGAAGATCTCTCCTCCTGAAGAGCGTATCCGGAACAAGCTCTTAAAAGAGCTAAGTGATTAAGAGCTCAGGGGAATATGCAGCGCATAGCAATCCCCAGTGTGATATAGCAGTTCCCTCCAATAACGAGACAAGGCTACGTATTGAGGGTCAGAAGAGGTCTGAGGACTGGAACACCCAGCCTGCTTTTTATTAGGATAAGGTACACACAGGACACTCCCAGGGGGAGGATGAAATTAACCAATAACAGCATAGTACAGCCCACAGGTTCCCTCCCCTCAGATAAACAGTTAAACCAATTATTACATACAATAAAAAATACAGTTTTTACACACACACTGTAACTTTAAAACCATACATCCAATTTCAATAAAAGTTGCATATTCAGACTCAGCATACATCAAACTTAAACCCTTCCAAAAATCAGCCAAATCCCTCCAGTGGATCAAAAGTTAGCTGGAAGTCCCTTTATGACCGACCGCAAGCACAATTTCCTGCCCAAAACAGTTCCATAGATTTGGGCTGTGCGGTCGGTCAATTTCATGCGAAAAAACGACCATTTCGAACGGGACTTAGTCTCTGGAGCTGCAAGTTCAGTATGGAAGAAGGTAAGGGTCAGCGGTGTTCGGCAAAATGTGTAGCCGATTTTAGTTCCACAGAATCTTTAGCATACACCGCTGACCGCATTCGAATGACCAAAATGGCCGCCGCCACGTGTTCGGCTGCCGAATGGCGGCCACCCAGCGCTCGGCAATTAACCTGCAGTAACCTCACAGCCTGGGAGGTAAATTGCCTGCACACTTTAACTTCTGGGTGGTCCGCCTGTGTGGTACTTGGTTCAGTAAGCCCTATTTACTGAACCAAGTGGGAGAGAGCCAGGGGCAAGTTATTTTACAGGTCTGGGGACATAGTCTTAAAGGGGTATTGTTCAGCAAAGTCACAATATGTCCCCAGACGGTTCTTAAAGGGCCATACACACCCAATAAATGTTAATAAGTTTTCAGGGGCACAATCTTCCAGGGGCCATAGTCATGAGGCAGGAGGCTGGCAAACATGCTTCTCCACAATCCAGGGAAGCAGGGCAATTTCTCATTTAAAGGGCCAGTTACAAATAGCGATTTGTAACAACAGGTTTCTCCATCTAATCAAATCCTCCACATATGGAGTGACCACATGGTCAGACTATGCGCCCTTGTTCTTAGAAATCTCCATACCATCCCTGCCTCTCACTCCCCCTAACTAAATTACCTTCTACTGAACAATGTTAACACCAATGAACAGTTGCAGGAGACTGCCCAGAGACACTTTGTGGAAAACACACATCCCGACACTACACTCACTATGCTCTAGGAGGCACATACATGTGTCCTAAGGGGAGAATTAATTAAAGCAGCCTCGACCCTGAAACGTAGGAAGGATTCACACATCCGGCAGCTAACTCAAGACATTAGAACACTTGAGGACCAACATAGCAGAGACAAATCATTAGCAACTTATAAAACATTTACTGCCAAAATGTCAGAACTAGCAACACTGCTAACATGATGGACTTCCTATATAGTCCTATATCGATTGACTAATTCCATCAATTGGGGTTTCGCCTTCCTCCACCAACCCTTGACCCAAGACTAGGATCCAGCTTCCAGTAGGTATACCTCTCCTAGTCCAGAGAGTGTAGCAGGAACAGCTCTTAGAAGAGCTAGTGATTATACTCAGGGGAGTATTGTGATATAGCAATCCCCATAGTGTAGTTCTCCAATCCCCCAAACATGAGCCAAGACTAGTGATGTCGCGAACATAAAATTTTCGGTTCGCGAACGGCGAACGCAAACTTCCACAAATGTTCGCAAACCGGCGAACCGGGCAAACCATCATAGACTTCAATGGGCAGGCGAATTTTAAAACCCACAGGGACTCTTTCTGGCCACAATAGTGAATGAAAAGTTGTTTCAAGGGGACTAACAACTGGACTGTGGCATGCCGGAGGGGGATCCATGGCAAAACTCCCATGGAAAATTACACAGTTGATGCAGAGTCTGGTTTTAATCCATAAAGGGCATAAATCACCTAACATTCCTAAATCACAATGGATATGGATTGACACCTGACATATGACATATTGACACCTTGACATATGGATTGACACCTGTCCTCAGAGACCCTGATACACACTGACACAGAGCAGAATAGGGACTGTTCCCCCTACATAGGGTCACTTGGCAGATATGGATTGACACCTATCCTAAGGATCCCTGATACACACTGACACAGAGCAGCATAGGGACTGTTCCCCCTACATAGGGTCACTTGGCAGATATGGATTGACACCTATCCTAAGGATCCCTGATACACACTGACACAGAGCAGAATAGGGACTGTTCCCCCTACATAGGGTCACTTGGCCGATATGGATTGACACCTATCCTAAGGATCCCTGATACACACTGACACAGAGCAGAATAGGGACTGTTCCCCCTACATAGGGTCACTTGGCAGATATGGATTGACACCTATCCTAAGGATCCCTGATACACACTGACACAGAGCAGAATAGGGGCTGTTCCCCCTACATAGGGTCACTTGGCAGATATAGATTGACACCTGTCCTCAGAGACCCTGATACACACTGACACAGAGCAGAATAGGGACTGTTCCCCCTACATAGGGTCACTTGGCAGATATGAATTGACACCTATCCTAAGGATCTCTGATACACACTGACACTGGTGGGTGGGGGCCATAAAAATAATGAGGGGGGTGACCTACTGTCCTCCCCCCGGCCCCCACCCCTGCGCGGTGGGTGGGGGCCATAAATCACAATGGGAGGAGGACCTACTGTCCTCCCCCCGCCCCCACCCCTGCGCGGTGGGTGGGGCCATAAAAATAATGAGGGGGGGACCTACTGTCCTCCCCCCGGCCCCCACCCCTGCGCGGTAGATGGGGGTCATAAATCACAATGGGGGGAGGACCTACTGTCCTCCCCCCGCCCCCACCCTTGCGCGGTGGGTGGGGGCCATACAAATAATGAGGGGGGACCTACTGTCCCCCCTCTTACCCCACCCCTGAGTGGTGGGTGGGGGCCCTAAATAAAAATCCCCCCCAATCAAAGGTGACTAGGGGTCCCCAAGCCCCTAGTCACCCACCCCCCACCCCAAAAAAAGTTACCCCCTACCTACGCCCCTCACCCTAAAAAATAGTGAAGGGGGAATAAAATAACTAACCTGTAAAGAAAAATTCAACTTACCATTTTTTCTAAAATCTTCTTTTTTCAGCCCCCAAAAAAGCCAAATAAAAAGCCATAAGAACCGACGCAATTTAAAAAACAAAAAAAAAAAAAAAAACGAGCGCAAAGAAAAATAATCCATCTTCACCCATGGAGGGCTCCGCGCAGACTGAGCTCTGCAGGGCGGGGGAAGGCTTATAAAGCCTTGCCACGCCCTGCAATTAGGCTAAGAACACTCTGATTGGCTGGTTTAAGCCAATCAGAGTGCTCTTTGTCATTTTACACAGCGTGGGAAAATTCCAAAGAACTTTCCCACGCTGTGTAAAATGACACAGAACACTCTGATTTGTTAGATTCCAAGCCCACCAATCACAGTGCTCTGTGTCATTTTACACAGCGTGGGAAAGTTCTTTGGAATTTTCCCACGCTGTGTAAAATGATCCCCTCACTATTTTTTAGGGTGAGAGGGGTAGGTAGGGGTTAACTTCTTTTGGGGTGGGTGACTAGGGGGGGATTTTTATTTAGGGCCCCCACCCACCACTCAGGGGTGGGGGCCAGGGGGAGGACAGTAGGTCCCCCCCTCATTATTTTTATGACCCCCACCCACGACGCAGGGGTGGGGGCAGGGGGAGGACAGTAGGTCCTCCCCATTGTGATTCATGGCCTCCACCCACCGCACATGGGTGGGGGCCGGGGGGGGACAGTAGGTCCCCCCCTCATTATTTTTATGGCCCCCACCCACCGCGCAGGGGTGGGGGCGAGGGGAGGACAGTAGGTCCCCCCCATTGTGATTTATGGCCCCCACCAACCGCGCAGGGGTGTGGGCAGGGGGGAGGACAGTAGGTGTCCCCCCCAGTGTGTATCAGGGTCCCTGAGGACAGGGGTCAATCCATATCTGCCAAGTGACCCTATGTAGGGGGAACAGTCCCTAGTCTGCTCTGTGTCAGTGTGTATCAGGGATCCTTAGGATAGGTGTCAATCCATATCTGCCAAGTGACCCTATGTAGGGGGAACAGTCCCTATTCTGCTCTGTGTCGGTGTCTGGGGGGAGTATCTGCAGTAATACAGAGTGTCTGGAGGGAGTATCTGCAGTAACACAGGGTGTCTGGAGGGAGTATCTGCAGTAACACAGAGTGTCTGGAGGGAGTATCTGCAGTAACACAGGGTGTCTGGAGGGAGTATCTGCAGTAACACAGAGTGTCTGGAGCGAGTATCTGCTGTAACACAGGGTGTCTGGAGCGAGTATCTGCTGTAACACAGGGTGTCTGGGGGAGTATCTGCAGTAACACAGGGTGTCTGGAGGGAGTATCTGCAGTAACACAGAGTGTCTGGAGCGAGTATCTGCTGTAACACATGGTGTCTGGAGCGAGTATCTGCTGTAACACAGGGTGTCTGGGGGAGTATCTGCAGTAACACAGGGTGTCTGGAGGGAGTATCTGCAGTAACACAGAGTGTATGGAGGGAGTATCTGCAGTAACACAGAGTGTCTGGTGGGAGTATCTGCAGTAACACAGAGTGTCTGGAGGGAGTATCTGCAGTAACACAGAGTGTCTGGAGGGAGTATCTGCAGTAATACAGAGTGTCTGGAGGGAGTATCTGCAGTAATACAGAGTGTCTGGATGGAGTATCTGCAGTAACACAGGGTGTCTGGAGGGAGTATCTGCAGTAATACAGGGTGTCTGGAGGGAGTATCTGCAGTAACACAGAGTGTCTGGAGGGAGTATCTGCAGTAACACAAGGTGTCTGGAGGGAGTATCTGCAGTAACACAGAGTGTCTGGAGCGAGTATCTGCTATAACACAGGGTGTCTGGAGCGAATATCTGCTGTAACACAGGGTGTCTGGGGGAGTATCTGCAGTAACACAGGGTGTCTGGAGGGAGTATCTGCAGTAACACAGAGTGTCTGGAGGGAGTATCTGCAGTAACACAGAGTGTCTGGAGGGAGTATCTGCAGTAACACAGAGTGTCTGGAGGGAGTATCTGCAGTAATACAGAGTGTCTGGAGCGAGTATCTGCTGTAACACAGGGTGTCTGGGGGAGTATCTGCAGTAACACAGGGTGTCTGGAGGGAGTATCTGCAGTAACACAGAGTGTCTGGAGGGAGTATCTGCAGTAACACAGAGTGTCTGGAGGGAGTATCTGCAGTAACACAGAGTGTCTGGAGGGAGTATCTGCAGTAATACAGAGTGTCTGGAGGGAGTATCTGCAGTAATACAGAGTGTCTGGATGGAGTATCTGCAGTAACACAGGGTGTCTGGAGGGAGTATCTGCAGTAACACAGGGTGTCTGGAGGGAGTATCGGCAGTAACACATGGTGTCTGGAGGGAGTATCTGCAGTAGCACAGAGTGTCTGGGGAGAGTATCTGCAGTAACACAGAGTGTCTGGGGGGAGTATCTGCTTGTAACATTTATATGCACACAAAAAAAAAATTGAAAACAAAAAAAATGGTTGCAGCTTCCGAATGAATCTAAAATGGATGCTGTCCAGGAGGTGGGAGGGTCTGGGAGGACGGGTGTGCCGCTGATTGGCTGGAATGTGTCTGCTGACTGTGAGGTACAGGGTCAAAGTTTACTTTGGGACATCTCTATCCATCACTTAATATTGTACTTGGTAATGTGAGCTGCTCGGCCACTGAAACCCATTTCAAGAAACTCCATTTTAGATTCATTTGGAAGCTGCATTCTTAGTGAGAGGAGGGACAGTGTAGCTGCTGCTGATTTAATAGGGAAATCGATAGCTAGGCTAGTGTATCCAGTGTCCACTACAGTCCTGAAGGACTCATCTGATCTCTGCTGTAAGGACAGCACCCCAAAAAGCCCTTTTTAGGGCTAGAACATCAGTCTGCTTTTTTTTTCCCTGTGTAATCTAATTGCAGTTGCCTGCCTGCCAGCGTGTGTGTCAGGCTCACAGCGTATACTGTGTCCACTTGCCCAGTGCCACCACTCATATCTGGTGTCACAATATCTTGCATTTAAAAAACAACAGCTTTTTTTACTGTAATATAATAGCAGTCAGTTTCCTTCACACGTGTGCGTTTCAGGGCCTGCCAGGGCACAGTGTCACACCAGTGCAACTCATATCTGGTGTAACAGTAGGGTACATAAAAAAATAAAATAAAATAGAAATTGCTACCTTTGCTGAGTTGTCAGATCCAAGTGAAGCGGTTGATGATGACGATGCGTCCGTGGATGTCACGTGGGTGCCCACTAGAAGAGAAGAAGAACAGGGGGAAAGTTCAGATGGGGAGACAGAGAGGAGGAGGAGACGAGTTGGAAGCAGGGGGAGGTCATCGCAAGGAGCTAGTGGCACAGTCAGACAGCATGCATCGGCACCCGGGGTCAGCCAGACAGCACGCCAATCAACTCATGCTGTTGCCACCACCAGAATGCCGCCATTGCAGAGCTCAGCAGTGTGGCATTTTTTTTGTGTGTCTACCTCTGACAACAGCGATGCCATTTGCAACCTGTGCCAAAAGAAACTGAGTCGTGGGAAGTCCAACACCCACCTAAGTACAACTGCTTTGCGAAGGCACATGATTGCAAATCACAAACACCTATGGGATCAACACATGAGTACAAGCAGCACACAAACTCAAAGCTGACATCCTCCTCCTGGTCCAGCATCTTCAGCCACGTCAACCACTGCTGTCCTCCTTGCCCCCTCTCAACCATCCGCCACCACGTCTCTCGCCTTGAGCAGTTCCTGCTCATCTGCCCACAGTCAGGTGTCTGTCAAGGACATGTTTGAGCGTAAGAAGCCAATGTCACAAAGTCACCCCCTTTCCCAGCGTCTGACAGCTGGCTTGTCTGAACTATTAGCCCGCCAGCTTTTACCATACAAGCTGGTGGAGTCTGAGGCGTTCAAAAAATGTGTAGCTATTGGGACACCACAGTTTTTTTTTGCACAATTTATTTGCACAAAAGGCAATCCCCAACCTGTACTCTATTGTGCAAAAGGAAGTAATGGCATGTCTGGCACACAGTGTTGGGGCAAGGGTCCATCTGACCACTGATACCTGGTCTGCAAAGCATGGTCAGGGCAGGTATATCACCTACACTGCGCATTGGGTAAACCTGCTGACGGCTGCCAAGCATGGAATGTGTGGCTCTGCAGAGGAGTTGGTGATACCGCCACGACTTGCAGGCAGGCCTGCTGCCACCTCCTCTACTCCTCCTACTCCATCCTCTTCCATAACCTCCTCGGCTGAGTCCTCTTCTGCTGCTGCGTCTTGCTCCACATCAACGGCACCCCACCAGCTCCCCAGGTACTATTCCACATCCCGGATACGGCAGAGTCACGCCGTCTTGGGGTTGACTTGCCTGAAAGCAGAGAGTCACACCGGACCAGCACTCCTGTCCGCCCTGAACGCACAGGTGGATCAGTGGCTGACTCTGCACCAACTGGAGATCGGCAAAGTGGTTTGTGACAACGGAAGAAATTTGTTGGCGGCATTGAATTTGGGCAAGTTGACACATGTGCCGTGCATGGCACATGTGTGTAATTTGATCGTACAACGCTTTGTGCATAAGTACCCAGGCTTACAGGACGTCCTGAAGCAGGCCAGGAAGGTGTGTGGCCATTTCAGGCGTTCCTACACGGCCATGGCGCACTTTTCAGATATCCAGCGGCGAAACAACATGCCAGTGAGGTGCTTGATTTGCGACAGCCCGACACGTTGGAATTCAACACTCCTAATGTTCGACCGCCTGCTCCAACAAGAAAAAGCCGTTAACGACTATTTGTATGACCGGGGTGCTAGGGCAGCCTCTGCGGAGCTGGGAATTTTTTTGCCACATTACTGGACGCTCATGCGCAATGCCTGTAGGCTCATGCGTCCTAGTCAGTCGCACCGAAGGCACCATCAGCGACATCATACCATTTGTTTTCTTCCTGGAGCGTGCCCTGCGAAGAGTGCTGGATCAGGCCGTAGATGAGCATGAAGAGGAAGAGTTGTGGTCACCATCACCACCAGAAACAGCCTTATCAGCATCGCTTGCTGGACCTGCGGCCAGGGCCGGACTGGCCCACCGGGATACCGGGAAATTTCCCGGTGGGCCGCGGCACCTGGGGGCTGCAGAGGTATGTGCCACCGGGTAGCCGGTCCGGTGGCACACTCAGAGGGGGCCGGCCGCTTTCCACGCTGGTGCCGCCGGGCCGGGTGGCAGCCTCGCTGGTCCGGCGGCACTTCTAATGCTGGTGACGGAGCGAGGAGGAGGGAGGAGCATGTCTCTGTACCATGCTCCCTCGCGGTTCCCACAATTCACAGCACAGGAACCGCGAGGGAGCATGGTACAGAGACATGCTCCTCCCTCCTCCTCGCTCCGTCCCCAGCATTAGAAGTGCCGCCGGACCGGCGAGGCTGCCACCCGGCCCGGCGGCACCAGCGTGGAAAGCGGCCGGCCCCCTCTGCCTCACTCCTCTCAGGTAAATGGAGGGGTATTATAGAGACCCAAATGGGGGGGGGGGGGTATTATAGAGACCCAAATGGGGGGGGGGTATTATAGAGACCCAAATGGGGGGGGTATTATAGAGACCCAAATGGGGGGGGTATTATAGAGACCCAAATGGAGGGAGGGGGGGTATTATAGAGACACAAAGGGGAGGGGTATTATAGAGACACAAAGGGGGGGGTATTATAGAGACACAAAGGGGGGAGGGGTATTATAGAGACACAAAGGGGGAGGGGTATTATAGAGACACAAAGGGGGGGAGGGGTATTATAGAGACACAAAGGGGGAGGGGTATTATAGAGACACAAAGGGGGAGGGGTATTATAGAGACACAAAGGGGGGGAGGGGTATTATAGAGACACAAAGGAGGGGAGGGGTATTATAGAGACACAAAGGGGGGGTATTATAGAGACACAAAGGGGGAGGGGTATTATAGAGACACAAAGGGGGAGGGGTATTATAGAGACACAAAGGAGGGGGGTATTATAGAGACACAAAGGAGGGGAGGGGTATTATAGAGACACAAAGGAGGGGGGTATTATAGAGACACAAAGGAGGGGAGGGGTATTATAGAGACACAAAGGGGGGAGGGGTATTATAGAGACACAAGGGGGGAGGGGTATTATAGAGACACAAAGGGGGAGCGGTATTATAGAGACACAAAGGAGGGGGGTATTATAGAGACACAAAGGAGGGGAGGGGTATTATAGAGACACAAAGGGGGGAGGGGTATTATAGAGACACAAGGGGGGAGGGGTATTATAGAGACACAAAGGGGGAGGGGTATTATAGAGACACAAAGGAGGGGAGGGGTATTATAGAGACACAAAGGAGGGTATTATAGAGACACAAAGGGGGGAGGGGTATTATAGAGACACAAAGGGGGGTATTATAGAGACACAAGGGGGTATTATAGAGACACAAAGGGGGAGGGGTATTATAGAGACACAAAGGGGGGTAATATAGAGACACATAGGGGGGTAATATAGAGACACAAGGGGGGTAATATAGAGACACAAGGGGGGTAATATAGAGACACAAGGGGGGGTAATATAGAGACACAAGGGGGGGTAATATAGAGACACAAGGGGGTGAAATATAGACACAAGGGGGGGTAATATAGAGACACAAGGGGAGGGGGGGAATAAAACAGATAGGGAAGAAAGAGACAGTGGGAGAATAGAGAGAGACAGAGGGGGAGGGAGAGTGAGACAAAAGGGGAGAAAGAGGGGGATAGAGAGATGGTAGAGAGGGAGAGAGAGACAGGGAAAAGAGGGAAAAAGAGACAGAGGGGAAGAGAGAGATACACAAGGGGAGAGGGAGAAAGAGGCAGAGGGGGAAGAGAGTGACTGGGAAGGAGAGGGGTGACATGGACATAGAGGAGCAGAGAGGGGGAGAAATATATATATATATATATATATATATATATATATATAATATGACTGGTGGATCCAGGGGGGGGCAACGGGCAATTGCCCTTTCCCCCCCCAGATGCTCTCCCCTGCTGGCCAATGCAAGGCTGGCACTGTCCAAGCACCATGTGCCTTCACGGACCGGAGGGGAGATCAGAGATCTCCCTCCCTGTTCTGGAGGCACCATGCAGGCAGCCGGCAGGGGAGGGAGGAAGAGAGGACCCGGGAGCTCAGCCTACAGCTCCTCCGGGTCCTTCTTATGCGAGTACAGAGCGTTGCCGCGGTTACAGTGGCAACGCTCCAGCTCTCGCGAGAGTGAACTCTAGCGCTGGAGCTACGGGCTAGAGTTCACTCTCACCACTGCGACCTCTAGCCCCATACACACACCCAGACCCCCCATACACACATTGCCCCACCCACCCTACACACTGAACCTTTCACACAAACTGCACTCCTCACACATTGCACCACTGCTCCTATACCCTACTACAGGCCCATATCCCAGCAGACCCCAGGTAAGTTGTCAAACTGTTCTTAAACGGTTTGACTACTTACTCTGGGAGTGGGTCCCAGCACTCCTGGCACCATAACCACTACACAGAGCAGTAGTGGTTATTGTGCATGGATTATTTCTTTAAATCTATAAGTGCCCCTCCCGTGATCAGGCTCTGGATCCGCCACTGGTTGGAGTAATCATTTTTAATCTTAAATTATCTTTTCTAACGCTGTATTTGCACACTATGCTGGCGCGACGCAATATGGGGCTGGTAAATAATTTTTTTCCAGGGCTGCTTTTAATTCCCAGTCCGGCCCTGCCTGCGGCAACGCTGGAAGAAGATTGTGAGGAAGAGGAGTCAGAGGAGGAATGTGGCTTTGAGGAGGAGGAGGAAGACCAACCACAACAAGCATCCCAGGGTGCTCGTTGTCACCTATCTGGTACCCGTCGTGTTGTACGTGGCTGGGGGGAAGAACATACCTTCAGTGAGATCACTGAGGATGAGGAACAGGACATGAGTAGCTCGGCATCCAACCTTGTGCAAATGGGGTCTTTCATGCTGTTGTGCCTGTTGAGGGACCCTCGTATAACAAGGCTGAAGGAGAACGACCTGTACTGGGTGTCCACGCTAGTACACCCCCGGTATAAGCAGAAAGTGCCTGAAATGTTACCGAATTACCGCAAGTCGGAAAGGATGCAGCAGTTCCAAAAAAAATTCAAAAGTATGCTTTACACAGCGTATAAGGGTGATGTCACAGCACAATGGGAATCTAACAGGGGAAGAGGTGAAAGTAATCCTCCCACGACCACGCCGGCAAGGACAGGACGCTTTACAGACGTGTTGTTGATGGAAGACATGCAGAGCTTTTTAAGTCCTACGCATCGACACAGCCCTTCGGGGTCCACCCTCAGAGAACGACTCGACCGACAGGTAGCAGACTACCTCGCCTTAACTGCAGATATCGACACTCTGAGGAGCGATGAACCCCTTGACTACTGGGTGTGCAGGCTTGACCTGTGGCCTGAGCTATCCCAATTTGCGATAGAACTTCTGGCCTGCCCCTCTTCAAGTGTCCTGACAGAAAAGACCTTCAGTGCAGCAGGAGGTATTGTCACTGAGAATATAAGTCACCTAGGTCAAAAAAGTCTAGATTACCTCACCTTTATTAAGATGAATGAGGGATGGATCCCGAAGGGACTGACAGTGGGCTATACATTCGACTAAAAAAGGCCTGATGAGGGGGACGTAACAGGGATTAAACTGATAAGAATAGTACTACTTAACACACCACTCCTATCTGGTGGCACATTAGATTACACGCGCAGTGCCCCAAATTTGAAGTAGGAGGACCAACCATGCATCTTTTTCCATCTCCCGGTTCCTAAAATCAATGCCATATAAACAGGGATTAAACTGATAGGAATAGTACTACTTAACACACCTTATAATAACGCAGAGAGAGGCAACGCAGAGAGAGGAGTCTGAAGAAGAGGAGTCAGAGGAGGAAGGTGGCTTTGAGGAGGTGGAAGACCAAACACAGCAGGCGTCCCAGGGGGCTTGTTGTCACCTTTCGGGGACCCTTGGTGTTGTACGCGGCTGGGTTTTTATGGATTAAAACCAGACTCTGCGTCAACTATGTAATTTTCCATGGGAGTTTTGCCATGGATCCCCCTCCGGCATGCCACAGTCCAGGTGTTAGTCCCCTTGAAACAACTTTTCCATCACTATTGTGGCCAGAAAGAGTCCCTGTGGGTTTTAAAATTTGCCTGCCTATTGAAGTCTATGGCGGTTCGCCCGGTTTGCCCGGTTCGCCCGTTCGCGAACATTTGCGGAAATTCGCGTTTGCCGTTTGCGAACGGAAAATTTTATGTTCGCGACATCTCTAGTGATGGATTGAGTAGAGTGAAGCATGCCACCACTGGCCAATGGAGCAGTGGAAATGTGTTATATAGAGTGACAATTTATACTTCTATGTTTGATGGTATGACAGCATTGTGCCATCTGTAAAGTTTGGTGAAGGAGGGATAATTGTATGGGGCTGTTTTTCAGAGATTGGGCCAGGCCCCTTACTTCCAGTGAAGGGAAATCTTAATGCTTCTGCATACCAAGACATTTTGGACAATATTATGCTTCCAATTTTGTGGGAACAGTTTGTGGAAGGCCCTTTTCTATTTCATCATTGTGTCCCAGTGCACAAAGCAAGGTCCATGAAGACATGGTTGGGTTAGTTTTTTTGTGGAAGAACTTAACTGGCACACACAGAGCCCTGACCTCAGCCCCATCAAACACCTTTGGGATAAACTGGAACAGAGATTGAGATCTAGGCATTCTCATCCAACATCAGTTCCTGACCTCACAAATTGGGGAGGAGGGGCAACAACATATTAATGTCCATGTATTTAGAATGAGTTGTCATAAAAGTCCCTGTTGGTGTAATGGTCAGGTGTCCCAATACTTTTGTCCATACAGTGTATGTATGCATGCATAATGACTAAAACCAGTCATCTGTACCAAGATGTTCTTGATAACTTCCATTCTACAAATGGGTAAAAATGTAAGAATTAGAATAGCTCCAGAATCTCTCCAGATTTGGTAAAAAAAAAAAGAAAAGTCGAGCTAGCTTAATACCTTATTTTCCCCAAACCAAATTATTGGACATTATTGGAAGTCGTCCAGACATTAAACCCATATGACCCAAACATGTTTGCTTTTTTCAACTTAAGGACAGAGGAGTTTAGGGAGTTTGTTCATGAAACTAACACTTTTTCTCAGCCTATTTCAGCTAAATTTGCAATTCCTGTGTCAACTGTCTGCAATTTACAGTTTAGTGAATAAATAACAGGAGATAAAATGTTGTGCATTTAATACAAAGTAATACAATCTGAGCGGGATATTCGCCTGTATTAATAATTATCATTAATTAACTAATCAGCAATATTAACATTTATACTTCAGTTCTTAGTGGTGAAACATCAACTGATCTACAAGAACATATACTGCTTGTATAAGGCCTTGTCATTTTTAATGTTTTTATTATAATGATGCTTTTAATGTGTTATGTTTTAATGTTGTTAGTGTTCTGTAATTGTATTAATATTCATAACATTAACTAATTCATTCTCTGGTGTTGAGGCACAATTTCATGTTTTCTGTTTGATCTTCACCTTTTCAAACAGATCTGTTTCAGTTCACAGATGGTAATTGTTTTTGAAATGGACTGTGGGGTTTAAATATGTACTATGGCAACAAAGATGATTTCAATTCAGTGTTGAGCCTCCAGCACATTTTTAATTCATGTCAGAAGGAATGAAGAGGATCAAGTTTATATTTTTGTATTATCTGTCAGAGAAGGAAAAGGGGTGTCTTGAGTGTGGCAATTAGTTTAGAAACCTCCATTTTTTTTTATATGCATAATTCCACGGTTATGTGAATCTTACCATGGCAGAGGGGTTGGTATCTCTGTATTATGAGTATACACGGAAGGAGTGAGTGGGGCATCCATGCTTTGGAAGACCTACGAAGACAAGTGACGTAATTAATATATGTTTTACATTCCTAGGTTGGTAAAGGTAATGATAATGTGATGGTTAGCAGATAGTGAAAGCAAATAGTGAAAGCCCAGGAATCCTGGGCTTTTTTCCTTTAATTGTCTTATCCAGCTATTCTTAAAGTAGTATGTATTGTTTTTCTTGCAGTTTTATCATCCTTATGCTCCTTGTATCTTAAAGGGACATTATAGTCACCAACATAACTACAGTTTAATGTACTTCGTCTGGTGACTATTGCATGTCCTTGCAGGCTTTCACATTACTGCCTAGGAATACTTCAAGTAGCAGTTGTGGCTGAACCGCTGCCGTTCATACATTTCCCCTCTCTTTATTATGTGTGTTGCCCTATGTGTTAGCATATTGTGCCCTCTCCCATTCACCTCCCGAACGGGCACCACCCCAATGGCCCATTTAGAATGCCTGTTAGAACATCCATTAGAACGTTTGCACCCTGACATAGTGCCAAAACCGCAAGGGAAACCTTGGCACATGTCCTACCCTGGGTGGCCACCCTTTCGTATAGACAAACGCCATCCAGGGCATTCATAATTTGCTTCCCTCCTCATTTGGGAACAGAACGAAGACCTCCCCACGTCCCCCATTGGAATGTTCACACCAATCAATTAGAACGTTAACACTCGCAACATAATTGTGAAACCGCAAGGTAAGTAATTAATGAGTTCTTCACTGGGTGACCCCCATTCGTATAGAAGAACGACACACATGGAGAAATTGGTAGGAGACGCTTCCCTTGCATGGTTTCACACAGGGACCCCGCGAACGGAGGCTGTTCAAACCAGGTACCATTGTGGACGTCCCTGAGGTTGGTGTGAGCACCATTTTGGGGCACGGGCTAGTTTGGGGGGCTTTCTGTGCCTTGAAGTCAAAGAGGCTAAAGCCTTTTCCCGTGCTTAGACTCCCAAGTACAGAGGCTCCAGGGATGAAGACCCCCCCTGACATCTGAAGTGGGAGACCCTTGATTTGGGTGGCAGGAACAAGGGAGAAAGGGAGTGAAGTCTAAGTGGGTACTGAGCGACTGACGAAAGTGAATTAGCGGAGGTAACCGGTCAGGCCACTAAAGGTACTTCCTGTGTCAGTGCCACTGGCATTCAGCGTCTCCACATTTTTCACGGAGGAGCTGAATGTTCCCCATAGAGATACATTGATTCGATGCATCCCTATGAGGAGATGCTAATTGGTGCAGTGTGTTTTTTTTGCTGCATATGCAAAATAGTCTCCAAATGTTTTACTATGAGAAAGCATTGACTTGGCTGTGATCATCAAGTTTAATGATCTCAGCCATGGAGGCCGAGCTAGGTGGGGCCAGCTGTGGCGTGGGAGTTAAGATGAATAAAATCACCTTTTTATAACAAAGAGAGTGGGGCTGTGGACCTAAACAGTTATTTTACCACTTTAGTGTCAGAAATACATGTTTGTGTTCCTTTAATGACTGTTATATTCCACCATTAACTCTTGCATTTATGTATATTTATTATCTTTTCTTCCTTGCACCAGATCTCAATAGCTGCACACCTCCATTTTGTTCCCCTTTGTCCATGATGTCTGCAGTTTGCAATTCTATGGGATTCTTTTGACTGAAGGATTGTGGGTAAATTAGCTTAGCAAATGAAATAGAGCTCCATTTCGTCCAAAAGGTTGCCAAATGTCAAACTCCCCATAAGAAAAAGTAGTGCCTACTAGTGTGAATTTAAAAAAAAAATAAAAACAAGCATTAATTGATAAGAAGCACATTTACTAATGTGTAAAATATTACAGGATTGTATAGTGAATATTCTCCCATTTGTCATTTCTTTGTGCATTTAACCCAATTAGATTGTTGTGGCACAAAGTTATCCCTTAACAGCAACTGTTTGACAGTGTCCACTATCTACTTTGCTTCTTCTCATTTACTGTAGTTAATCTATTGCCATATAAGCAACTCCCGAGGTCACAGAAGTCTCTGTTAATCTTTTTGTAAATGGAGAGTTGTGTTTTATTGGATTAGCAGAGGACAATTTCTCAGCCCCCGCTTGTACTGTTTCTTACATTACGACCACGAACCAATAAATGAAGGGGAAAAAAAATACCATCAGCTTATTATAAATGTAAAGGTTACACAAGAGAAGATTGATGAGAATCACAATTACTGAAATCAATAGCGCTTTTCTTCCTTTCTGTTTGGAGAGAAAAGAAAAAAAAAAGACAAAAGGAAAGAAAATTACCTTCTACAGCCTGAAGTCAATGGCAATTATTTGCTGTTATTATTATTTAATCTATTTAAGTTTTTGAGAGCTGTTAGCTTAGATTGGGAGATTTCATGAAAGTTGTCATTAACAAAATTGTATCCAGTTGAGCTGTGTTTGTCCAGTTAGTGTAACTGCTACATCTGATGTTTAGTGGATAACCCACACTTTGCAAGCTAACTTTCTTTAACACCTTCAGTGCTGAAGTGTCTAACAGGGCGTGATGTCTCACAGAACTTCAGTACTGGAACCTATACAATTGAGTTCCATCCTCAATGCACTGTGTATTCTATTTTCATGATAGTTTACTTTACTTTAAATTGAGGCTTCTGAGCTCCATGAGTGACGTGTTGTGTTCCCTTGTCAGGCTAAGTGCATCGTCTTCTATTATGTAACCTTAATCGAGCTTCAAAACTTTACTGTGCAAGCTGCATACTCATTACATGTTTATGTGGTATTGTCAGCACTGTACTAAATTGTTTATAGCTTTTGTACCACAATAAAAATATCGATTGACAAAAAAAAAATGAATAGATCATCTTCAACCCAGATTTTCCATTAATGCTAAAAAAAAAAACTTTAGAGCTAGAAATCAGTATTTATGTGTTTAATTATATTTTTAAATGATTTGTTAGCACATGATGTAGTAGACATTTCAGAAGAATACTAAAATAATACTAAAAAAATCAATGTGAATATTAAAAAAAAATAACTACAAAATCTAATCACATTATATACAGTTTGTGTTCTGCTCAGAATAATAACTGTGTGTTATTATTATGTGCTCTCGTGTCATTTTTTTTATTTCATATACTCTATGCTCTATAAATCAAATGGCAACCTATACTAACAATCTTCAGTTCGGCAGTATGGCAATTTGACACATGTCCCATTTGGTTTGGTTTTGTATTTGACTAAGGCAATATGTTATCTATATCTTTTTTACCCTTTCAATACCAGAAAGAGGAACCCAGTATATGTAATAACAAAAAATCTGTATATTTGTTTGGAATTCTGCTCGCAAGTTGCATGCAGATTCTTTTTCCTTTGTTTCAGAACTTGGGACCACCATCCTTAAAATGTGAATTAAAACATTTATGCTAACGTTCCATAAAATTAACTGTTGCAAGCCTAGTCTCACCCACCATGAACTTCCAAATTCCATTTCATCCATCACCAAGCTCGGAGTAATACGGAAATCACAAAGCATGGTGTGCAGCCGTAGATTTGAAAACACATTTTCCAAAATATGTAGCACAGAAAATGAGTGAGATTTTTCACAGCTTTTCCTGTTGTTATTCAAAATGGAAAAATAAATGTAAAAAATAGGAACGGATTGATAAAAGGTAGCAAAACGATTTGCACATGAAAAAGCTGGAAAAATTGTTGAGTGGGGGAATATTTCTAATCCAGATATTCAGGGCAGACATTTAAAATTCCCTTTTTTTTAATTTAATTTAACTCCTCTTCTGTTGTTTAGGCAACAAGCAAATTTACTTTGTCTAAATTTAGCCTCTAAATTGCTTCTACAATCTTCTCCAATAAACACGACAAATACACCTCTCCTGGCTTGATGGTGTATTAAAGCACCTTTAACAAACAATTCTGGAACCAAAGTCGATAACATAATACATACAAATACATGACACCCAAATAGTTTATTGAAACTAGTGAGAAACACTCGCCATATTATCCACCTGGAACGTAATTGGTTAATGACACACCTGTCATTATTAATGCACTTGGCTGTCTATAACTTTCCACCTGTGATGTATTTAAAAAGCCTACAAAGGCCCCACTATGGAGACCATCTTAATGTATATAGTTCTACCCAAGTTACTTCTTCCCCCTCTTCTCTGACTTGTCCCACTTCCCTAACAATATACCGACAACAAGACAGACTTATGCACGCTCTGCCAGGCTTGGATACTGGTCTGACACCATACCAATTGCCTTACTACACTACCCAGATAATACTGGGGATAACCACCAGGCCTAATGAAGAGACATACCAATTGCTCAAACCCTTGACATGTAAGGGAATCCCGTATACGCATAATAATCATAATCACAATTATACACTCCATGAATATGGCTCTTAATGTCTTCTCCTTAAATGCCAAGGGCCTCAATTCCCCTCATAAACGGCGGCTTGCGCTCAAGGAGGCCAAACAACATAGAGCACACGTTGCGTTCTATCAAGAGACTCACTTCCAATCACTGCATACACCTACTTTTAAATCCAAAAATTTTCCGATAGGATACCATAGCACATATAGGAAAAAGAAACGGGGAGTCACGATCCTAATAAGTAGCGAAGTCTCATTCCAATTGATTAAAAAAATCAGCGATAAGAAAGGGAGGTACCTGATTCTGCAATGCATAATTAATAATACTCAATACACACTGGTCAACCTCTATGGTCCACACAACGACCAGCATATTTTCTTAGATTATGTTTTATCTCTTACACATGCTCACAAATATGGCAACATTATCGCTGGTGGTGACACCAACTTTCTTATAGATCCCCTTTTGGATACCACTTCATCCTCACAGGTAGCGCAGGCAACGTCACGTCGGAGACAACGTAACACCACACTGATAGCTAATACTCTTCTCACTCACGGATTCATCGATGCATGGAGAGCCCTAAATCCTCTTGGAAAAGATTACACACACCATTCATTAGTCCACAATACCTATTCAAGAATTGACCGCTTCCTCATCCCAACAACGCAGTTAGCGCAGATCACAAAGGCCACCATAGGTATTACTACCTGGTCTGACCACGCCCCGATCACGATTGCATACATGACTCAACACCCAATCTCTGGCAATAGGTCGTGGCGACTCAATGACACGCTCCTTAGGGACCACACGTTTGTTACACAGATCAAAGGGGATTTGGAGACGTATTTCGCCACTAATGATACGGCAGATATAGAAATAGACACACTTTGGCAAGCTCACAAAGCGGTCCTCCGTGGTCAATTCATTAGACAAGCAAGCTACAACAAACGTCAACGCATGAAAAATTACACAGAGACGATAACCAAGCTGGCGGAACTTACCCGCATAAACAAAACATCACCAACACATTCCATAACCAAGCAAATCCTCCACCTACAAGCAAAACTAGGGGATATGGAACTCGCGAAAACTACTTATTTTCTGACTAAAATGAAGCATAAATTCTTTAAAGAAGGCAATAGAGCAGGCAAAATTTTAGCGGCCCAACTAAAGGCGCGAACGACACAGTCTAAAATTGCATTTATACATGACCGTGAGGGCCGAAAAATTACCAATCCGCAGGAAGTAGTGGAGGAATTTGGCAAATACTATAGTGATTTATACAACTTAGCACACAATAGCGAAACACATTCCCCTAATCAGGCTGATATCGATAAATTCCTCCAGGATATCCATCTCCCTGCCCTATCGGCGGAAGATTGTTGCAGGTTGACACAACCGTTTCAGGCTCAAGAAATCCTAGATATAATCAACCAATTGCCGAAACAAAAATCGCCTGGGCCAGACGGATTCACTAATCTCTATTATCACACCTTCAAAAACATTTTAGCGCCATACATGACAAATCTATTTAATAGATGCTTCCAGTTGGGATCTATGCCTATGGAGATGCTAAAGGCACATATTTCTACATTACCGAAACCAGGGAAGCCCCCTACACACTGTGCCAACTTCCGACCCATTTCGCTTTTAAATTGCGATACCAAAATTTATGCCAAACTAATAGCGAATAGGATAGCATCGATACTCCCGAATTTAATACATAACGATCAATCGGGATTTATAAAAGGTAGACAAGGCTCGGATAACACTAGGAAACTCTTGAATATACTCTCCCACATTGAAGAAGCAGGCATGGAAAGTTTATTGTTAGCCTTAGACGCTGAAAAGGCGTTTGATAGACTCCATTGGGGATATATGTCCTCGGTGTTAGCTAAATATAGGTTCCCACCGGAATTAATCCAGGGGATCATGACTCTATATAATAACCCGTCTGCCCAAGTGTCTCAATCCGGCTTTCTCTCCACATCCTTTAGCCTTACCAACGGAACCCGTCAAGGGTGCCCCCTATCTCCCCTTCTTTACATAATTGCTCTGGAACCTTTAGCTATTAAGATTAGACAAGACCCGACCATCACCGGCATCAAAATCAAGAGTTCTGAATATCGCATGACTATGTTTGCTGATGACATCCTCTTAACCCTGAGCGACCCGGAGTCATCCCTACCTAGGCTTATGTCATTATTACACGAATTTGGACGCATCTCCTATTATAAATTGAACACTACCAAAACGCAAGCTTTACCATTACACATACCCACGTCATGCATACAAAACCTCCGTGCCACATTTCGCTTTGACTGGCGGCAGAAATATATCACATATTTGGGAGTTAAATTAGCTTTGCACACACAGTCAATGATAGCATTAAATTATAACCCCCTCCAACACACTTGCGTTTCCAGCTTCCAGAAGTGGAGACAAGTCAAGCTGTCATGGTTAGGCAGGCTACACACCACTAAAATGATATTATTACCTAAAATCCTGTACATATTCCGCATGTTGCCGCTACAAGTTCCGCCTAGTTACTTCAAATCACTACAAACTACCTTGAACAGATTTATTTGGGACGGCAAAAAACCTAGACTACCCCTCTCCTTACTCCAAACCACTCAATCGGGAGGAGGCTTAGGCCTCCCGAAGCTCAGCACGTATTATGAAGCAGCCATTCTCGAATCAGCAATACGACTACATGCGACTCCACACATGTTCCAATGGGTAGACATGGAGAGAGATCGAGTCTCCACATCTTCACTGAAAACTATCTTGTGGACACCGAAGATATATCGAAAGAGAGGGTCATTGTGGTACCCTACCACCTCGTTAACAATGAAGATATGGGATAAGTTCCTAACTACCAAACCTGACAAGGGAAAATACAGTGTACATGCCCCTCTGGAAGCAATAGAGGAACTCTCACCATGGCTCTCACTAAAACCCTGGATGGCGCACGGTATCCGACGAGTTGGAGATGTGTGTTCAAGGTCAGGGATTTTAGCTTTCCCGGATCTACAAGAGAAATATAATTTGCCAAACTCCCTTATCTTCCCATACCTACAATTGAAAAGCATTGTACACGACAAGATAAACCTGCAAAAGCAGACATCAAAACCACAAGAACATATGGTGACGTCCCTTATAGAGAGATGTCACTCAGCCCCTACCAAACCCAAATCACTATCCCTCTGTTATAAAACTCTCTTACACTCCCCACCCCCGAGGTCCTTTGCTTATGTGGCACAATGGGAAAGAGATGGCTTGTTTGGACTCTCAGATGAAGACTGGCTGCGGGCGCTCAACGCGCTCAAAGGCAATACGTCTTGCTTCTCCCATGTGGAAGCGCATAGAAAAATGGTCTACAGATGGTACCTCACTCCCCAAAGGTTGCAACAGATATTTCCTAAAGCAGACCCCTTATGTTGGAGATGTGGAGTACACATAGGAACCATGATGCATTTGTGGTGGGATTGTAAAGGGATCAGACCTCTATGGGAACGAGTCCAAGCGATCATAAAAACCATGATACCCAAAACACAACCCCTCACCCCACGGGAAAGTCTTTTGCTACTATTTCCAGCAACATGGCATAAAGCAGCAAACACGGTGATAACAATTCTTATACTAGCAGCGAGATACCTTCTAGCCAGACATTGGAAATCTACCTATTGTCCATCACATAAGGACCTTTCTGATAAAACCTTCCAATTCTACAGATACGAACTGCTCTCCGCAGATTCACATGAGTCTGCCAAAAAAACAGAACAAATATGGTTGCCTTGGCTCACGATTCTAAACAAAACACTGCCCGATACAAAGTACGGGGATCAGCCTAGACACCCATGCACGAATGTTACAACATAAGACGCTCACCCTCGAACCAAGTCGGATACACATGGGACAGCATACTAAACACTGTATGCGAATAGCATACCTTTACCATAGAGATAAACTGGAAAATAACTTAGGTGCATTATCCAGAATACACACGAGAGTATTTCATCATTCCACTAAACTAGGACATATGAGCCTCAAACACTCTAAAAATTATGTGTCCCATGACTATACTCCCTGGGCTTAGTATGGTAGTTCAGGCCCCCACGGCCGAAACCTATATTGAGTGTTATACCACGACTCATGGGTATGTCTAAAGTACACACCAAACAATGTGTTAGCAAACATAGGCGACTGGGGTATAGATATCTTATCCAAGGTTACATATCAGACTCGTCTATGCCTCATGAATGCTGTATGGTGAACATGTTTAGTGAAAAGATCATATGAATACATGCCAATGTACTATACCATCATGCATCGTTGTAATCTTGCCCTAATGCAATGTATGTGAAGAAAGCAGAGAGTCCTAAGACTTTGTTGTCCCCCCCCCCTTCTTCCTTTCTGTATCCCCATCCCCACTACTTTCTTTGTTTCCTGAAAACAATAAAAACTCATAATTCAAAAAAGCCTACAAAGGCATCATTTTCTTGTTAAATTTTGTTATCAACCTCTCCACCTCAAGACTACGAGATTAATAATGCTCACTTATAGACAATAATGCTTTCTGACTTTCATGGCATTATCACCAGCCAAATGGTTCCTGAAATCTGGATTGTGATCACTTTGATAATGTTCATTCTATTAATATCAATTGGTTACCAGCACCAGATAGTTTGAATTCTGGGTCATGTCCAGCTGTCCCAATTTTGTTCCTTGGTGTCCTGCATCTGAGGACACCAGACAACTGTCTTCAAAGGCACAGCACGAGTGCATGATTAGACGTGCTTCCACGGTGTTGCAGGGACTATGATCACGCAGAGAGTGCTTCAACAGCACTCTCTGCATGGTCCTCTGTGTAGGGGCTGGCTTTCAGTGGGCAGATACACCAATTTTCTGGGCGGGCTCGCCCATTACTGTGTCCCGGGTGATGCCCTCTAGGAAGGCCCAACTCCCGTTCCAATTCCCTCCATCGCAAAGTTTGGAGGTATGACATATGCCTGATTTGTCTTTGCAAACTCCTGCAGCTCATTACCATGCTTGTCATTACCAACAGTTTGTATGAGGATGAAATATATAAGAAGACAGGTTTCCATGGTCCACACCTTATGTTTGAAAGCTACTCACAAACGATGTATCAGTGAAGCAGTGTTTGCCATTATAATAAAGGGATGTACACCAAGAAAAAAAAAAATCATTCTATAGCAGATCCACAATGTTATATATTTAAAGTTTGCTCAATGCATGCACGCTTCACCTACAAGCAGCTTAGTGTTTCCATTTACCTGACTTGCCAAATTTCACAGGTGTGTATTGGAAATCAATCACACAAGGTTTATAGATAGGCTTCCGTGCTTAAATATACTCAAACCTCGAATAAATATATATATATAGTTTTAAATACTCTTTGCATTGAGATAAATAGTGATATAAAGTGTAATTTAGCCAGATAACAACTGGTGGTAAGTTTCACCATCAAGCATCAAAATGAGGTGTTGCTTTGCATCGCCTGTTTATCTGAGAGAGGGTAAAACTTTTGTCAGTCGCTAATTACCAATCTCTTAAAGATAAGTTTGTAGCATTGAAATTGTCAGTGAAAGGTAAATATAATGACTGGCCTTTTAAAGATGCAAAAAATGAAGGTAGGAGCCGCATTCAATTCCAGCAAACACCCAGTGACTAGAAATCCCACAATGGTGTTTAAGCTGCAGGCAGATTTAATGGAACAAAAAAGAGCAGTAAAGTTTCGACCAGCTAAGACCAGCTTGGTAAAGACCTCTTAGCAGGTAAAAATGTTGCTGCTCTTTTTTTTTCCATTAAATCTGCCTGCAGCTTGAACACCTTGAGTGCCTGGAGATTTTCTTTTTGTTTGCCTGGCATTTTTAAGATGACCAACATTTCTGCAACATGGAAATGACTCTTTGTAGTCTATAATGCGAAAATGCACAGATGTTTGGCTGTGACAAATCCCTATTTACCAAGAGAGAACTGTGACGGGAGTCATCAACTCTGGGAGCATATTATGGACACTTTAATTAGGTCTCTGGATGACTCCTATGTTTAAGTCACCCCATGCCCATTGTGGATTCAGGGTGTGTGTAATGTGGTTGTTTGATAAATGTTTGGTGTGCTCTCATGTTCTGCTGATTCTCCCAACCTGTTAGGATTACTAATTGATCCCGCACGCAGAATTGTGTCCAGGGCCGGCGCCACCTGTAAGGCGACCTAGGCAGCCGCCTAGGGCGCAACTTACCAGGGGGCGCCGGATCCCTGTCCCCGCTGCGCCTCCTCATGCTGCGCCGCCTGAGCTCTTTAACAAGCCCCAGGCGGCGCAGCACTGCTGCATGGAGGGCGGCCGGGTATATGACCGGCAGGAGGGAAGCGCAGAGCGCTCCCTCCTGCCGGTCTCTCCATGTAGCGTGGCCGGGTGGCGCGGAACGCGGGACAGGAACCTTTGTTTCCTGTACCCGGCTGCCGGCGGAATGACAGGAAATGCTCACTCAGTGAGCATTTCCTGTCATTCCGCCGGCGGCCGGGTACAGGAAACAAAGGTTCCTGTCCCGCGTTCCGCGCCGCCCGACCACGCTACATGGGCAGGAGGGGAGGGTAAGGACCACTAAGGGGGGGGTTAAGGACCACTAAGGGGGGAGGGGGGGTTTAAGGACCACTAAGGGGAGGGGGGTTTAAGGACCACGAGGGGGGTGTTTAAGGACTACGAGGGGGGGTTTAAGGACCACTAAGGGGAGTGGGAGGGGGGTTAAGGACCACTAAGGGAGGAGGGGGGGTATAAGGACCACTAAGGGAGGAGTGGGGGGGGTATAAGGACCACTAAGGGAGGAGGGGGGGGTATAAGGACCACTAAGGGAGGAGGGGGGTATAAGGACCACTAAGGGGGGGTATAAGGACCACTAAGGGAGGGGGGGTATAAGGACCACTAAAGGGGGGGGGGTGGTATAAGGACCACTAAGGGAGGGAGGGGGTATAAGGACCACTAAGGGAGGGGGGTATAAGGACCACTAAGGGAGGGGGGTATAAGGACCACTAAGGGGGGGTATAAGGACCACTAAGGGAGGGGGGGTATAAGGACCACTAAGTGAGGGGGGGTATAAGGACCACTAAGGGAGGGGGGTATAAGAACCACTAGGGGAGGGGGGGTATAAGACCACTAGGGGAGGGATGGGGGGGATAAGGACCACTAGGGGAGGGGGTGGATAAGGAGCACTATGGGAGGGGGGGGAATAAGGAGCACTATGGGAGGGGGGATAAGGAGCACTATGGGAGGGAGGGGGGATAAGGACCACTATGGAAGGGAGGGGGATAAGGACCACTATGGGAGGGAGGGGGGATAAGGACCACTATGGGAGGGAGGGGGGATAAGGACCACTATGGGAGGGAGGGGGGGATAAGGACCACTATGGGAGGTAGGGGGGGGTAAGGACCACTATGGGAGGGAGGGGGGGATAAGGACCACTATGGGAGGTAGGGGGGGGTAAGGACCACTATGGGAGGGAGGGGGGATAAGGACCACTATGGGAGGTAGGGGGGTAAGGACCACTATGGGAGGGAGGGGGGATAAGGACCACTATGGGAGGTAGGGGGGGATAAGGACCACTAGGGGAGGGGGGGGGGATAAGGACCACTAGGGGAGGGGGGATAAGGACCACTAGGGGAGGGGGGATAAGGACCACTAGGGGAGGGGGCATAAGGACGACTAGGGGAGGGGGGATAAGGACCACTAGGGGAGGGAGGGGGGATAAGGACCACTATGGGAGGTTGGGGGGGATAAGGACCACTAGGGGAGGGGGGATAAGGACCACTAAGGGGGGGAAGGACCACCAAAGGGGGGTAAGGAGGGAGGACTACTAAGGAGAGGGGAGGAGGGTGATTACCACTAAGGGGGTGGGGGGAGTAGGGGAAGGTCTACTAAGGGGTTTGGGAGAGGGAGGACCACTAAGGGGTTTGGGAGAGGGAGGACCACTAAGGGGGGAGGGGGGAGTGAGAAGACCACCAAGGGGTGGTGCAGAGGGACAGGGGGCCAAGGGAGAGCACTAAGTGACAGAAGGGGAGAACACGGAGGGACAGAAGGGAAGGGGAAATCAATAATTGAGGGGAGAGCACTATGAATTTTTTTTTAAAAAAGAAAGCTGTTCCCATCTCAGTCCCTATCCTACCCCACAAACCCTCTCTTTTACACTACACACATACACAATGCATCCCCCCCCACACACACACAGAAACATACAATGCATTCCTACTCACACACAGACACACCCGAAACACACAATTCATCCCTTACGTTCTCTTACATAATTAATGCACCCCTTACAGACACACACTGCATTCAATTACATACACAGAAACAAACCTTGCACCCCTTACACACACACACACACACACACAGAAACATACAATGCATTCCTTACACGCAAACACACACTACATCCCCTATAAACACACTACATCCCTTACACAAATTGCACACATAAAACATCCCCAACTCATGGATGGGCCATGTAGGTGGATTTATGGGTGGGCATTGTAGGCGTATGCCCCCTGGGGGCCCAGACCTTGAGCTGTGTAAGGGGCCCTAAAAAATGGAGCTGCTTCCTGTTCGTTAATTGTTGTGAGCACTGTTAAAAACAGTCTCCAGAGAGCCTCTTCTACACCAGACCTGTGGAGCCAGACTGAGCCCATCATCAGCCTCTTGTCCTCATCTGGTGGTAAGTAGGCAATCCAATATATTATTAGTGGCACTAATCTCTCATTTACCTCACATTAAATGGATACTATAGTCACCAGAAGCACTACAGCATAATGTAGTGGTTCTGGTGTCTATAGCCTGTGCCTGTAGGCTTTTTAATGTAAACACACTGTATTTTCAGATAAGACACTTTGTGAAGACTGGCGTTGGCCCATATGGCAGAGCATATGGGCGGGGCATTGTGATGTCACATGGTGGGCTGGACATATGGGGGGGCGGCAAAAATCCTTGCACCGGCCCTGATTGTGTCACACCTAGGACTAAGGATAACGTCTAACCGGACCTTAGAATGGCCGGACTTAACGTATCCAAGAATAGTCAGAATACTTGCCGAGGTCAGGGATAGAAAATCTGACACTGCGATGAGAAAAAGCCAAAATTCAAGGATACCAGAAATCAGGGAAGTCAGAACGAAGCCAAGGTCAAATACCAAAAAATCAAGATCAGGAACGCACTCTCAGATTACCATCAGACAGAAACCAAAACAGGGCAATGCGAGAATGTAAACATTTGTTTAAATAACCATCCTGTTATTTCGATTGGTTGTAACCGGCCGTTGACCCAAAAATGTGCGAGTGGTGACGTCACACGCACACCGACGTCATCAGCAACGTGGGCAGCCTTGGGAATAGATCTGCAGCGGCCGCGTCCCTAGACATGCTGGGTTTATCAGGTATACGGGCGCATGGTTGCACATGGGCACAACTATTCCTGTCAGGACAGTAAATACCATCATAAACATTTCTATGTGCGGATTAATCCATTACACAGCCATCTAGACCAGGGGTGAGCAAGCTGCGGCCCTCCAGATGTTTTGGACTTCATCTCCCTTGATGCTTTGCTAGCATTATGGCCCTAAGAGCATTATGGGAGATGTAGTCCAAAAAATCTGAAGGGCCGCAGATTGCCCACCCCTGATCTAGACAGATTTGGCTGGGGAGCCTGTACAGCGCCATATGTTGGTTACAGGGATCCTGAAACAGCAATATGTACTACCTGAATAGCAAGGCTTGTTTTTATATGCATATTCAGATAAATTATGAATTCTGCGGACAGGAGAGATATTTTGTGTTAGTTATTGTTTTCCCCAACCCTTTATGAATATATTATTCTACTATTATAAGTTCCTGTATGTTTTCTGATATAATTTGGTTCATTGTATTATATTGAGTTTGTCAAAGCAAGTTTAATGTTATGTGCATATGGGCTAGTCCTGCATTAAAGCAGAGTGTCTTACCTGTTGGCTGGCTGCTCGGTCCCTGTAGCCCAGAACAAGTAAGAGAGAGCTAGGTCTGAGTACAGGCAGATTGGGCAATACCTGTCTGAAAGAAGAGAGCTGTAGCCTGGTCGGGTCGAAGAGTTCCTCAGAGACCCCAGTCAAACATTGGCGACTGGGGCTGAAGTGTTCCAGGATCCTTGAAAGTGCCTAGGAAGTGGACTGGGTTGAGGTACTCAGTACAATAACTTCCTGTCCTACCAGAGACACAGGTTTAAGTAACTTAGCGCCCTCTGGAATGTGGCATCTTAACAGTGTTGATTCATCTTCTTGCAGCTCTTTTATCAGCATGTGCAGCCCAGAATGCTATACTGAGTTTTCATGAATATATAAATACACAGCTGTACGTATTATATTGCTATACCACACATGCAACTAGAATTCTGGTTTTGATATTACCCTATATATTGCCATTATTAGAGTCAAGCAGATTGCACAAAATTTTGAGCTACAATTGCTGGCGGGGCAGACATTCTTAGTGACTAGATACTGTCTACCTATCTATAATCTCCTTTGTCGTTTTTCTTTTATAAGCACATTTTATATGGTCTATATATTTCTGTATTATATTTGAATATTGAGAGTCACATGCATTCCTTAGTACAATTGTTGTGGACGTAAATTAATGTTAGTAAAATGTCTATTTACTTGGACATTGCTGTTGGAGCACCCCCTTCCATCCTGTGTTCATTAACTGCTCAAAATGGCTGCACCCCTCCCATCGTGTAAAGAATGTAAGGAATGCCATGTGCTAAGATGGCGTCTCAAGCCAGAATTACACCCAGGATGCTGGTGACATCACATTTTGCAGGAAGGGCATTAGGTAAGACACTTAACACTCGGCCAATTAAAGATGTATTCTCTCTGTTATCTTGCTTTTTGCATATGATGATTAAACATTCCTGAAGTTTTCATTAACCTGAAACTTGTGTCTGGTGTGAATTACTTCTGGAGCGTGCACACACTTATATTAATAATTTGGACAGGGGCAGATATTCAAATAATCAAACACTTGGTTTGGTCCACAACACAATGACCTTTCTTTTAACTGTGTATATTTTGTGTGTGTATAGATTTAATTTACTGAATAAATCCTCACTTAATACACTTTCTGTTCCAGTGTAAGTCCTCACCTGGCAGAGAATCAAATTGTAAGGATCAGATTATGTTGTTTAGAATAAAGTGCTATATTTTGGATAAGTGTTTTGTTTTGGGTTTTGGTTTAACTCTTAAGTAGTGATAGAACATGCTAATGTAAGTAAAGTATTTATTAAAAAAAAAAAATAACTTTTACTGGATTAGCCATATTTCTGATAATATTAAAGGGACACTACAGTCACCTGAACAACGTTAGCTTAATGAAGCAGTTTTGGTGTATAGAACATGCCCCTGCAGCCTCACTGCTCAATCCTCTGCCATTTAGGAGTTAAATCCCTTTGTTTATGAACCCTAGTCACACCTCCCTGCATGTGACTTGCACAGCCTTCCATAAACACTTCCTGTAAAGAGAGCCCTATTTAGGCTTTCTTTATTGCAAGTTCTGTTTAATTAAGATTTTCTTATCCCCTGCTATGTTAATAGCTTGCTAGACCATGCAAGAGCCTCCTGTATGTGATTAAAGTTCAATTTAGAGATTGAAATACAATTATTTAAGGCAAATTACATCTGTTTGAAAGTGAAACCAGTTTTTTTTTCATGCAGGCTCTGTCAATCATAGCCAGGGGAGGTGTGGCTAGGGCTGCATAAACAGAAACAAAGTGATTTAACTCCTAAATGACAGTGAATTGAGCAGTGAAATTGCAGGAGAATGATCTATACACTAAAACTGCTTTATTTAGCTAAAGTAATTTAGGTGACTATAGTGTTCCTTTAAATAAGAAGGAACAAAGAACTCAAAACAACATTGGTGGGTTCTGTGCTTAAATGAAAAAGATTGAATATTCTTATATGCACTTTTTACTTCCTAAATATTTAATAGCAAGAATTTCACAGCGATAAAGCAGAGAGAGAAATAACCTAGGATCAAGAGAAAAACTCTGACATTTCATGTGTTGTGAGTTCTAATATTATATTCAAAGAAAGATTGTGGGTCCTCCACTGAACTATGTTATATCAACCTGCCCATTATAGACCATTCCATGGGTTATTCCATTGATTTTTATCAGTTATTCCAGCTGCGATCTCAGCTAACCTTGGCACAGATTTTTCCAACACTTTCTTTTTGTCTCATTTGGGATAAGTGAAAAAGAACATTGTGGGTTTTCAAAGGCCCTTTAAGAGGTTAGGGAACCCACACCTACACCAATTCTCTAAATCCTCTTCGCTTTCAATAAACCGCGACCCTTAAATTGCATTCTAATTTTGTTATGATACTCGATTTGGATCCAAAGGCATAAACAAGCTAATAATTTAGATTCTTTCCAATTTCTCAGGCTTTAAGGAATCCTACAGCTTATCATCCCCGAACCCCTGAGACATTAGAATCATATCATTACATCAGTAGCTTCATTTCCCGAAGAGAACATGAAACCTAGAGACTTACTGTTATGCTAGGAAAGAATCTTGGATTATTTACAGGTTGTGATACCTCCGCTTGGATCAACATCTAAATTATAGATAGAAGCTGCTGTTCAGCTTCTTTTAAGAACACAGTAGAGGTCTGAGAGGTGTCGGATGTAACCGAAGAGCAGTCCAAATATATATATTAGCATTCACCACATGTATTATTTATATTTCTGTTCAGTCCAGGATATCTACAGAGTAATGTTAAAATACCCACAAAAAGAAACCAATTCAAAATAATCACATTGGCCAGAAGCCACACAATGTAATGAAATAACTAAAAAAAGTGAAAGAACTTTTGTTGCGCAAGATACCTGCGATTAATTTCTACAAGAGTTTAATTTATGGTCAGACAACAATAAATGTAATACTATAATGCTTTACCCGTTTCCACACCCCTCATTCAGGTTTTCAAGAAAACTATACAACACCCGCATTGGACCCCTTGCCTTGATAATATCACTCAAATGTAGCTTTGCTTTAATTATAAGGAAAATGTTAAGTTATTTTGATTGAAATTCCGTAATGTTACCAAGACATTGAACTTTTTTTTCACCCTGAAGCATTTAATGATCTTTTATCCTTCATCTTTAGTAATAAATTACTACAAATGTCCCCGAGTACCATACGTCGGACATTCTCACGGACATTTCACTCTTCCATCTCTGTACGTTCTTGACCTGCATATACACTACTGATGGAATTATTATATTTTCTTTCATTCTAATGTTTTTTTTTTTGCTTTCTAACAGTCCCTCGCTTTTTCTGTACTTTTAATTCAGACGACCTCACATTCCCCACACAACAGCGATTTGCTTCAAAAGTTAGACGACGCAGGAAAAAAAAAAAAGTGTTGCTCAGCCCCCAGCTGATAAGGTTCAAAGACAAATCAGCTTCTGAAAAGCCTCAAGTCTGCAATAAACACAGGCGCATCCTGCGTTTAGCTCTCAGCTGTTATCTCCCACCGCACACGAGTCAAAAAAAAAAAAAAAGAAAACATTACTATTCTTACGTTTACCACCTAATTTTAACTTCCTCTCCCTTCCCCTGAAATGTCAGCACTAAGCTGCTATGCACTCCATTTTCAAATGGCATTTATAAAAGACTGCAATGCATTTTCCTTACATCCTGATATTTTTTTAAACAACCCTGAAGATACAATGAAATAGAGCAAGGCACGCCGATAAGTATGTAAGCAGGTTTTGAGTTGTTAACACATTTCTATACTGCATTATTTGTCTATCTTTATTATTATTATTATGATTTTTTTTTTCATTGCTTGATTTTTCCACTATTTTATTTATTTATGGTGCTTGACTTTCAAGTTAATAGAAGGTGAGATTTTTGAAGTGGTGCCATCAGGGTCTAGAGGTCCTGGGGGGCTGTAGACGAGAGTTCAAAGCAGTGACTACAGAGAACTAAATTCAGTTCTGCTGTATTTCTCTACAAAGGCATGAAATGGAAAAATAAAAGGCATTTAACTGCACTTTTACTGCAATCTTTTTTATTGTTCTGGTTAAGACACGTATGAAAAATGCATATTGTGAAAAAGCAACCCCTGCAGTAGGCATAAAAAAAGGACTTGGTGTATCTGGATTTTTAATAGTTGGATATACCTTTGTTAAACAGCCTAGTAAAGCTTCCGTGGGGTCTTGGTTAACCTAGTGAGACTACATCTCACCTGATGCTTTGCCAACATTATGAATGTATGAGCATTATGGGAGATGTAGTCCACAACATCTGGTGTGCCGAAGGTTGCCCACATCTACCTAGAATTATTTCCTGGGCTGACTACATCACTGACAGCAGTCAGTCATTTCAGCAGACTGGCGTTGTTCGGTTACGTTGAAATCCAGACCAAATTCAGAGCCGGTTAGAGCCTAAATTGCAAAATCTGCACATTGTTAAATAAAGTGAACTATGTCCGTATTTTGCATTCCAAATGACCCCACACAGCAGTGAATGGTTTTCCCCAAATGATACGGGACCACTCGGACTTTAATGAATAACCCCAATTGTAAGTAACTAAAAAAAATTCCTTTTGGGGGGGTGGCCGGGCCGCCATGCTGCTGGGATTCATGACAGAGCAGCTCCTCCAGTTTTGGAACTCTTAAGCTCTCACAAGCCGACTAAATACTTACCCGAGAATGGAGTCAATCGTGGGCCGGGTTGCTGGTTCCAAAGCTGCATTTAAAGTCTCCTTTTTGATCCCTCGGAGGGAGACCTCAGCTCCCCACTGTTGAGGCCTACTTGGGCAGGAGGTAGAGTGGACAGCCGCTGCCCTGCCCACTTGCTCAACAGTAGTGGACCTGCTCCTTGGCACTGTATGGTGCTGGCCCTGTTTCCATCTTTGGGCTGGTGGGGGTCATTACGGGGCCACAAAACAGGCTATTAGAGTCTGTGGAATCACAGACCCACATACCTCTAAGATGGCTGCTGAGCCTCTACCAGACACTGCTGTCTCAGACTCAAACTTGCGGATGTGACCTCCGAACATTTAGGTTAACCTGGTGATTTCCTGTTTTAATGTGTCACATAGTAACCTTGCCCTAATATAGCAGTCAGCAGATTTACAGTAGTTTGTAAGAAAGCTCTTTAGTTAGTTACAAACAAACAAAAAACAAAACATGATGCATCTATGCAGACATACACATGGTGCATTTGCACAAACTGAGGCTTCCCATTTTTAGTAATTAAAGTATTTATTAGATTTTGTTGTATGATTTATTTCACAAAGGATGTACAGTGTTATGATGCTGATCCACATAGTTATCATGGTTGAGTTAGTAAAGAGTTATGGGTCAGTTTCTATGTCAATGTATTTCTCTTGTGGTCAAGCTCAACAGAAAATCATATGTTAGCGTTTTATCAATGCAAGCAATTATGATAATAATGAGAAAAAATAATATGATAGCTTATCACAAAGACTATGATTCCTATAACAAATTGGGGTATATGTATACATTCATAAATATTTACATTTACAATTGTTACATATATTCAATACATATGCATGGGTGGGTATGGTTTTGTCGATTTATCTATATATATATATATATAAACAGGAGCTAAGGATGTTATCGAATGCTATTTAATGAAAAAAACATTTGTCATTTAGCTATATAGTTTTTCTTTAATAAATACTTAATGACTCATAAATCATCTTCTCTGCAAATAAACTCACTCACATTAATAATGTCCCAGATTAGTAAAAAGAACACACACACAGACACATACAATCGTATAAACACAGATATAAAGAAGTTGCTCATATTAAGCTTTTGAATATTTTACACACCTGGCTATTATGAATAAGTTTCTGGGTTTTACTGGCGTGAGAATCCATTTAATCTGCAGCACAAAAGCCTAATCAATTTATGAAAAGTGGCCAGACTTACAGGAGAAGCCTCCACTGGCTTGTATTATAGAGTATGTCATCTTGATATGTTGTGGTGTTTTGTTTTTGTGTGCAGACTCCAACAGTGTGGACTCTATGAAAGTTAAGAAAGCAAACAAAAAGTGATGGATTTGCTGTTTGTTTATTTGTCTCTCTAAACGCTGATTCTGTGTGGCAAGGACACATCTAATACCGGAGCATTTTGGTGATTGACTATCGTCCACCAGTGACTTCAGATTTTTTTTACTTCAGATGCCTTTTTTGATTTATACAGGTAGTGAATAAAATTCAGCCATCTAAATCTTACTCTTACCTCTTGTGTCACTTTACCCCACTTTCTCTAGCTAGTTTGTGTAAGGCCCTCAACACCCTCTGTTCCTGTGCGCCCAACTCATCTGGTTACAAATAATTGTCTCTTGGTACACCTGTTGTACAGGGCTTTGGAATAAGTTGGTGCTTTGACATAATAATAATAATAATAATAATAATACTATTTTATCTCCTGTGCTCACTACTGTCATGAAACCCAATACGTACAGCCAAGTATCCACACAAGCTGCTTTTACCTGTAACAATAAAATGACTATTAATCTAATTACTAATGACTAACAATCAAACGTTTTTTAAATTATATCCTGGCATGACCGGCTGGAATTGGCATTAGATAATGGACTCTTCAGTACTACTGGATTTGGCTATTTCTAGGTATTATCTGTCATATGGGGGAGAGATATGGTGAGGTTTATAGTAAAATAATAATTTAATGGCCAATTTAGTGTATTGTTGATACTCTACCATGGTATTGAATCCAAATATATTCTTGTGTGGTCGTCAGAAGCAGTTATATTTTTAATTTGCCTTCCCTCAGTATAACTATGGAGTAAAATTAACCGAGCATCAGGAAGTACTACTACTCACATTAATTGATTGCATTCATTTATAAGATCATGTTAATTTATGAAATCACATTGAGACTGACTTAGAAATGAATTGAGAAATACATTCTGACAAACAGGAAAATACAGACGTGGAACAATCAGTTTGTCACAGCATTTTTTATGGCACTCAAGATCAGACTGCAGTGTCACAATACCATTTTTGATTGTGGCCCCTTTTTTTTCCTCTTGTCTGTCTGTTTTCTTTTTCTGTAGCCATCATCTCGGATTCTTTTTTGTATGTATGAATAATCCGTTTTTTCTACATTTAAAAAAGTGGAATTTTTTTTTTCTTTTTAGTATCAACTGATCATTAAAGTTGTCTCTCTGTATCTTTTATAGGATGCCTCTTATAAATAAATTATTTTAGAAAATGTCAATGTGTATTGAAAAACAAGTGACGTCAATGCATATCCTGGTAGCATATCCACTCTGCTATCCCTACTGACATATACAGTAATAAAACCACCTTTAAAAAATGGGGATCCGTTTTCAGGCTATTGTGATGTCACCTACAGATATATTTTCAGTATTAAAATTATTTATTTTGTGTTTTTTTTCATCATTTTGTGTTTTTTTTTTTTTTTGCACAGCTGCATTTTGCTATGTAAGTATTCATTAGTTGTGAAAGGCTGTCCATGGTGCTGAACACAATAAAATAATGAGTTATGGACAATGATTTCTACTTCTTACAAGCTTCTCATCAATTTCTGCCATTTAATAGAAAAAATACTGTCATGCATCACATGCATATCTCAAGTTGGAATTTACAAAGTCCCACTTGGGTACAGAAACTCAAGACTTCATATTTCCACAACAATCCCAGAGTTTCAAGCTTCACGTGCAAACTAGCAAACCAGGCATTGTCTTTCCGTCTTCATACTGCACTTCTACAGATATCCTTGACAATGGATACTATTTTAAACACAGCTTTTTTTTTTGTTTTGTTTTTTTAAACCAAAGCATGGGCCATGATCTGGAAGTATCAGTGGCCTAGAAACCAACCTTGAACTGCAGATTCAACCATGTGGGCTGGAACAGCATGGCGCTGGTTCTGGTCTTTGTTTTGATCTGGTGTTTTGTCTGACTAAAATCTTTTTTGGGGTACTATCTATATTTCTTTATTAACACTATAATACATATCCAACCAGGAGAGATATTGTTGGACAGCAAGTCAAACCATCCTAAAAGGCAGCCATCCTTCAGTACTTTATTGGGAGGACCAGGAAGATGACATCTGACATCCAGAATAAACTCAATACTGAGCCCATAAAATTAACAGAGGCAATACCTTCTTGATTCATTTTACACACATCTGTAAAATACTGTTGATTTGTAGACATGTGCAATTCGTTTTGTTCCGACTTTACATTCTGACGAATTCGGATGCTTACTAATGTCCGAAGTTCGAATTGCTGAAGTGCTGAATTTCTGAAGTGCCGAACCGAACCGAATTGCTGAAGTTTCGAATTGTCGAACGTACGAATTGCTGAAGTTCCAAATTGCCAAAGTTCCGAATTTACGAAGTGGGTTAGGGGTAGAGTTAAGGTTAGGGGTCGGGGCTTACGGTTAGGATTTAGGGTTAGAGGTTAGGGTTTAGGATTAGGGTTTCGGGGTTAGGCTTTAGGGTTTACCGAAGTTGTGATTTGCCGAAGTGACGAATTGCCGAAGTTCCGGATTTCGGAAGTGCCGTACTGAACCAAATGCCATTGGTCCGAATTGCCAAAGCGGACACATTTTTTTTCTTACCTGAATTTCCGAACCGAACTGATTTTTTGCCCATGCACATCCCTATTGATTTGGTGAGTCTTTTTTTAGTTAAAATACCAAACATTTTTGTTATTTGGTCCAATTTATCCTAAGATGTATATGCTTTCTCTATAGATATTTACATATAAAGTCCCATTGTACAGCGCTGCAGAAGTTTTTGGCGCTATATAAAGTATAATAACAATAATATATATGCCACTATATATAAATAGTAAAGGCTAGTATTTTTTTAAACAGATAAATCCCACAAATATGTGACATATTATAGGGGTTTGGGGGATTTATCTGTTTTATAATACTAACATATTTGATGAAACTAAACACCATGTGAGCAGCTGTATAATTCTGTGTGCAACTGGAGACAGAAGCTGTATGGACCTGGACCTGATACATCATCAAGATGCTGAAAGGAGAATAGTGTAACATTGGTGGACTTGATAAAACATTTTCTGCAGTGATATCTTCACAACTAGCTGTGACTCATTTAGTTTATTTTTGAGCTTCACAAGCCCCAATTTCAGGTTGCAACTTGTTGCATTAATAAAATATATCATTTTCTGAGAAGTAATAAAAAATGGATTGAGGCGGGGAGAAGGAAAGAACCACTCACATCACAATTGTCTTAACCCGTAGGATGCTAAATGATGCCTCCAACTATGTACTCAAGAGAAGCATAACTAGCAAAACTAGTTTTATTTTCAGCCACTTAACTGACTGTATTATAATATTGCATGTATTATATCATTGCATTAACTTGGTGCTTTTACTTATTGTGTGTATATATATATATATATATTTTAACCATTTTATTAGATATGTCATATGTAAACCATTTCTAAGATTTATAGTCCCAGTAATATCATGTGTGCTATTGCAGAATGTTTCATTATTTCATCCTTTTCTTGGCTGAATATTTTATTTGCATGTGAAAAAAAATATCTAAAGATACATAAAAACTTCCTGCAGGAGACAAAGTCCTCCTTAAAGACAGCATTGAGGTTCTAATGGGGGCTTTCTATCCGTTAGAGATTTGCTCTAATGGAATGTTACTCTACATCTGGTGATGAGACAGAAGTCTATTTAAAAAGACAGACGCTTTCCAATGTGCTTTTAAAAACCGTCTGTCAATTAGAACAACGTCAGAAGCTCAGCGGATGGGAAGAGAAATGACAGTAAATGAAAAAGAGAGGGAGGGGGACAGGAAAAATGAGAAATCGAATAGAAATTAACACTCTTCTTGACGGGGAAAAAGAGAGAGGTGTAAAATTAAAAATGGATTCACAAAAGAGAAACAGACAGGTAGAACAATAGAGAACATAGTCTTTTTATGTTAAGATAATTAGGATTGAGGTTTTTTTCAGGGAACCTATACTACTGTGTGGTCTAGTATTTAAAGCAGGATTGTAGTTTTATAGCACAAGAGTAAAATTGTTCTAAATTCTGAAATCCTGGATTAACCATTTTTTCAACAAGACAATATGTAGAATGAGGATAAGAGAGAAAAGTGTCCATTTAAAGGGGCATTCCAGGAAGGAGTTTACACATCATGTTACTGTATTTTATAGATTAGGGCTTGCCGGTGTGTGTGTGTGTGTGTGTGTGTGTGTTGTGTATGTTGTGTGTGTGTGTGTGTGTGTGTGTTTGTGTTTTCCTCCAAAGCTTGCTCAGATATGCCATAATACTAAAGATGTCCCTGGTTTATTTTATAAACACCAATATACTCTAGAATACAGCAGTATATATATTTATAATTTGCAAACTTGAGAAAAAAATAATAATAGTGAAATATGTCTTAAATAAAAACAATGTCATCACTGGTTCTGAAAACAATATAAACCACAAGGATGTATAGTTTATAATAGCTGTAGAGGGACAGACGTTACATTATTTTCCCTTAATCCAAATGTCACGGTTTTGTATATTTTATATCACATGATTTATCGTTTTTAGGTACTTTAGTGCAGATCCATATTCCTTCACCAGTCATGACCAATATGATGGTTAAAATAATTGAGTTAGTGGCTTTCAAAAAAGATTGTTTTAGCCTGAAGCATAGTCAATGTTCTTGAGTCTTGCTTCCCTCACACCTGACGATTCTTTTATCGGGATCTTCATGAAGGTAAAATAACTAGAAAATGTAGTTTTACATTAATTAGGTCACTGTCCAGTAAAATTTTGAAAACCAGCAATGTACCTGAGTTACCTGTGTATTTTATTCCCACAACTTGCCATTGTGTAGACATTGGATCCCTTACAATAGATCATTTTCTGCCAAGCAAACACCTGCACACACTCTTCCTTTGGGTGGTATGTGGCAGTAATGCAACTTGTCCTTAGAAGGGGAGATTCAGCCTGGCATCATAGCAAGCTAGACTGACTACAAGCTTTCCAGCAAGCCCTACACACAGCAGACCATGCAGAGAGCTCAGCTTCCTGGTCGCACCAGATATGGGACACCAAAAACCCAACACGGAACAGGAGCCCAAAACACAGGCTATCTATCAAAGCCGGGACAGTTGGGAGAACTAGCAATCTTAGCCAGCACACACAATACAAACATTCCTAGCAAACTGAAATAGTACCCTTAGTTCAAGTCAAGATCTGTATTTCAGAGATCCAAACAAGATACAGTCACCATCCAATCACAGATATAGGACTCTGTGGTCAGGCAGGGAGTCTGTATAAACCAAAATCCTGTTTAGGAGTATAGGGTGCAAGCATGCAATATCTGGAAGCAGTTCCGCCACCAGGAATTTTGGGGCCCCTGACAAAGCACAAAGTCTGGGCCGGGGCCCCCCACCCGGCCGGCCTCCCCCCCACAATGAATGCAGTGTGTGTTTGTGTAATGAATGCAGTGTGTGTGTTAGTGTAATGAATGCAGAGTGTGTGTTAGTGTAGTGGATGCAGTGTGTGTGTCAGTGTAATGAATGCAGAGTGTGTGTTAATGTAATGAATGCAGAGTGTGTGTCAGTGTAGTGGATGCAGTGTGTGTCATTGTAATGAATGCAGAGTGTGTCAGTGTAATGAATGCAGAGTGTGTGTCAGTGTAATGAATGCAGAGTGTGTGTCAGTGCAATGAATGCAGAGTGTGTGTCAGTGTAGTGGATGCAGTGTGTGTGTCAGTGTAATGAATGCAGAGTGTGTGTTAGTGTAATGAATGCAGAGTGTGTGTCAGTGTAGTGGATGCAGTGTGTGTGTCAGTGTAATGAATACAGAGTGTGTGGGTTAGTGTTGTGGATGCAGTGTGTGTGTTAGTGTAATGAATGCATAGTGTGTGTTAGTGTTGTGGATGCAGAGTGTGTGTTAGTGTTGTGGATGCAGTGTGTGTTAGTGTAGTGGATGCAGTGTGTGTGTGTTAGTGTTGTGGATGCAGTGTGTGTGTCAGTGTAGTGAATGCAGAGTGTGTTAGTGTAATGAATGCAGAGTGTGTGTCAGTGTAATGAATGCAGAGTGTGTGTTAGTGTTGTGGATGCAGTGTGTGTTAGTGTAATGAATGCAGAGTGTGTGTTAGTGTAATGAATGCAGAATGTATGTTAGTGTTGTGGATGCAGTGTGTGTGTTAGTGTTGTGGATGCAGTGTGTGTGTCAGTGTAGTGAATGCAGATTGTGTGTTAGTGTTGTGGATGCAGTGTGTGTGTTAGTGCAATGAATGCAGAGTGTGTGTTAGTGTTGTGGATACAGTGTGTGTGTGTTAGTGTAGCGAATGTAGAGTGTGTGTTAGTGTTTTGGATGCAGTGTGTGTTTCAGTGTAGTGAATGCAGAGTGTGTGTTAGTGTTGTGGATGCAGTGTGTGTGTTACTGTTGTGGATGCAGTGTGTGTGTCAGTGTAGTGAATGCAGGGTGCGTGTTAGTGTTGTGGATGCAGTGTGTGTCAGTGTAGTGAATGCAGAGTGTGTGTTAGTGTAATGAATGCAGAGTGTGTGCTAGTGTAATGAATGCAGTGTGTGTGTTAGTGTAATGAATGCAGTGTGTGTGTTAGTGTAATGAATGCAGAGTGTTGTTAGTGTTGTGGATGCAGTGTGTGTGTTAGTGTTGTGGATGCAGTGTGTGTGTTAGTGTTGTGGATGCAGTGTGTGTGTCAGTGTAGTGAATGCAGAGTGTGTGTTAGTGTTGTGGATGCAGAGTGTGTGTTAGTGTTGTGGATGCAGTGTGTGTGTCAGTGTAGTGAATGCAGAGTGTGTGTTAGTGTTGTGAATGCAGAGTGTGTGTTAGTGTTGTGGATGCAGAGTGTGTGTTAGTGTTGTGGATGCAGTGTGTGTGTCAGTGTAGTGAATGCAGATTGTGTGTTAGTGTTGTGAATGCAGAGTGTGTGTTAGTGTTGTGGATGCAGTGTGTGTGTCAGTGTATTGAATGCAGAGTGTGTGTTAGTGTTGTGGATGCAGAGTGTGTGTTAGTGTTGTGGATGCAGTGTGTGTGTCAGTGTAGTGAATGCAGAGTGTGTGTCAGTGTAGTGAATGCAGAGTGTGTGTTAGTGTTGTGGATGCAGTGTGTGTGTGTTTAGTAGTGTATGCATGTAAATGTAATAAAAGTTATTCCCCCCTCCCTGTTTCATACCTGGTTCAGGGAGGGGGGAAGATTCTTTGATCCCTGGTGATCCGGTCCGGTGCCATTGTGGGCCCCCCCGGCTCCCTATACTTGCAGAGGGGACCCAGTGGACTGCAGCTGTACTATACAGCATTTCCCTCTCTCTCTCACTCCCACGAGATGTGGTGTGCGCGCTGCGCGGAGCGTTGCCATGGCAACGCTCTGACGGCCGCACATCTTGCGGGAGTTAGAGAGAGAGGGAAATGCTGTATAGTACAGCTGCAGTTCGCTGGGCCACCTCTGCAAGTATAGGGAGCCGGGGGGGCCCGCAGCTGCACCTATATATAGCGATCATCGCATGGGCGTAGGAACCCAAAAAAATCTGGGGGGGATAGCATTTTTACTCGCCGGGTATATTCTTATTCCGTAAACTAGGAGTTGTTTATCCCATTGTACAGCGCTACGGAATTTGCAGTCGCTATATAAATGATTAAATAATAACATTAAAGGGTCACTACAGGGAAGGGGTTTTACTTACCCGGATACAGTGCCGGGATCCTCCTGATTAGAACCACCCCTACCCTTCCCATGAATATTAGAACCACCCCTAACCCTTCCATGCACAAAAGAACCCCACCTACCCCTTCCACGCATATTAACCCCCTACCCCTTCCATGCATATTAGTACCCCCCTAACCCCTTCCATGCATATTAGAATCCACCCTACCTCTTCCATTCATATTAGTACTCCCCTAACCCCTTCCAATAATTTTTCTACCTCCCCCCTCCTCCCATCCATATTAGTAGCCCCCCTAAACCCTTCCAATTATTTTTCTACCTACCCCTCTCCCCTATCCTTATTAGTAGCCCCCCTAACCCTTTCCAATAATTTTTCTGCCATGTTAACTAACGCCAGTGCTGGAGTGCCGACGTGTTTACATTAAAAGGCCTGCAGGGACAGGCTATAGACACCAGAACCACTACATTAAGCTGCAGTGCTTCTGGGGACTATAGTGTTTCTTTAATGTGAGGTTAATTAGAGATTAGTGCAACGAATAATATGCTAGATTGCCTACTTACAACCAGATGAGGATGATGATGGGCTCTAGCTGCAGTCTGGCTCCACTGGTCTGGTGTAGAACAGGCTCTCTGGAGGCTGTTTGTAATTGTGGTCACAAAAATCAATGTTCTGTGAGAACGGGAAGCAGCTCCATTTTTTGGGGGCCCTTTACACAGCTCAAGGTCTGGATCCCAGGGTCCACCTTCATGTTCCATCAATGAGTTTGTTCACAGGGGGTGGAGTGTGTAGGGGATGTCCTGATATATGTGTAAGGAATGCATTGTGTGAATCTGTGTTTGTATGTGTAAGGGCTGCAAGGTGTGATTCTGTGTATGTACGGGATGCAGTGTGTGCGTCTGTAAGGGGTGCATTGAGTGTGTGTACGGGGTGCATTGAGTGTGTGTAAGGAATGCATTGTGTGTTTCTGTGTGTGTAAGGTTGCATGATTGTGTGATTGTGTGTGTGTGTGTGTGCACGGGGTGCATTGAGTGTGTGTAAGGATGAATTGTGTGTTTCTGTGTGTGTAAGGGTGGTATGATTGTGTGATTGTGTGTGTGTGTGGTGGATGTCAATCTCTCTCCCTCCCTTGTCACTCTCTTTCTCCCCCTCCCTCCCTCGTCACTCTCTTTCTCCCCCTCCCTCCCTCCCTTGTCACTCTTTCTCCCCCTCCCTTGTAACTTTTTCTCCCCCTCCCTCCCTCCCATGTCACTCTCTTTCCCCCCCTCCGCCCCCCCCTTGTCACTCACTTTCTCCTCCTCCCTCCCTGCTCACTCTCTTTCTCCCACCCTTGTCACTCCCTTTCTCCCCCTCCCTCCTTTGTCACTCTCTTTCTCCCTCCCTTGTCACTCCCTTTCTCCCCCTCCCTCCTTTGTCACTCTCTTTCTCCCTCCCTTGTCACTCTCTTTCTCCCCCTCGTCACTCTTTCTCCCCCTCCCTCCCTTGTCACTCTTTCTCCCCCTCCCTTCCTCCCTCCTCCCTCTTTTTTCTCCCCCTCCCTCCCTTGCCATTCTTCCCCCCTGTCAGTTTATTTTGTCCCCCCTCCCCCTGTCATTTTATTTTGTCCCCCCCTCCCCCTGTCAGTTTATTTTGTCCCCCCTACCCCTGTCAGTTTATTTTGTCCCCCCCCCCCCCTGTCAGTTTATTTTGTCCCCTCCCTCCCCCTGTCAGTTTCTTTCTTCCCCTCCCTCCCCCCTGTCAGTTTCTTTCTTCCCCTCCCTCCCCCTGTCAGTTTCTTTCTTCCCCTCCCTCCCCCTGTCAGTTTCTTTCTTCCCCTCCCTCCCCCTGTCAGTTTCTTTCTTCCCCTCCCTCCCCCTGTCAGTTTCTTTCTTCCCCTCCCTCCCCTCTGTCAGTTTCTTTCTCCCCCTCCCTCCCTGTTTCTTTCTCCCCCCTCCCTCCCTGTTTCTTTCTCCCCCTCCCTCCCTGTTTCTTTCTCCCCCTCCCTCCTTGTTTCTTTCTCCCCCCCTCCCTCCCTGTTTCTTTCTCCCCCCTCCCTCCCTGTTTCTTTCTCCCCCCTCCCTCCCTGTTTCTTTCCCCCCCCCTCCCTCCCTGTTTCTTTCTCCCCCCCTCCCTCCCTGTTTCTTTCTCCCCCTCCCTCCCTGTTTCTTTCTCCCCCCTCCCTCCCTGTTTCTTTCTCCCCCTCCCTCCCTGTTTCTTTCTCCCCCCTCCCTGTTTCTTTCTCCCCCCTCCCTGTTTCTTTCTCCCCCCCCCTCCCTCCCTGTTTATTTCTCCCCCCCCCTCCCTGTTTCTTTCTCCCCCCTCCCTCCCTGTTTCTTTCTCCCCCCCCTCCCTCCCTGTTTCTTTCTCCCCCCCCTCCCTCCCTGTTTCTTTCTCCCCCCCTCCCTCCCTGTTTCTTTCTCCCCCTCCCTCCCTGTTTCTTTCTCCCCCCCTCCCTGTTTCTTTCTCCCCCCTCCCTCCTTGTTTCTTTCTCCCCCCTCCCTCCCTGTTTCTTTCTCCCCCTCCCTCCCTGTTTCTTTCTCCCCCTCCCTCCCTGTTTCTTTCTCCCCCCTCCCTGTTTCTTTCTCCCCCCCTCCCTCCCTGTTTATTTCTCCCCCCCCTCCCTGTTTCTTTCTCCCCCCCCTCCCTCCCTGTTTCTTTCTCCCCCCCTCCCTGTTTCTTTCTCCCCCTCCCTCCCTGTTTCTTTCTCCCCCTCCCTCCCTGTTTCTTTCTCCCCCCCTCCCTGTTTCTTTCTCCCCCCTCCCTCCCTGTTTCTTTCTCCCCCCTCCCTCCCTGTTTCTTTCTCCCCCCCCCTCCCTCCCTGTTTCTCCCCCCCTCCCTCCCTGTTTCTCCCCCCCCTCCCTCCCTGTTTCTTTCTCCCCCCCCTCCCTGTTTCTTTCTCCCCCCCCCTCCCTGTTTCTTTCTCCCCCCCTCCCTGTTTCTTTCTCCCCCCCCTCCCTGTTTCTTTCCCCCTCCCTGTTTCTTTCTCCCCTCCCTCCCTCCCTCCCTGTTTCTTTCTCCCCTCCCTCCCTCCCTGTTTCTTTCTCCCCTCCCTCCCTCCCTGTTTCTTTCTCCCCTCCCTCCCTCCCTCCCTCCCTGTTTCTTTATTTCCCCTCCCTCCCTCCCTGTTCCTTTATTTCCCCTCCCTCCCTCCCTGTTTCTTTATTTCCCCTCCCTCCCTGTTTCTTTCTTCCCCCCCTCCCTCCCTGTTTCTTTCTTCCCCCCTCCCTCCCTGTTTCTTTCTTCCCCCCTCCCCTACCTATGATGTAGCATGGCCGAGCTCTGTATGGTCCGTGGTACAGGGAGCTTTTGTTTCCTGTACCCGGCGGACTAACAGGAAGTGCACACTCAGTGTGCACTTCCTGTTAGTCCGGCCGGGTACAGGAGACAGATGCTCCCTGTACCGGCGGACTATACAGCGCTCGGCCACGCTACATTGAGGGAGTGACAGGAGGGAGCTTCCCTCCTGTCAGCTCCTCTCTTCATGCTGCGCCCGGGCGGTGCGCCCTCATGGACGCACCAGCCCGGGCAAAGCTGCAGCCGCCTGAGGCTCTCTACAGAGCGCTCGGGCGGCTGCAGCATCAGGGGGGCCGGCGGAGCTGGGGGGGATTTCCCCATACCTGTCCCCCCCGCATGATTTGCTGGGGGGGATGCGTCCCCCCCATCCCCCCGGTTCCTACGCCCATGGATCATCGCTATATATAGGTGCAGAAAGTAATTGTGGGGCAAAGCAGTCCGGGCCCCCCAGGACCGCCGGGCCTGTGACAACCATCATGGTTGTCACCCCCTGATGGCGGCCCTGTCTGGAAGAGTGAGCATGGAAGCAGAAAATCAACAATAAGAGAGTTTGATCGAAAATAGCATGCACGGGCTGCATTAAACTACAGGAAAATCTTCTCCAACAAAGTGCTCAGAAACTGAAGAATTCAATAGCATTATAATGGTGTTCTAATAGGATTAGGGATCGTTTGTGATAACAAAAGACATATTCCTGCTTTACCTTTTATTTCAAAAAGGTTTACTGGAGTTTCATTAACCTTTCAGATTTCAGTTGTAAACACACTGGTGACTAATTATGAAAGAGAAATAATCTCTCTAAAATTACTTTTGGCTTAATTTACCATAAAAAAATATATTACCTCCTCTCACTAAGCATTTCAATATGTCAGAATACATTTTATGAATTTAATTTGTTAAATAAGTGAAAGCTAATGGAATAGGAAGATCGGGGTGGTAGGCAGGTCACGGGCCAAAGTGGTCAGGTGAAAGAGAAATAAGAAAGGGAGAGCACAAATTGTGCTAGAAGCAGTAGAATAGAGAAAAACAAGGGTTAAGAGAGTTCAATACTGGAGACAGTAGAAGCAAAGAAACAAGACCTAAAAGACGAGTCAGGAGGTGAAGCTAACTAAAAAAGGGCAGAGGGCTGAATAAAACATGGAATAGTGAAGGTCCATTAAAGCAAAGATGGTGAAAAAAGAGAGGAAGGTTATAGCAGAAATAATCATAAATATACTTAAAGGGGCACTATAGGCACCAAAACAATGTTAGCTTAATCAAGCAGTTTTGGTGTATAGAGCATGCCTCTGCAGTCTGACTGCTCAGTTCACTGCCATTTATGAGTTACATTGCTTTGTTTATGCAGCCATAGTCACACTCCTCTGCATTTGAGCGGCACAGCCTTCCTAAACACTTCCTGTAAAGTGATATCTAATGCTTTCACTTTTTTTATTACACAGTCTGTTGAATTTAGAATGTATTTTCTCCTACTCTAGCAATAGACTGCCAGAGCCTTCAGGAGCCTCCTGTGTGTGAATAAAGTTCAATTTACAGAGCAAGGGAAAGAAAACTCATAAAGCAAGTTAATATCATGTCTAAAATTAAACCATTTTTTTCACACAAACTGTGTGAGTCACAGCAAAAGGAGGTGTGGCTAAGGCTGTTTTGAAAACAAAAGAGATTTTACTCCTAAATGGCAGAGAATCAAGCAGTAAGACTGCATGGGCATGATGTATACACTAAAACGGCTTCATTTAGTGTCCCTTTAACCACGAAGAAAATAATAGTGAAATTAGATATAATTTTATATTTAAAGCTTTTTTTCCGAAGGTTTTTTTTTGTTTGTTTATTTCTTTAACAAGATGATCAGTTAAAGACGATTGGATTCATTTGTTTCACAGTTTGGTTTATTTACTTGTTGTTTATTGCATATAGAGTGAGAAGATACACAGCAATTTTGCAGCACTGTTTGTAAATTATTCATGGTACATTTAATTGTATTTAAAGTGCTATAACACATTGTATTTGTGTGGTATAGAAGACATGGCCAAAGGGCAGATGACTGAAAGAAGTGTGAAGACATGAGAATGTAGAAACATCAAGTCACATCATCTACACTTTACATATGATTTGAAAACATTCCTGCCATTAAAGGGACATGCATCAATCGACATTGTTTTTAAACAAGCAATAAAACACCTTTAAACAAATATACAAACTAAAATAAAGGAAGAACAACTTGAAAAGTATGTGATAAACATGTTTAAACTTATTATAAGCTTCATCAGATTGCAATATTCGGCATACCTCTCAGGTAGGGGAATTTTATCAGCCACCCCCCTCTTACCCACCCTTCTCAGTTTCAGATTAGTCCACTAATGACAGAAGCAGGGCATTTGTGTGCAACAGCAAGAGTGAGAACCACAACACCGCAGTTTGCTCCGCATGAATCACAATGATCAGATTCCCTCTCTTCTCCCCCTTTCAGGACTGTTGGAAGGTGAAGGCTCTGTTAGGTATGCTCAATGTACTTTTACTGAATTCCTAGGGATATGGCATTGACTGGGTAGATCAGTGTGCCTCCTGGAGTGGGTGTGGAAAGCATAAGAAAGAAGAAGTAGGTACACATGCAAAAAATATATGTATTTACCTTCTTTTTTTTTTCAGCCCGCAGAGCGAGGCAGACATCTCATTCACGACTAAATCTTTTGAATGAGATAGTTGTCTCAAAGTAATGCATGTCCCTTCAACCTGCCGGTAATATGGGCTGGTACACCCCCTTTCTGTGTGGTTCCACCCATTTTGTGCAGAGTCAGTGGCATGATCTCTGCACTGGTCTGGCCTACACCATTTCCCCCATGTCCACGAGTGGAGGTATGAGATGAGGTTGCACAGTCATTTAAGTAGATGACTGATTGGATGCAAACCAGAGGTGTCTGCACATAAAATTAAACATCCATAGTTCAGCCAAAGCAAGGCTATTATCATTATTGCTTTTATTTGGAGTTGGATATTCAGCTGTTGCTGGCATCCCCGAAATCTCCATGAAAACATATTGTGGGTTTGCTTATGGAAATTCTAGTGCATGAAGCCTGAAGTACATAAATAGTCACAAATTGCTTCTCTTCTAGAAATTTTGCAATTCCTCCTTCATCTCCCACCCGCCCCCAAAAAAAGAAATGATGACACATTTTATTTTTTTACTAAAGCTCTTAGCTGCTCCATAACTAGCATCTTCATAGGGCTTGAATTCGAGTTGCTGATATATTTTGTAAAGTGTGATGGTCACATTTGGCGGACATGGGGTTAAACATTTGAAGCAGCTTTTTACATTAATGACAGAACAAATCTATAAGTATCTCTAAAATGTGGAGAATTGACAGAAGTAACGGAAATGAGAACAAAAAATAAATAAAAAAAAGCAACAAAGAAAAAAAGATGTGAACTTTGGTGAAAAGCTTTTATTATACCTGCCTTATCGAAACATATCTTTTTCTTTAGTACCAGCTCTGCGTTTCCATAGTAACGAGGTCTTGTCAACAGATGAGAAAGTGCTTTTGTCAGGGATGGGCCCAAACAAGTAAAAGCTATTTGGACTCTGGCCTCACAATCGTCTTAAATCAATAGCGAACACATAATACACTCTCAGCTTTTTCATAAATCTTCATTTCTTCTCCCCTTGCACTTTCATTTCCTGCTTGTTGACAGTAGCAGCTGAACTTTATCACCTGTAAATTTCCTGCAACTCTCCTGCACTTCTATCCCCTCGGATCTACAGCACAATTACAGGTTTTGTAGGACGTCTGCCGAGTGCCAAGTGAGCTGGACTGACTCTTTCATGGCTAGAGAGTCCAGAAAGAAGAAAGTCAGCACTTGGAACATCTCTCACCCCATGAAATGCATGTGTCAAAGCAGTGTTTAGTGTCAGCACATTTTTAGTGGAGCTGCTAGCAAGTATTCTTTGGGTTAGTATTACATACATTCCCTGTATTAATTATACATTATTCATATACAAATTGTGAAATGCATTTCTTATAAAGATGACTTTCTGCCTGAGTACTTGCCTTTTAAGTAAAAATTCTGATAGGCAACACAGGGTCAAACAGGTGGCAATTAAGAATGGCAAAATCAACATCTTTTGGTGAGCATAGTAGCTACCAAATGTCTCTATTTAGGAGGGACAGTCCCTAGTTTGGGCTCAAATCCTTCTGACCCTGAGGGGGCGGAGCCTGGACTGCAGGCAGGCAAGACGTGCATCACACGAGCTCCTGCTGGCAATGCCAAATACTCGGTGATATCCTGGGCTGGCAACCTGGTGACCTCGACCCAATGTGCTTTCCAAGCTGGGGGCACCAAAGCCGACCGGTCGATACCTGAATCGACACCCTGAGGCAACGGGAACCGCAACGGCAGTTTGAGGCCTACTGGACTCAGACCGGGGGAGAGACGACCGCTCTCCTCCAGCTGAACAAAGCACGACTCCACACCCCCTAACCTCTCTGGACCAGAGGGGGATATCCCGGTCCCCACCTGGAGAGCAGGTGGCTACACCTGTAGACGGCTAAGCAGATCGCACAAACACTCATATCCCTACAATGGCGGACGAAGCCCGTACGATAACATGTGGCACAGCTACAACAGAGGGGACACCCAGCGACGCCTATACCTACTCAATGAGGCGGCTGGATCATATTTTCCAGGCCTTTTGGCTTAAACTGCAAGCCCATTTGCAAGCCACCGCTACTCACAGCTCAGTGCCGTGGAAGGGAAGTGGGAAAACGAGACACTCCAGCATGGTAAAGCCTCCTCAGAGCACCAAACCTAAAACAACGCTCCCAAGACCTCACAACCGCTCACCCAAGAGGAGAGCCACACGAGGCAAGTCCTCCAAGCATCGCTCACGCGGGCGGAGAACCGCGCACCGACTGACACAACTCACTACTACCTCCGCCACCCCTGAGATGGGGAAAGACTTGGTCCCTCGCAGAATCCAAAGATGCCAGCCTCCCTGCAAACCTAGGGCCGAGGAGATGCCGCGCTTCACAGTGCCAGCAACCCCAGCGACCCAGCTAACTTGCCACCTGACAGAATCGGCTAAGCTAGCTTACGGGACTGACACCAGGCTGGACTTTCCCCCTAAATATCTGAGCGGCTGCTCTTGCCTTTAAACGCCATGCACCGAATCTTGAGTTTTATGTACTTTTATAATTTCACTTTCATTTCTGCTGTCTCTCCTTATGCTGTCTCATGATACTGCAATGCAATTTGCTACTAACATTGCGACCAGGGGTACACTTACTCGATAGCATGCCTACTTGCAATCACACTTGGATATACCAATATGCATAGCTAGATGTCTTGCTGATATATTGTATTATGCATAATACTCCATGCATAAGAGTAAATGCCTTGACCCCCTGATACAGGTCACGATTAAATATTGTCCTGCGGTTATACAAAAGCCTGTACACCCACTAATCACCTCACCACTACACCCTGTTCCAAATTATTATGCAAATTCTATTTAAGTGTCACAAAGATGTGATATTTTGTTTTTCAGTTTAACTCATGGATGGCATTGTGTCTCAGGGCTCTTTTGATCACTGAAAACAATCTCGGACACCTGTGATAATTAGATTGCCAGGTGAGCCCAATTTAAGGAAAAACTACTAAAATAGGGTGTTCTACATTATTAAGCAGAGCACCATTTTCATGCAATATGGGGAAGAAAAAGGATCTCTCTGCTGTTCAATGCCTTGGACGAGGTATGAAAACATTAGATATTTCACGAAAACTTAAGCGTGATCATCGCACTATTAAGAGATTTGTGGCTGATTCAGAGCACAGACCGGTTCGTGCAGATAAAGGCACATTGAGGAAGATTTCTGCCAGATCCATGCATCGGATCAAGAGAGCAGCTGCTAAAATACCATTACATAGCAGCAAACAGATATTTGAAGCTGCTGGTGCCTCTGGAGTCCCACGGACATCAAGGTGTAGAGTCCTCTAGAGTCTTGCAACTGTGCATAAACCTTCTATTCGGCCACCACTAACCAATGCTCACAAGCAGAAATGGCTGCATTGGGCAGAAAAATACATGAAGACTAATTTTCAAACAGTCCTGTTCACTGATGAGTGCCGTGCAACCCTGGATGGTCCAGATGGAAAGAGTAGTGGATGGTCGGTGGACGGCCACCCTGTTCCAACAAGGCTGCGACGTCAGCAAGGCGGTGGTGGAGTCATGTTTTGGTCATGTTTTGGGCCGGAAGAGAGCTGGTCCGCCCCTTTAGGGTCCCCGAAGGTTTAACCCCTTAAGGACACATGACATGTGTGACATGTCATGATTCCCTTTTATTCCAGAAGTTTGGTCCTTAAGGGGTTAAAGATGACCTCTGCAAAGTATGTAGAGTTTCTGATTGACCACTTTCTTCCCTGGTACAGAAGGAAGAACTATGCTTTCCGTAATAAAATCATCTTCATGCATAACAATGCACCATCTCATGCTGCAAAGAATACCTCTGCATCAATGGCTCCTATGGGGATAAAAGGAGAGAAAGTCATGGTGTGGCCTCCATCCTCCCCCGACCTCAATCCTATTGAGAACCTTTGGAGCATCCTCAAGCAAAAGATCTATGAGGGTGGGAGGCAGTTTACATCCAAACAGCTGCTCTGGGAGGCTATTCTGACATCTTGCAAACAAATTCAAGCAGAAACTGTCCAAAAACTCACAAGTTTTGCAAGACTTGTGAAGCTGCTATCAAATAAGGGATCCTATGTTAAAATGTAACGTGACCTGTTAAAATGTTTAAAAAGTTAAAATGTTGTTATAAGTTTGATTGAAATAGCTTTTGACTTCAGTAAATATGCTGCAAACACAACAAATGACAATTTTCATTTCTTTACAACCCATAAAGTGTTTTGAAACTTACTGTGCGTAATAATGTGGAACAGTGCATTGTAAGTTTTTTATGTTTAAAAAAATACTGTTATCATTAGGAGGTTTGTTCAATAAAATTTGAATTGTATTCTTAATAGTTGATAACATGAGAATTATGCTGACTGTTATTTACATCAATTATTTAGGTAAATGAGAAAAATATAATTTGCATAATAATTTGGAACAGGGTGTATACAAGCATGCAAAGGAAGATTAACTACACTACTATGTTCTCACTCAAGCATTCCTTGCCTGATTTCTCTCACAAATATATAAAAAAAATGTGCTGTAACACTCTGCCATGACAATGTTTGCTGTTGAAATGCCCGTATTAGCTGTCGTGGCTCTACAGGCCTATCTGTTATGTTTTCGTATGCACATGAAAAATAAAGAATTAAAAAAAAAATTCTGACCCTCTTTTCTATCCTAATTTCTCTCTTTTCTAGGAGATTCACAATATTGGTGTGTGTGTGTGTGTGTGTGTATAACAGAGCTCTACATCACTAATACCCACAGTAATGTGTCTTTAAACTACAATAAATGAGTGTAGAAATAGTTTGAGATACACTGAAATTGAAATAGTCTGGAATATATATAAACAGTTTTAAGTCTAAATTACAGTTTGGTTGTATAAATTGTTATTAGTAATTCATCTGAAATTTCTCAAAACAGCACTGCCTCTTGCCACACCCACACTCACACCCCTAAAATTAAAGTGTCCTTCTTTACTCATTTAAAATGTTATCAGATATATAATAGCCTATTAGTATATTGTGTCGTTTGAATATTTTAAAGGAACACTGTAGACACTTTAACAAATCCATCTTATTGAAGTCATTATAAATCTTTCAGTGATGGTCACCCTGTCCTACCCCCCAAAACCCAATATTAAACTAAATAGAAGGCTTGGTAGTGCAGCTGCAAGCAACACCTCCAAACACCCTATGTATCATAGATGGGAATCTTATTTCTCAGTTCTCTTATCGTAATATAATGGGACACCACGTGTGCATGCGCAGTGCCGCCACAGTCGGCCATTGAGAATCATTGAATACAATAATTCTCTATGGGGGAATCGTCGGCACATAGCAGCGAGTGCTGCCTTTGAGTGACAGATTTATCTTCAATAGCATACTTTCTATATCAGTTCAATGTGTTCAGTAGAAGCCAACGCGTGAACATGTACTTTGTTACATAGTTTTTGCTACATCCTTTGACCATTTTCCTTAATTGAACTCAACAATCAAAAGGACTTAATAAATCCCTGAAAATACTTTTCAACTAACCACCCAATATTTCGAATATAAGCAAACAGCAATGCGCATAAACAGAACAAACACAAACTGTACCTCCCCTGTGTTCATGATGTTTAACAGCAATGGCATAAAACCTATACTTATAATTTCCAACTAAAACTGAAAAAGTAAAATTAAGCATTGTTAAATTGCTAATAAAACAAACACACTATTACCAAAATGTCTGAGTTAAACTTACAGAAACAAACATATGAATATTAATCTGGAACACAACATCTTAATGCCACACGCTACCTATTGTCAACTCATCACTACTTCATAATAAATGGGGTCAAACGTTTTGATCCATTTTGTTTGTCTTTAATCTTATGCTGTCGGTGTATCGATTTCAGGATTGTATGATTAACGATGACTGGAATTAAAAGGGAACTGTTGCTTCTAAGGATTTTTTTACATTATGTTTACGCATCCTCTATATTTAACAAACAGGTTTGTGAGGTGAGCATAATAAAATAACATGTACAATTCCACACAGCTGTATTCTGGAACTGAGCGCCTACTGCTTGGCGCCTTGCTAGTCATTGATATAAGATGTCATTTGCACATTGCATTTGTCAAATAGTCAAAGTAAACACGAAAATTACAAAGAACAGCTACATTTACAGTTTTGTCAAGGTTCCAGTAATGATTTTATTTTACCAACCAATCATCCCTGTTCCCCTTCCAGCACAGAACTCTGTGACGGGCTTCCCCTTTGATGGACGGGACGGTCTTTAAAGAGGGTGGTTAAGCTGACTATTCATGGATTACTACTGAAGCACTCTGTGTATGGTCCTTGTGCCCAGTCCCCTCCTGCATTTTAAAATGTGTCTTAAGATTTTAAAAGGGATCTTCGGGAACTATATGTGCTGGGACAGTGTCCCAGAATTCGAGACTATCACACCATATTCTGGACTTTTGGCACCTATGATTTTGTTATTCTGTACCAGGTATCCTGGTGCTGTTATATTCCTATTTTTTTTAATCCAGTCTGCTGTTGATCCACACCTGTGTTCATTTTTTTTTTTTGGTCCAATTCAGATTTGCTGTTGTTTCAACCCTGTTTTTCTTATCCAGCCTCAGGCCTCCTGCTGATCCAAATCCTGGTTCTCGAGAGTCAGTCTCTTGGCTGCTGCTATTTCGGTCCTGCTAATCATATTGCCTGTGCCTTCCTGCAGACATTTTTTATTTCCTTACTGTATATGTACAGGTATGTACCTGCCTATTAGGACCTTTCTTAGTAAGTAAGTTCTAGCCATTAGATTGTTCTTAGTTGTTTTAGAACAACATGATGCTTTAGGTTAAAATCATCTTGGGAAATGTATTTCTTGAAGATTACATCAATATCAGTAAGGGACCATTTCTTCTGTTCAAGTAACTTATTCAAACATGTTATATAGTGTTGGTAACAAGGGGAGATCGAGAATGATACTGACAAGAACATCAAGACATAACCTGACAAAAAGTCATTTTTTTTATTAATAAAAACATTCTTGTCTTCCATCACCTCTAGGATTCCTAGTGAATTGGTTACAAAGAAATGTCTTAGCAGGGGAATTGAAATCTAAATTCTAGATTAAAACATCAGAAGAATAGAGCAGGCATGCAGCAGTCCGAGCACAAAGAGGTTTATTACTATCTGGACATGGGTTCTAGCATAACTGTTACCAATGGACATTTATTCTTTTCAATCTCCGTGTCTCCCTTTGTACAGTTTATTAAGAACTCTGCTATATCAACCCTAGATCTGTTGGTAAAGCCTCAACCTCTCAGTGCCAGGTAATTCAAGATAAAGAGGTAACAAGAAAAATTCAGACTGAAGCATCAAATCTAGGATCGCTGTGTCTCTTCATGGATGATAAGATTGTCTGTACTTATCATATAAGAATCCAGCAGTAGCACAGACAGGGCCGGCGCAACCGTTAGGCGAACTAGGTATTCAAACTAGGGATATTTCCTGGTGGGCTCCCCCTGTCCTGGGCCGAAGCCCCCCACTCTCAGCACCGGGCCGATCCTCCAGGCGCCCTAAAATGGGGGTGCCGAGAGGAGCCTTGTCACAGGGGGCTTAAGAGGTGGCAGTTTGGCCACATGAGGGCGCTCCTGAAGCTGTTCTTCAGTATTGCAGAGCAGGCACCTGCTTACCCTGATGGCAGGTGCCTGCTCTGCCAATGAATGCTGGAGGAGAGGAGGCAGGCGGCAGCAGTGTGGTCGGCGAGGGAGGATCTTCTTGCAACTCCCCACTCCTCCCTCCCGCGCCCTCTGTGATGCCTGGCTCCGGAATATGACGTCATTCTGGCCCCAGCATACTAAACAGTGCCCTGGAGCAGTGAGGAGCTGCCCCACACTGGACCCCATGGAGGTAGGATGTCTGATTCTGTGTGTCAGTGAGTGTAAGAGTGTTTGACTGTTAGTGAGCGTGTGTGTGTGTGTGTGTCAGTGAGTGTATGTATGTCAGTGAATGTCTGCCTGTGTGTGTGTGTGTGTGTCTGTCTGTCAGTAAGTGTGTGAGTGTTTGACTGTCAGTGTGTGTGTGTTTGTGTGTCTGTCAGTGAGTGAGTGTATACATATCAGTGAGTGTCTGCCTGTGTGTATCTGTCAGTGAGTGTGTGAGTGTTTGACTGTCAGTGTGTGTGTGTGTGTGTGTGTCAGTGTGTGTGTTCGTCAGTGAGTGTATGTGTGTGTGTGTGTCAGTGAGTGAGTGTATGTATGTCAGCGAGTGTCTGTCAGTGAGTGAGTGTATGCCTGTCAGTGAGTGTCTATGTGTGTGTGTGTGTGTGTGTCTCTGTTTGTGAGTGTATGTATATCAGTGAGTGTCTGTCTGTCGGTGTGTGTGTGTCTGTCAGTGAGTGAGTGTGTGTTTACCAGTGAGTGTCTGTGTGTGTGTGTGTGTGTGTCTGTCTGTCAGTGAGTGTATGTCTGTCAGTGAGAGCCTGTGTGTCTGTCAGTGAATGAGTGAGTGTATGTCTGTCAGTGAGTTTCTGTGTTTGTGTCTGTCAGTGAGTGAGTGTATGTATGTCGTCAGTGGGTGTATGTGTGTATGTGTGTCTGTCAGTGAGTGAGTGTATGTATGTCAGTGAGTGTCTGCCAGTGAGTGAATGTATGTCTGTCAGTGAGTTTCTGTGTGTCTGTGTGTGTGTGTGTGTGTCAATGAGTTAGTGTATGTCTGTCAGTGAGTGTGTGTGTCAGCCAGTGCGTGCCTGTCAGTGAGTGAATGACATGAGGCGGTGGCAAAATGGATCTTTGGCTAGGCCGGAAGAAATCCTTGCACCAGCCCTGAGCACAGAAGTACATTTTTGAAAATTAGTCTTAAGGTTTCTTACCTAAGCTTGAACATGTAGAGAAAATGGGATTGCCTATTACACCAAAATAGATTCTGCAAAGCTTTTTGCTTTTTTGGCCTACAATTTACAGTCCCCTTGTCAATCGCTGCAGTTTCTGTTTTACTGAATAAACCAGTCAAATAAGAGAGATAAACTAAAAGGAATACTGAGTGTGTTTGCAGTGTAGGTAGTAAAGATAATTTTATACCTACAAAACAAAGGGGAAGAGTTAAAAAAAAAATGAGAGAGACTGTTCTAGTCAATTCTTCTGCACAAGGCATTGTGACGTCACCTTCTACTATAGGAGACTACAAGGTTCACTGTTACTGTGCAGTAAATAAAAGCAATGCCAAAGAAGAGAGGGAGGAAAGGATCACATCATCAAGGCATTTAGGCATCCTGCCATAGCAGCCTGTAACAAAGCATATGAATTTAATATCAATGCTTTCAAAGCCAGGTAAAGACAATGTAATGGAACTGGTTTAGGTTTCTGCTGAAATGTAATAAATTAAATTCCACAAATTAAAAAATAAATAAATAGCTGATTTGGAAAAAAAACTTGTTATCTATAGTCACAAGTGGGTTATTGCAGTTTGGTTTTGTAAAATAGTGTTTAAATAATGAACCATCTTTTTATTTGCTGACAATTTGGTTGCATAATATAATGGTGAAAGTTGATTCTCTATAAAGCATCCCCTTGCTGTGAAGACATCTTCTCTTTAAAACGTGTCATGATTTATTTAACATTAATAAAGCCAAAATGAAAAAGCGTATTATTCAATATCTTGTAGAATTTTTATTATTATTATTATTATTGCAATTTATATAGCGCCAACAGATTCCGTAGCGCTTTACAATATTATGAGAAGGGATTTAACTATAGATAGGACAATTACAAATAAACTTACAGGAACAATAGGTTGAAGAGGACCCTGCTCGATCGAGCTTACATTCTATAGGAGCACCTTTAGCGGCAATAACTTGTATTAATTGTTTTATGTATGACTTTATCAGTCTCTTACGTCGTTGTGGAGGAATTCTGGTGACTCTTCTTTACATTGTTGCTTCAGTTCATTGTGGTTTTCTGGTATTTGTTCATGCTCAGCTCGCTTAAGGTTCTGCCACAGCATTTAGATCGGGTTGAGGTCTGGACTGGGACGGGGATATTGTAACACCTTGATTCTTTTCTTTTTCAGCCATTCTGTTGTAGATCTGCTGTTGTCTTCGGAACCATTGCTTGGCACAATTTAGCCTCACATTTGACTCCCGAATACTTTGGTACACAGAGGAGTTTATGGTCGACTCAATGACTGCAGGGTTCCAAGATCCTGTGTCTGCAAAACAAACCAAAACCAACACCCCTCCACCACTGTGTTTGACAGTTGGTATGAGGTGTTTGTGCTGAAATTCTGTGTTTAGGTTTTGCCAAACGTGGCGCTGTGGATTATGACCAAACAATTCCACTTTGATCTCATCTGTCGAAAGAACATTGTTCCAGTTTCAACTTTGCAATCCCAAGCCATGCTGTCATGTTCTTTTTAGAGAGAAGTTAGAGAGAAGAGGCTTTCTCTTGGCAAGCCTTCCAAATAAACCATACTTGTCCAGTTTTTTTCTAATTGCACTGTCATGAAATTTAACATTTAGCATTTTACCTGAGGCCTGTAGAGTCTGAGATGTTACGCTTGTTTTTTGCAATTTTTATGAGCACTGCACGATATGAACTTCAGGTTAAATTTTGCTGGACGTCCATTCCTGGGAAGATTGGAAACTGCATTTAATGATTTCCAATTTTCAATAATTGTTCTCACTGTATAATGATGAACTTTGAATTGTTTGGAAATGGCTTTGTAACCTTCCCAGCTTGATGGGCAGCAACAATTGCTTCTCTAATGATGTCTTTCCTTCTTAGCATAGAGTTGAGAAACACCTGAATGCCCCAGACCAGCAAACTGCTAACACTTCGGCTTTTATAGAGGTGGTTACACTTGCTGATGATCAATAATCATGGGCATTTGATTAGCAGCACCTGTCTGCTACTTGGTCTCTTAATTCATAAGAAAGCAGTAGCTAGTTTTTCACACATGGCCTCTACATTTGATTATGACACGGTGTAATATGTCATGTGTTGTTGTTCATCTGAGGTTGTATTTATCTTTATCTTTGTAAGACCTGCTAAGGAACCGATGATTGCTATTATGTCTTGATATGTAAAATCATAGAATTCAAAGAGGATGTACTTTCTTTTTCCCATGACTATATATATAAAATATATATAGTCATGGGAAAAAGAAAGAATATATATATATTGGAAATCTCTAGGCACACTTGCCTTGGTGCCTACCCACATATATATATATATATATATATATATATATATATATATATATATATATATATATATATATATATAAAATGTTGTTTTCTAATGCATCCTGTAAAATGGTCTTTCCATTTACCATACCCAACTCAGTTTCAGGAGTTTTAAGCAACTTTGAACTTTGTGCAGGGAGTAGAGATGTCCCGAACAGTTCGCTGGCGAATAGTTCCCGGTGAACATAGCTTGTTCACGTTCGCCACAGACGGTGAACATATGCGATGTTCGGTCCGCCCCCTATTCGTCATCATTGAGTAAACTTTGACCCTGTACCTCACAGTCAGCAGACACATTCCAGCCAATCAGCAGCAGACCCTCCCTCCCAGACCCTCCCACCTCCTGGACAGCATCCATTTTAGATTCATTCGGAAGCTGCATTCTTTTTTTTTTTTTTTTTTTTTTAGACAGAAGTGTGTTATATTTGAGCATGCTAGTCTGAACGTGCATATATCATGGCTAGTTGCACTGAGGGTATGAGTATATAGCAGTACATTGTTGTGAAAGATGGCTGTCATGTTTAGGGTGTAGCTTGCACGTTATCAACTGTGTATTTATATCAGCAGCTCCACGACTAGTTATAAATCAAGTGTGAGTCGCCCCATGAGATGAGACTAGTGAATAACATAATACATGAACGGTTAAGGTAAAGGCATGTAAGGAACTATGACAATAAACTCTTTAGGAGGTGAAGTAATGACATGTTTAAATGCTTGCTACTTTACGATTAGTTAATGTGCAGAACGCAGTTCATGTGATCAAAGGCATGGTGTGGAGGGTCGGCTATAGTGGGACATGCTTGGCAGGCTGCTGTTTACTGCTTGTGCTCATCCAATCCCTTCTGGGCGCCAGGTGCAGACCCTGGGAGTCCCTGATACCTGGAACAACAAAGGCATGTCTCTGGCTGAGTGCCGGTTTCGCGGCTTGAGGTGGTGGAAGCTTGTTTTGTCAGGTGGTCGGATCTGTCCCGGTGGTGCTTCACGTCCGGTGCGGGATTGTGGTGGCTTAAGGTGGAGGCGAGTGCTTGACGTGGGGCAGGCTCTGCATTTCTGTTTGTGCCTCCGGTCCCGTCTTTGACGCCTTTTGCGTTGGTGGATTTTAATGAGGACTGCTTCGCTTAGCTGTGGTGGAGCTTGTTGGGGCTGTGGTGGAGCTTGTTGGGGCTTCCTGCTTGTTATTTGCTTCCAAAATTGATTAAAGAGTCTGTCCAGCTTAGACTCAATATCCTGCCATGCATTGCTGGTACCAGGAGAACACGTGTTGCCGCCATATTGGGTGAGTCGCAGATGAGTATGTCAGCCTGGGCGGCTGTGCTCTTGGCGTCCATTAGCTCCAGACAGACTCTCAGGGGTGGACCTGGATAACCCCCACCAGTCTGAGGGGGGGGGGGGGGTAACAGAGCTCCTGCCGGGAAGTAGCTGCTCCTGGGCATCCCAGGATCGGGAGATCGGCCGCCTCTCCCGCCCGGTGAGCAGCAGGCAACACTTGCCACGCGGAGGTAAGTAAGACTCTGTCGAGTTGCTGACCGCTATTAAGCATGTCGGGTCGGTCAGGTAGGAGCAACATTGCTGGGTCATCCCCTTCTGGGGTGAAATTCGCTTGTTGATAGCTGCTTAAAGTGAGATATTGAGGGAGCTCACATGAAGTGCGTCTTTCCTCCATGACAGCTAGGCTCCGCCCCCTGGAAGCTGCATTCTTAGTGAGAGGAGGGACAGTGTAGCTGCTGCTGATTTAATAGGGAAATCAATAGCTAGGCTAGTGTATTCAGTGTCCACTACAGTCCTGAAGGACTCATCTGATCTCTGCTGTAAGGACAGCACCCCAAAAAGCCCTTTTTAGGGCTAGAACATCAGTCTGCTTTTTTTTTTCCTGTGTAATCTAATTGCAGTTGCCTGCCTGCCAGTGTGTGTGTCAGGCTCACAGCGTATACTGTGCCCACTTGCCCAGTGCCACCACTCATATCTGGTGTCACAATAGCTTGCATTTAAAAACAAAACTTTTTTGACTGTAATATAATAGCAGTCAGTTTCCTTCACACGTGTGCGTTTCAGGGCCTGCCAGGGCACAGTGTCACACCAGTGCAACTCATATCTGGTGTAACAGTAGTGTACATTTAAAAAAAAAAACTAGAAATTTGACTGTGAAATAATAGCAGTCAGTTTCCTTCACGCGTGTGCGTTTCAGGGCCTGCCAGGGCACAGTGTCACACCAGTGCAACTCATATCTGGTGTAACAGTAGTGTACATTTAAAGAAAAAATAAAATTTTGACTGTAATAGATTGAATAGCAGTTAGTTGTCTGCAAGCTTGTGTCAGGCCTGCAGCGTCTACTCTGCCAACTTCTGCCAGTGCACAGTGCCACTCAGATCTGTTGTCACAGTAGCTTTCACGCATAGTACCACTAATTGAAAAAAAAAATGACAGGCAGAGGCAGGCCACCCCGCAGGGGCCGTCGTGGTCATGGTGCTGTGATTCCCTTTGGCCCTAGAATAATGCCCAGTGTTCAGAGGCATCGTACCCTGAACTCGAAAAGTTCTGAGGACATAGTTGACTGGCTAACACAGGACACCCAATCTTCTACAGCTTCTGCTCGGAACCTTGACGCACTATCCTCCTCCAGCTTAGCTTCAGGCACCTCTCAAGTTACCACTCGCCCGCCTGCCGCCACCACCAACACTAGCACCACAGCCGCTTCACTTGATCTGTCAGAGGAGTTATTTACACATCAGTTGGAAGAAATGAGTGATGCGCAACCATTATTGCCAGAGGATGTAGATAACAGGGATATGTCTCAGTCAGGCAGCATTACACACATGGACGTACGGTGTGATGATGATGATGTTGTACCCGCTGCTGCTTCCTTTGCTGAGTTGCCTAGGTCAAAAAAGTCTAGATTACCTCACCTTTATTAAGATGAATGAGGGATGGATCCCAAAGGGACTGACAGTGGGCGATACATTCGACTAAAAAAGGCCTGATGAGGGGGACGTAACAGGGATTAAACTGATAAAAATAGAACTACTTAACACACCACTCCTATCTGGTGGCACATTAGATTGCACGCGCAGTGCCCCAAATTTGAAGTAGGAGGACCGACCAAGCATCTTTTTCCATCTCCTGGTTCCTAAAATCGATGCCATATACACATCCCCTGATAGGGGACGTAACAGGGATTAAACTGATAGGAATAGTACTACTTAACACACCTTATAATAACTCAGAGAGAGGCATCGCAGAGAGAGGAGTCTGAAGAAGAGGAGTCTGAAGAAGAGGAGTCATAGGAGGAAGGTGGCTTTGAGGTGGAAGACCAAACACAGCAGGCGTCCCAGGGGGCTTGTTGGCCCCTTTTGGGAACCCTTGGTGTTGTTCGTGGCTGGGTGGAGGAAGAGACCTTCAATGACATCAGTGAGGACAAGGAACGGGACATGGCTAGCTTGGTATCCAACCTTGTGCAAATGGGGAGTTTGCGGTTGTGCACATGGACTGTTTGCGGCTGTTTGCGGTGCGTTAAACTGGGAGTTTGGTCTGTCACTGTGAAGCGGGCGTAACCCTTACACTACCTGATCAATACAACATCATACCTGATGTTTTAAAGTATGTTATTCCAAACAATTTAGGAATGTTAGGTGATTTATAACCTTTATGGATTAAAACCAGACTCTGCATCAACTATGTAATTTTCCATGGGAGTTTTGCCATGGATCCCCCTCCGGCATGCCACAGTCCAGGCGTTAGTCCCCTTGAAACAACTTTTCCATCACTATTGTGGCCAGAAAGAGTCCCTGTGGGTTTTTAAATTTGCCTGCCTATTGAAGTCTATGGCGGTTCGTCTGGTTCGCCCGTTCGCGAACATTTGCGGAAATTCGCGTTCGCCGTTTGCGAACGGAAAATTTTATGTTCGCGACATCTCTAGCAGGGAGCAAGACTAAAGATCACACAGCTCTTGCAAGAAACAAAACATGTTGCAGCCCTTGGCGAGTCCCTTTAAATAAAGACTTTAGGGACACACAAGCTGACACTTTATGCCCAATTTCTTCTGCCATGTGCCAGAGACGCAGTCTGGGATTTTTCCTATGAGTAAGATGCCAGTCATGCTTCCCTCTTCATAAAAAAGGTACTTTATTTTCTAATTACAAAGCAATTTCAAATAAAATAAAGGACGTTTGACAGATGGCAGCCCTTGTAGAATAGAGGCGTGAAATAGATGCCAGTCAGTAAGAGAAGGATGATAAAACATCACTATACAGGACCATAAAAAGATAGAAGGTACTAAATAACAGTTCCACAGAATATTATTCCTTGCAGATGGCAAAACATTATGCAGGTAATTTTAGGGTGCTCTCTAGGATTACAGAACTTACTAACGTAACAAATTAAAGCCTGTGTTTGTTCTCTAATCTAATCAACAGTCACTGCTAAATTTTCTATCTATCTATCTATCTATCTATTTATCATCAGTGGCGTAACTGGAACCAGGCCCATCACTCCAGGGGGCTCAGCCAACATGTCCTCCTTTGCGACTGTCCACTCTGTCCAGCTTGTCAGAGCATTAAGCATGGCAGAGCGGAACATGGGTAGAGGGGCCTCTTTTTCCCTCTACCCAGTCTGACAGGAAGTGCTCACTAAGAGCACTTCCTGTCAGATCGGGTACCGCAGTCTGCCTTGCCACGCTACATTAACGATAGCAGGTACAGAGGGTTATGGGGAAGAGACACATGGAAGGGACTGGGGGGAGGGAGAATAAGACACATGGAGGGGCTGGGTGGGAGAATAAGTCACATGCGCCAAGGCCCGTGGTTTCTAGTTAGGCCTGTCTGTCTTTCTATACAGCTGTCTGACTTCTCTGTTAAACTAAAGACCAACATCTTTGATTTTTTTTATAATTTCCATCCAGCCTCACATGCAGTACTTAGAGGAGGGACACTGACCCTCGTTCACTGACAACAGAGAGGCCGCAGGAGTGAATAAAAACCACAATATCTTTTCATCTAAAGGAATATGGTTGATACACTTCGAAAAAGTAAGGTATATTTATACATACTAAATATATAGCGCGTGAATTTTTATTAAAAGTTTGAAAAATTATATAAACAAAATAAAAAAATTATTAATAGACTATGAAGAAAAATCTGAAATATTATATATATTATATATATAATATTATATATAAACACATATAGTGATAAACGAACAATAAACCTCAATGGGTCAGTGTAAACACCTTCCCACTATTGGTAAGAGTGTAGCGCTAAATAGGTGTATATTCACAGTGCTCAAGAATACAAATGTACACTTACCACTCAGGGTAGTACCAAAAAGTAGACATATAAAGGAAAAAAACAGAAAACATACATAGGGTAATAACGTAAAAGCTTGTATTGAAGTGGATTTAAATGTATACAGATGTAAACATTTATTAGAGCCTTTTATGTGGGTATAGGCTCTAAACACATATAGTGATAGTTTAAGATAGGATTATACATTGTTTTGTTTTTACATTTTTTTATGTTTACTAAGCATCGCTCTATGTTTGAGTAAGTGTTTGATTGTCTTTGCCTATGAAAATTTATATTTATACCTAGTCTACGGGCAAACACGTCATATATTGTCCACCCCATTCTGTCATGCTAGGAAACCTTTTTCATTAGGGCTGCGGAATATGTACCTACTGTATGTACCCTCACTGTCCTCTGCCCAGCGTCTCATTAAAGAAAGAATTTGCTGACTCCTTTTCATCTCCTTCACATGCTTTATGTTAAATCCACCAAGGAGCTCTCCTGGAGGCTTTGAAGTAATCGGGTGTGTGAATAAAGATGTCATAGACACGCAGTGCCTTTTAATGAGGACAGAGGTTTTGATGTTGCAACACTCCAGTGCCCAAAGGAAGGAAAATTGCTAGAAGAATATAATTTGAGGAGCCTGCAAGGCCTCTTGTCTTATCTCCAGTTGTATGGACAGCATTTGAACGAAAAGAGAGCGTTTGAAGCCTTGCACAGGCTGCTCGTCTTCTGATGCCCTCTGCAATTATTTTTAGATTGTCAGCATTAAGGAGCCAACACCTTGAAATGGAGCATACGCTATGCATGGCATACGGGTCATATTCATGTTCTTTTAATACATGCTGACCCCATTCTATAACTAAAGCACTATACCAGCCTTTAACAGATAACCTTTTCCAGTGTAAAAACGCTACTTCAGTTAGGAAATGAATAAAAAGGCTCATTATATGTACTGTGAAGAGAAAGAGGAAAGAGAAGACTTTTTTTAACTTCCTCTGTACCTTATTGTTTCATTCAATTAGTTTAGCTGTGTGTCTATACTTTAACCGACTCTCTCTCTAAATTACTGTTAAACATTATGTACTGAATGGAAATTGCTTAACAATGTAACATTAGATGTAGCGTCTCTGTTCTCTGACATTTGTAGAATTAAAGAAACTCCGGGATACACTGGCACAGAAAACTTAAAAGCACTTAATTTAATTTAAATTAAATGAAGTGCATTAAATATTGTCTGCTAGGGTTGCTGGGGTTGTGCTATCTATATTAATGATAATCTTCACTGGCTGATAGTGGGGAGACAATTGCAAATTATATAGGAGTGAAATATGAGCACAATGTTGAGCAGAGCAAGAATGTTTCTTGGATCCCCTACCTTTTTTTCTACCTTAAAGGGAAACTATAGTGACAGAAAAGCAAAGTTGTTTTCCTGGCACTATAGCTCCCTATAGTGCCCACCAGCCCCCTCCTCAGTGCAGAGGGGGTTCACTTACCTGGGTCCAGCGCATTCGGGTCCACCTCTGCTTCGAATGTCAGTTGGGGAGACCTAATGCCGATGCTCGGCAATGGTCGCGACACTGGATTAATAGCGTGAGGATGTCCAGCGTCAGGTGACCACAAATCTGGTAGACAGCCACTAGATTTGGATTACCTCAGAAAGCGAATTATTGCAGTCTATAAAAACTGCAATAATAAATTTTGAAGGGTTAAATGTTAAGGGTTAAGGGTGCTGGGACAGTGCACCCAGACCACTTTAATGAGCTGAAGTGATCTGGGTGCCTATAGTGTCCCTTTAATTCTTCAGGATTATATTTCCTTATCATTTAGCTATTGCCCTAGCCCTCTATCCAAACTTTTCTTTCTTACTTACCGCTCTCCCCAGCCTTCTTATCCCAGTCTCCTCTCCGCTCCTGGTTTCCTTTATGTTTCTTTGCTTTCTCCAGAATTCCTTTCCCATTTTCCTCTCTTCACTCTCTATAGGCACCCTCTCTTCACTCTCCTCAATTCTAATTTTCCCACTCCCTTCACCACAGTGTTCATTTTTCACTCTCCTCACTCCCCAGATTACCTTTCTACCCTCTTTCCCCAGGTCTCTTGTGACAGTCTCCTCTCTTGAGATTTATGGCCATTTTTTTATTTATAGACCATGCACCTCCACTGACCCAGGGCTCAAGGGGAACATTTTGGATTCACTCTTATATATTAACAAAACATGACATTTAAACATGACTTAACAAAACATGACATTTTACATTTCAGTAATACACTACTACAAGATACCTTGCTGAAGTTCAGTATTATTATATGCTTCAGCCCAATCTACTGGTTTATTTAATATGAGCTAATGTTTCTACTTGCTCAGATTTAAATATTTAGTTGATTGTATTTAATTGCTAATTGCATATGCTGAATTTAATATACAGCAATATGCAGTTTCATATGTTAATGCAAAGAGGATTAGGGACTTACAAGGCTTCCATCCTTCACACTGCATATGTATTTCATTTTAAAAAATATTTCTCCACTTTGTTCACTTTCGTAAGCATATTTACACTTTTGACACTACGCAGATCATATATTATATTACTTATGCAAATTCACACACACACATTTGCTAATATATTCCATTTCCACTTGCTTTGTATACTTCATTGAGGCATTTACATGCTTTCTTAGGGTGTACCAACCTAGAGGCAGAAAGTCAAGGTGAGAAGTGGGAGCGGGGTGCACAGAATGCCACTAATACCTAATGTAGGCTGCTGCCTTCTTCTTGTTTTCAGCTAGGGTGCTAAGCCACTCACCCATACATGATGATGGATCCTGGTGGCCTTAGCTGTGTAAATTTGCAACCAACTTTCAACACATGTAAAATGTTAGCCTCAGAGAGCGTTCTATTCAATTCATCTGCACAAGGCAAAGTGACGTCACCGTTTATACAGGAGACTATAAAGTTAACTGTTACTGTGCAGTAAATAAAAGCTATGCCAAGAAAGCAGGAGGAAAGAATGCCAGCATCAAGTCATTTTGGTATCCTGCCTTATCAGCCTATAGCAAAGCATATGTATTTAAGGTCAATGCTATCATACAGACAATGTAATGGAACTGGTTTAGGTTTCTGTTGAAATGCAATAAATTGAATTGTACAAATTAGGTCGAAATTGATCATTTGTAAAAAAAAATAAAATAAGAAAAAATAAACTCACAATGTGGATGAATATTATAGTGGTGAAAAATGATTCTCTATAAAGCATCAACTTGATCTAAATACATCTTCTTTTTAAAACCTTGTATGTTAACCTGCTTGTGTCTGGATCATTGGTTTTAAACATCCAACTTTAGTGATGTCAAATTCTCTTTATTATATCAAATTATTTTTATGATGTCATACTCTATTATGATCTTATTGGTTCTATCCTACCCAACTTAGCTCAGCTATTTACCAGTGAATTTTTGACTCTTACAAAACATGCACACAGTATTCAGAGTATTTTGGAGATAAACTATAAAAATGATGCCAGATAGGGAGCTAGCCGTGAGCGCGTATGGACGCTTGCTAACAGAGCTCTGTGAGAGACACAGGGCAATCCGAAACCATCAGGCACCTACCGCATCATGGGACACCCCAAACGCCTCTCGACAGCCCTCAACACGGCGGGCAAGCACTCCGCGGCTAAAACAAGCAACCTGACTAAATAGTTCAAAGATCAGGGCGACCCGCGAAATGCGGCCGCAGGCTCAAATATGGCGCCGGACGACCTGGTAGAGCAATCCTCGGCACCCTCACATATCACTCACATCTGACACTGACAGGGACAAGGATCTGAAAGAAATACTCAGAAATCTCCCTTCCAAGCAGGATTTGGCTGCTATGCTGCAGAAACTTGAAGTGACCTTTCAAAAGAAAATGGATGACATCTCCACGGAAGTCTGGCAGGTCAGTGAAAGGGTTAACTCCCTAGAAAATGATCATGACTGCACATGCACACAACTACAAGCCCTACAAAGCACTGTAGCAGCTCATAACACACAAATGGCGGCTATGTAAAGGGCACTTGACGACTTGGACAATAGGGGACGCCGGAATAATTTAAGGATTAAAGGCTTACCTGAGGCTGAGGGGGAAAACCTACACTCCACTTTGCAAGAACTTTTTAACCTAATCCTCCAACGAGACGTAACAATGCCCATCCTGCTAGATAGAGCGCATAGGGCACTCAAACCCAGGAACCCTGGAGGGGACTCCCCCAGAGATGTAATCTGCAGATGGCACTACTACAGCATTAAAGAGGACATCCTTAGGAGTCTCTGCCAGACATCCCAACCACTCCTGTACCATGGAAGACCAGTGCAGAGCTATCCTGGATGACCCTCCAGGCAAGGTGGGTAATGAAACCACTCACTGACCTCTTAAGATCCAGGAATATACGCTACAGATGGGGATTCCCCTTCGCCATCACAGCAACACACAATGGGGTCACTGCCATCGGCTGAGGATGTACAGACCTTCACTTCAGCCCTTGACCTTCCAGAAGTCTGCATCCCAGACTGGTATGAACCAATACATCCACCTCCGCAGCACCACAATGCCCCAAGACTGAGAGGACAGACCCCATCGAAGAGACGCTACAATGACCAAACCACACATCAAGGGGGACACAGACCGAGAGCAGGACCCCCCACACAGTAAAGAAATCTCCTTACCAACACCACCGGTCACCACCCGCCCTTACCACGGTACTATGGTCTAAACCGCAAATACTGACAGTAGAGATTCTATTCAACGGACTGACCTCACATTTGGATTCATTCTGGCCCAGATTGGAATACAAGCGTGTACAAGAACCATGTACTCTCTGGACTCCCACCAACAAGAGACACTCTAGTGACTCAACTTACCCTAGAGGCCAAGATCTACACACACACCTTCCTTGGAAAAGAACACTCTATACTCCCCAACGTTATGCCTGACGAGTCAGACCCCCCCATCTCTACCAGAACCGAGGATCCCATCAAGCCTCACTCTGCTTGGCCGCAAAGGAGTATGCATCGCACAGCTACTACTGCGAATCCAGGACTAAATTCTGACGACTTTGGAACTGTACAGACTCCTGAACTTAACCCTGCAAACCTTGAGTACTCTGTTTACTGAACGGCAATGATATGCCTATGGGAAGTCCAGCAGAAGACCCACTGACTGGTATCATACTTACTCTTAAACAGGTTTACATTGTGTGAGCACATCTTGCCTCCTAAAGCCCCCCTCTCTCCTCCTCCCCCCTTACGCTGTCTACCCTTATACACCCTCCCCCTCTTACCTACCTCTGCTCTACTCCCTGTCTTCATAACCCTTCTCCTCCCCTACGCCTCTCCCACAATACTTCTCACTAACACCCGCTTGGCTAGTTCCTAGTACGCTTCTAGGTATATTTGAACCGAATTGTGTAACAAACTTAGGAGCTCTGATTATTGTTAACTGGATATGTCCCAAATGCCTATCATGCCATTGTCATAGTTACAATTCTTTACTAGATGTCTTGGGTCCTTGCGTAGTTGGAAGTTGGGATGCACGCACTAATCACGGGCCAAATGCCTGACCGGCACTAATGACCCAATCCGACCCAGACCAATGAGCCCCCACCAATCACCACCAAATGGTCCCATAAACTATTCACTCCCTCAAGCCTGATTTACCAATCCAAATCATTTAGCATAATATGGATTGCCCGTCTCTCCCTATGGAAAGACGTACCGTAACAACACCAAAGCCCCCCCCCCCACCGAACTGATTCTATTACTCTAAAACCGAGTGGAGAGTCGACTAGAGCCTGAGCGGTGCCGGCTCAACTTCCCCTGGACCTAAGTGACACTAAGGGGAAAGCCACCGTTAAACAAGGCAGACTGACTCCACATTCAATAACATCTCAACTTCCAGCTCTACAAGTGTAAGAGCTGAACTGTATAAAGTTTATTTGATTGTTTTATTGTTAATTCTGTTTTTATTTCGTTCTGATCACTACATACTCACTCAACATCACCACAACATAACACTCACCCCCGCAGACAACATGGCCAGTCTCACAGTAATCACTCTCAATGTCAGGGGTCTCAATTCCCCCATGAAAAGAGCGCTGACCCTCTGGGAGCTACGCAACCTGAAGGCAGTCGTAGCTTTCCTTCAAGAAACCCACTTCAAAACAGGCTCAACCCTCACAATTCGCAATCGCCACTACCCCACAGGATACTATGGGTGCTACAAAGAAGCCAAAGCAAGAGGAGTAGCCATCCTCATAGGTACACATGTACCCTACACACACATAAGTCACTATGCAGACGTTAATGGCAGGCTCCTCATAGTGAAGGGAAAGATAGGCAACACAGTGGTGACATTTGCTAACATGTATTTACCTAATACCAAACAAAGCACGCATCTAAAGAAATACATTACCAAAATAGAAAATCACATGGAAGGTATCCTCATAATGGGAGAGGATCTAAACATGTCCCTAGACTCGAACCTATACACCTGTCAGGGTACCTGAGGCCTCTACCTCTAAGGGAGGTAGAGACTTGGTGGTGTATCCGTCCAGGCGAGATGTTTCCTCCGTTCCTCGCGGTTCATCCAGTCACTTAAACACCGGCCGCGAGGAATCCACGTCCTTTTCTAGCAGGACGCTCAATACGTGACGTCATGACGCTAGCACGAGCAATCTGTCACTCAAGTGTCCGATATCCAATCGGTACTTGTCAGAGGCGTGATTTCCATCCAGAGCCAGGGTATTTAAGCTTACTCCTTACTTCTGCTCATTGCCCTGTCGTGGTTCTAGCTTGTCTAGTCACTCAGTGCTCTGGTTTTCTAGTTTGCTCTTTTGGTTTTGACTCGGCTCGTTGTACTACCCTGTTTCTCTGTTATCCCTTGACCCGGCTTGTCTCTCGCTTATCTGTCTTCTCGTTCCCTCGACCTCGGCTTGTCTCTGACTATTCTTTACTCTCGGTACGTTAGTCCGGCCATTCTAAGGCCCGGTATACGTACCTTTCCACTCTTTGTACTCTGCGTGTTGGATCCCTGTCCCGATCCTGACATTACGACAGGGCCAATGGATCCTGCAGGTACAAACAGTCAGCTTGGTTCTTCGGATCCCAGGTTTGACGCCATGGAACATAGGATGGATCAGATGGCTTTGGCACTACAGGCACTTTTGTCCCGTGCTAGTAATCCACCTGAGGAGACACGTACTCCTTCTATCTCTCCTGCAGTCTCAGGTCTAGAGGTAGCCACTGTAGGTGCTTCTTCCCGTATTACCCCACCAGTACGTTATGGCGGGTCACCGGAGAAGTGTCGTGGCTTTCTAAACCAGATTAGCATCCATTTCGAACTACAACCCCGCTCTTATCCTACAGATAGAGCAAAAGTTGGATTTATTATTACTCTGCTCATTGAAAAAGCTTTGAGATGGGCCAATCCTTTATGGGAGAATGATAATCCACTCGTCTATAATTATAATGCCTTTGTAGCTGCGTTTAGAAGAACTTTTGACCCTCCTGGCAGAAAGGTCAATGCAGCTAGATTAATGTTGCGCCTTAAACAGGACAATCGAACACTTGTGGATTATGCACTAGAGTTCAGATCCTTGGCGGCAGAAGTTAAGTGGAACGAACAGGCTTATATAGATGTGTTTCTGAATGGGTTATCAGATGTAATTCTTGACGAGGTCGCTACTAGAGAACTCCCTGAAAATTTGGAGGATTTAATTTCTTTTATATCTCGTATTGATGAACGCTTAAGAGAGAGGCAGAACACTCGAGATAAGACCCGTAGACCCTCCTTTAAACTAGCGCCTACCTTTCAAATCTCTGAGTTCGAGGACTTACGTATTCCTGAACCTATGCAGATAGGCAGTACTCATCTCACTGAAAGGGAGAGACAGTACAGGAGAAGGGAGGGTTTATGTATGTATTGTGGAGTCAGGGGTCATTTACGCCTAAATTGTCCCAATCGTTCGGGAAACGCTCGCACCTAAGTTCCTCTAGAGGACAGGCCTTGGGTGTTTCTACTTTGTCCTCTATTCACAACTACAAGGAGCTCAGGCTTGTGTTACCCGTTTCTTTAAAGTGGGAGAAGGGAGTAGTTAAGGCTATGGCACTAATCGATTCTGGAGCTGCTGAGAGCTTTATAGATCAGGGTTTTGCTGCCAAGCATGCTATTCCATCCCAGTTAAAAGAGACACCTCTGGCTGTTGAGGCCATCGATGGTAGACCGTTACTTGAGCCTGTTATTTTTCATGAGACCATACCGATTAACTTGACTGTTGGCATCCTGCATAAAGAGGATATATCCTTGATGCTCATTTCTTCTCCGTCTATTCCCATAGTTCTGGGGTACTCCTGGCTGAGGAGACACAACCCTATTATTAATTGGGAGTCAGGGGAGATAGTTTCGTGGGGAGAGAATTGTCAAGAAAAATGCTTGCGGAAGGTCTTACCTCTTGGGTTAACTAATACATCGAATACCTCTGACAACCCTACAGAGACACAAATTCCGCCTCAGTATCTAGATTTAAAGGCAGTATTTGACAAAAAGAAAGCCGATACCTTACCCCCACACAGGTCCTTTGATTGCAAAATTAACCTACTCCCTGGTACCATGCCTCCCAGAGGTCATGTATACCCATTATCTATAAAGGAGAACTCAGTCCTAGAGGAATATATTCACGAGAATTTAGACAAGGGATTCATCAGGAGGTCCTCCTCCCCTGCCGGGGCTGGATTTTTTTTTGTTAAAAAGAAAGATGGTTCTTTGAGACCTTGTATTGATTATCGAGGCCTGAATAAGATAACCATTAAAAATGCCTACCCGATTCCCTTGATCACCGAACTCTTCGATCGTTTGAAGGGCTCTACAATTTTCACCAAGTTAGACCTCAGAGGGGCATATAACTTGGTGAGAATCCAGCAGGGACATGAGTGGATGACGGCATTCAATACTCGATATGGCCACTATGAATATACCGTCATGCCTTTTGGGTTATGCAATGCACCAGCAGTATTCCAAGATCTGATTAATGAGGTTCTTAGGGAATTTCAGCAAGAGTGCGTCATTGTATACCTGGATGATATACTCATTCATTCTAGTGACATTGAGATTCATCACAAACAAGTCAGGAGAGTTTTGCACAAGCTTCTCCAGCATGGCTTGTACTGCAAGTTGGAGAAATGTAGCTTTGATCAAACCCAGGTAACCTTTCTCGGCTATGTGATCTCTGGGGAGGGATTTAAGATGGATCCGGATAAGCTCCAATCCATTCTAGAGTGGCCTTTACCCACAGGTCTTAAAGCCATACAGAGATTTATTGGTTTTTCCAATTATTATAGGCGCTTTATTAAGGGCTATTCTTCCATTATTGCACCTATCACTAACATGACCAAACAGGGGGCTGACACTAAGAATTGGACTACTGAAGCTCTCCTTGCGTTCAAGACTCTCAAGGAGCTTTTCGCTTCCGCTCCAATTTTAGTTCACCCTGACACTTCTCTGCCTTTTTTGCTCGAGGTAGACGCATCAGAGACTGGTTTAGGTGCTGTTCTATCTCAAAGGTTGGGTGTTGATAAACCATTACATCCATGTGGATTTTTCTCTAAAAAATTGACCGGTACTGAAAGCAGGTATGACATTGGTGACAGAGAATTACTAGCGGTTATCAAGGCTTTGAAAGAATGGAGACATTTATTGGAAGGTACATTACATCCTGTTACCATCCTGACAGACCACAAAAACTTGTCCTATATCGGAGAGGCCAAGCGTCTGTCCTCCAGGCAGGCTCGTTGGTCGTTGTTTCTTACCCATTTCAATTACGTTCTGACTTACAGACCTGGGTCAAAGAATTCTAAAGCCGATGCGCTATCTCGCCAATATGAACCCTCTGCTTCAGTTGAACCACTTTTGTCTTCCATTGTACCCAAATGCAATATTATTGCTAATACCAGTCTCAAAATTCATTCTCCGCTACTTGACCAGATCTTGAAGTCACAACATCTAGCTCCCGGAAACACTCCTGAGGGAAGGAACTTTGTTCCCCCTGAACTTCAACTGGAGCTCTTACAATGTTTTCATGAAAGTAAAATAGCTGGTCATCCTGGTATTCGCAAGACATACTCTCTGATATCCAAGGATTTCTGGTGGGCTTCACTTCGAAAGGATATTGAGGAGTTCGTCGCAGCTTGTGAGACTTGTGCCAAAACTAAACTACCTCATGCATCCCCATGTGGCCTGTTACACCCCTTGGACATTCCTGAGAAACCTTGGTCCTGTTTGTCCATAGACTTTATCGTTGATTTGCCTGCTTCCAAAAGACAGACGGTTATTCTCACGGTGGTGGATAGATTTACTAAGATGGCCCATTTCGTGCCATTACCTAAACTTCCGACTTCTCCTGAATTGGCGGAGATTTTTGCGAGAGAAGTTTTTCGCCTACATGGGATTCCTTCAGAGATTGTTTCTGATAGAGGTTCTCAATTTGTCTCACGTTTCTGGAGATCCTTTTGTTCTCAAATGGGCATCAAATTGAACTTTTCCTCTGCCTATCACCCTCAGTCTAACGGAGCTGCTGAACGTACTAATCAAAAGATCGAACAGTATCTGCGTTGCTTTGTTTCCGAACACCAGGACGATTGGGTCGGTCTGATTCCTTGGGCGGAGTTCGCACACAATAACCTTGTTTGCGATTCAACTCGCTCTAGCCCTTTCTTCATGAACTATGGCTTTCATCCTTCGATTTTTCCTTCGGTTTCCTCTTCTCAGGGGATACCGTCGGTTGATGATCATGTCGCCAACCTGAAGAAATTATGGGATCAGACTCGACAAATTCTATTGCATAGTTCCTCGCTGTTCAAGAAACACGCTGACAAACATAGAAGAGCGGCTCCTGTTTTTGTTCCTGGGGATAGGGTATGGTTGAGTACTAAGAATATTCGCCTAAAAGTTCCGTCCATGAAATTTGCTCCTCGCTACATAGGCCCTTACAGGGTTCTCACTCGTATCAATCCGGTTGCGTATCGCCTTGCTCTGCCACCTGCCTTACGCATTCCTAACTCTTTTCATGTCTCCTTGTTGAAACCCCTCATTTGCAACAAATTCTCCTCTAAGGTCTCCTCGCCTCGTCCTGTTCAGGTGGAGGGTCGGGAGGAGTACGAGGTCAGCTCCATCATTGACTCCAGAATGTCAAGGGGAAAATTGCAATATCTGGTCAACTGGAGGGGATATGGTCCTGAGGAGAGGAGTTGGGTACCTCAGGAGGACGTCCATGCTTCTCGCCTTCGCAGAGCATTTCACCTTCGCTTCCCATCTCGCCCCGGTTCATTCCGCCCGGTGGGCGTATCTGAGAGGGGGGGTACTGTCAGGGTACCTGAGGCCTCTACCTCTAAGGGAGGTAGAGACTTGGTGGTGTATCCGTCCAGGCGAGATGTTTCCTCCGTTCCTCGCGGTTCATCCAGTCACTTAAACACCGGCCGCGAGGAATCCACGTCCTTTTCTAGCAGGACGCTCAATACGTGACGTCATGACGCTAGCACGAGCAATCTGTCACTCAAGTGTCCGATATCCAATCGGTACTTGTCAGAGGCGTGATTTCCATCCAGAGCCAGGGTATTTAAGCTTACTCCTTACTTCTGCTCATTGCCCTGTCGTGGTTCTAGCTTGTCTAGTCACTCAGTGCTCTGGTTTTCTAGTTTGCTCTTTTGGTTTTGACTCGGCTCGTTGTACTACCCTGTTTCTCTGTTATCCCTTGACCCGGCTTGTCTCTCGCTTATCTGTCTTCTCGTTCCCTCGACCTCGGCTTGTCTCTGACTATTCTTTACTCTCGGTACGTTAGTCCGGCCATTCTAAGGCCCGGTATACGTACCTTTCCACTCTTTGTACTCTGCGTGTTGGATCCCTGTCCCGATCCTGACAACACCACATCCACATCCATGTCCTACAATGCCCCCACTAGACTCAAGATGACCTAATTACTGGATAAAGCTTACCTGTTCGACAGCTGGAAGATTATGCACCCACACACCAAGGACTACTCCTACTACTCCACGGTAAAACATACCTATATGCTCTTCCTCCACCACAGACACCTACACCTAATCCAATCCTGCAAGTATGGCCCAATTACTTGGTCGGACCATGCCCCATTATCACTAGTTATTCACATCCCTATATTGACACCCAACCGTACCCAATGGAAACTGAATGACACCCTACTAAATGACCCAACCATCACTAAAACACTCACTGATACAATACGACACTACTTTGAGGAAAACAAACCCACCATCCCCCCCCCCACCAATCATCTGGGAAGCCCACAAGGCGGTACTACAAGGTCACATTATAGCACTAGCCTCAAAGCTCAAAAAACAGAGAGAGGCACAGACAGCTTACTTACTCATGGACATATGCCAGCTAGAACAAACTCACAAACAAAATGTGTCCCTTGACATATACAAACAACTAGTGGATAAATGCACGACACTACAAACACTTCTTAACTCCAAGGTTAAATGAATGCTACTGCGCACTAAACACACTTACTACACACAAGGAGGAAAATGTGTCAAATTACTAGCGAGAGCCCTCTAACAAAACAACCAACAGACATACATCACCACGATCAAACAGAAAGACGGCACACGCACACACCTCCTAACAAACATACTCAAGGAATTCCACACTTTTTACTCAGACCTATACAACCTGAGACAAGCCCCACCCTCCAGTGAGGACGTGACCAATTTCCTTTCCACAAGGATCACCCACACTATCCCCCCGAATATCAGACAAACTTTCGACAGCCCCATGACACCTGAGGAATTCACCACAGTAGTCAAACGACTCCCCCTGGGGAAAAGCCCTGGACCGTACGGCTTCACAGCCAAATATTATAAAACTTTCACCAATATCCTAAAAGCACCATTCGTGGACGCATTAAATGCGCTCATAACAGGGCACACCCTCCCAACCGAATCCCTAGAAGCCCACATAACCCTCATACACAAACCGGGGAAAGATCCTGAAGACTGTGGGAGCTACCGCCCCATTTCTCTGATTAATGGAGATCTCAAAATATTCACAAAGATCCTAGCCGAACGACTCCAACCACTACTTAGGGGGCTGGTCCACCCTGATCAATCCGGTTTCATGCCTGGGCGCGAAGCAAAAAACAACACAACGAAACTGCTCAGCTTCATTCACGCCGCCAAGTCAGAACAATCCCAAAGCCTCATACTTACCATCGATGCCGAAAAGGCGTTTAATAGGGTGGACTGGTCCATGCTCAAATTGACACTGCAAGCGCTAGGCTTCGGCCCGAACTGGAGAAAGTGGCTCTCAGCCATATACTCCAAACCAGGAGCATGAGTACGGGTAAATGGCCAACTTTCGGACGTGTTTCAAATCACCAACAGTACGAGGCAAGGGTGTCCCCTCTCCCCCCTGTTATTTATTCTCACAATGGAACCATTCCTACAGGGAATTAGGGACTGCCCGGATATAATGGGCCTTACAGTTGCATAAAACGAATACAAGGTCACAGTGTTTGCTGATGATCTTCTGTTCACAATCTCAAACCCAGTGACATCACTGACCCACCTCATGCAAGAAATTGATCTATACCACCAAGTCTCTAACTACAAAATCAACGTAAGCAAGAGCGAGATACTCCCCCTCAACCTACCCCATAATACCAGATCTATACTTCACAAAACCTACCCATTCCAGTGGCCCTCAGATTCGGTCAAATACCTGGGTGTCCAACTCACCACTTCCCTAGACCGTACCTATGACATCAACTTCCCTCCCCTCCTAGCTAAGATAGCGGCTGACCTCAAGGCTTGGAAAAGGCCACAATTTGGATGGCTCTGCAGGATCCACATCCTAAAAATGAATGTACTCCCCAAACTTCTTTACCTGCTGCAAACCCTCCCCATCAAAATTCCTATCTCCTTCTTCGCACAAGCTAAGCGGACATTTACAGCATTCGTATGGGTGTAAAAAAAAAAACAGACAAAAACCAGACAAACCAGACCAAAACAGAGAGGTGGCCTAGGTCTCCCTGACCTGGAGGCGTATTACAAAGCCGTTACACTTGCAAGAATATATGAATTGGCACACCCCCGTAACGACACACAATGGGTGAGGACTGAGGCCAACTTCTTCAGAACACCACTACACGTTGCTCCCTGGCTAGGAAGAAGGCCCAACATAACAACACACAACTCAGAGCTACATCCAACAATTCCTCACACCATAAGGACCTGGCATAAAATCAGGAGGGACCAATATATAGCTCCACACCCCTCACCGCTCTACCCACTCACTGACAATCCAGCCTTCCTACCAGGCACTTACCCAATCACTCTCCAAAGTTTCCCCAAACAGACCCACACACTCACTTTAGGTGATGTCCGCAACGACAAAGGGATCATTCCATTAGAGGACCTCACCCCCAACACCGAACCCTCTGGCATGCTCAGACTCAGACACGCACAAATCAAACACTTCTTACACTCGGACCCAATACTCCTCCAGGGACATAGGAACCCCACGCTATTTGAAAACACAATGTTCTCAACACACATTACGTATGGGTCTAATCTCATGCTTCTACAAAACAATTCGCCACAGTCAGGATAAGATCCTGCCAAATTACACCACACACTGGGACAAAGAACTGTCCACCCAAATACAGGCTAAAGACTGGCACAACATTTTCCAAAACATCTTCCATACATCCAGGAGCAATAGCACCCACAAAAGCAACTATAAGCGAGTTGCCAGGTGGCACTATACGCCAACTCGCATTAACAGGTTCTTCCCTAACGCACCTAAAACATGTTGGAGATGCAAACAAGCGGAGGGAACCACAGGCCATATTTGGTGGCTCTGCCCTGTGATCCAAGATTACTGGAGAAAGATTGGCAACCTCATACGCACCATCACTGGCATCAACCTTCCCCAAACACCTGAAACCATGTTATTCCTAACATACCCCCAACCACTAAACAAACGCCAACGCATCCTACTCAATCACCTCCTAACGGCAGCCAAAGCTCTAATCCCCACGATGTGGAAACAGACCACAGCCCTGACTATTAGAGCCTGGATTGCCAGGGTTGACTCCATTAGAACAATGGAGGAACTATCTTACTCCTTCACTCTCAAATATGTCGAATACCACACCACTTGGACATCTAGGCTCCAATCCCTCCAAAGTAATCACAGATAAGGTGACAGCCACCACTTCTCTCATCAGGCCGAAACCCTTATCCACCCTCGAACATTGCCAACATCCCAGGATGATAAGCCGTATAAACCTCTCAAACTGTTGGGCACCTAAATATACCACCATCTAGTGTCTACATACACACATTACTGCTTTATTCCTACTATACGGTAACAGCGCACACCACCTTGCAATACCCAATGACCTGCTATAACGTCATCCTACGCTCTGCACTTTTTAACATACAATGTACTCTAGTTCGCCTTCCGTATTGTACTATACATATAAACCTCACCATATAAACCTCACCTACACGTAACAAACCCCCCTATACTACAACCACAGGTTTTACACTGAACTCTCCCTGTTATCAACAACGCCGATATACTTGTACCTATGAAATATCCTGGTACATTGTTGACCTCATTGTATTGCTCATAACATTTCAATAAAAAAGTTAAAACCCCCCAAAAAAAAAAAATTATGCCAGATAATCTTTAATTACAATTTAGTGATTTAAGTTTTAGATCAGGTCTCAGCAGATAATTGGAGTTTATATTATAGTAAATTCGAATCATCTAGGTTTACAGTAGTTAGGTCATGGATTTTACTATGGAAAAGGATTATGGGAATGCCCATTAATACAAATTCAGCAATTATATGATCTGCTGAGCCACAGAGCTGAGAAAGGTATGTTTCCTTATTTTATTTTCCATCCATACAAGATGTCAGATTCCGGTGGATGTATGTATATTAAGGGCAAGGGATCAGGCTTCATGATCCTCTGCAAAGCACCCTCTGTAAGGGCAGTGTCTGTCAGTGAGTGCGTGAGTATGCCAGTCTATAATATACTCCAAATATAGTTCATTAAAGTTGCAATGTCACAAATAATAAAATGGGAGGTGTTATTTCTCTGAGTATTGCAGGGACTTCAGGGTCATCAATGAAATGATGCAAACATTAGATCAAGGACCCCTTTCACTATTCTAGCCACTTAAACCCCTGCTAGTTATGCCCTTGTTTGTTTCCAATATTAATGACTCCAATGATTTCTCTCCTTAACATCATGTTTCCAGTCTCCTCTCTACCTTAGCTTTTTTTCCTCATCTACACAACCATATTTTCCCCTGTTTATCTCTCCTACACACACATACACTAAGTTTCTGATTTCCTAGTCAGCCCATTAACTCTCTCTATCCTCATCCGTACATCCTCTTTTTAAACCCTTTTGGTGGTTGTGAAGCAGTTATCCCCGAAGGCTATTTGTACAGTCTCTCTCGAGGCAGTTATGTGCTATCAACTTGAAATCAAGTTTGTCCTGTCGGAACCGTGCATATCACGTGAACACAGCTCGGAACCCTATGTTGTCACTGTATTATACCTTGTGTTAAGATAAAATGCATGCTCTGTATTGCTGATGTGACGAGACTGCAGATGTTGTATTATGTCTGCTGTATCATTGTTTTTGTTATTTATGTTTTTAAATCTTTTAATAAAAAGTAAAAATGGAAAAAACATTAACAATGTTTTAACTCTGAATGGAAAGACATTGCCAGGGGACTCCAGACACTGTAGACTTTTCAATTAGATGAAGTGCTTACAGTGTCCCATTAACATAGGAGCTATTGGAGCTGCTCCATACCCACACTCCCCAATAGGCCCAGACTGCTGAAGGAAAAAGAAGCCTACTTACGGTGTTTGGTGTTATACTGGAAACTGAAGATCTCATAATATGTGCACCTGCATCAGGAAAAAGAAAATACACAGCCCTTTCACTCTTCTGTAAGATTGTCATGGCATTACATGTCTATGTGGGGCTGGACGTGAGGGACTGTGTTAACAATGGGGTGTTCAGGAGCAGGCCCTGGGGAGATAGCGCAGCTAAGCGGACAAGGGCACATGTAGGAGTATGGGGATAGATGCATGGGATTGGTTGAGAAAGAGTGTGTGGGTGGGATTATGTTCTGTGTAAGTTAGTGTGGGGGAGGTCTTACCTCAGTGCCACTTGGGATTCGGGCCAGCAAACAGCTTCCCTCCCGCCCACCCTATTGGTTTATTTAGTCGCAGCTAGCCGGGGGTATGTCCTTGCCAATGGAGTTTGAGGGGTTACGTTTAAGTATATGGAATGAGATGAACAAGTTTTAAGGTCTCAACTTCCCCTGCTTCAAAGGTTTAACATTAGGTTGCCTGAGGTCTCGTGCCCATCGAGCGTGGAAAAGGTTGGCTGATGGCGGGCATGGAATGATATGTTTTTATGACGAGGGGGGAGGTGAGAGGAAGTGGCGATTAGGAACCACTGTATGTTTATTGGCAAAGACGGTTGGGTCACTGTATAACACTATGTGTGGAGTTATATATGTATATATGTTAATTTATGCTTATTACAGAAAAAGAAGAGATTTAATAAATAAAGTTATGGATGTGTTATGCAGTAATTTAGTTTGTGATAATAAATGCTGTGGCCTGTTTTCATCCATACTAAGTGGTCTGTCGTTATTGGGAGGTTGAATGGGGTTAGCTTTTGTACTAGGCTGCATCGTGATTCCCCACTACGTACATACATGATTATGCTTATTTGGAAGTAGAGCATGTGAATGCTCCATTGTTAGCACAGTACCTGGGCCTTTCAGACAAGGCATGATGGTTAGGCATGATGTGATTTGGTTTTGAAAATCAGTTGTAGATTCAATGTATTTTTTGTGTTTAATGAATAATCCCCAAAGTGTATCCCTCTTTAATCACAGTAAAATCCCCATCCTGCAAAGTCAGTTATAAACTGGTCAAGGAATGATGAACGTGATAAATTGTTCAGTATCTAGACAGCCGCAGCTTTAAACCTGCGCAGCCTCTATGCATTTGACCAGGGCTAGTGTGTCCATGCGGATACCTTGGGGCGCCAGAGCAGGAGGGTGCAAAAATGCAAATCCCCAGCAATTAGCCAGAGGCTTGGATTATTTAGCAGCCACAGCCTATCTTGCTCTCCTGTCTCCCTTACTGCCCAGAATGGAGGTGGAATCCGCTCTGCCATCTTCTGATGTTGTCAGGAGGAGGGCATGACTTCCACCTCCCCCAGATTTCTCTACATCAGCAGGCACCAGCATGGTGGCACCCATGCGGCGGAGTCCATGGGTGGGCCACTGAGCCACTCGCTCTGCAAGAAGAAAGGGGGGGTGGTGTTCTTCCGAGACAGGTTCAAGCATGCCCCCCTCCTCCCTGTCTCCATATTACCAAGTCCTGGGATGGCCCTGCAGAACTTCCCTGTCCACACTGTCCTCTGGAGAGAAAATAAATGAAAAAAAGGATTATGAGACAAGTAACTGAAGATGCATTTTTATAGGCGGGTGGTGGGAACACGGCAAAATGCATCTTTGTGTAGCCAAAAATTCTTGCACCTTGCCTCCTTGCATTTGTCCCTGCTCACAGTTATTCCTTGTTCAGATAAAGATTGCTGCCCTAGTCTCCTTCTCTGCGGCATGTACTAGTTATCAGACTGAAATAGGCTCTATTACTGTTTCTTCTTCTCCGCTGCACAGGGCTTTTGCTGCCGGACGGGGTTAATCACGGTGTTAAGCAGGTCGTGAAAAAACACTCTGCAAAAAAAAAAATAAATAAATAAAATGCAGAGATTTGCCATGGCTGGCTTGGATGAGCGATTTTTCTTTTTCCAGAGATTGCGTCAGGGGAGAACTGGAACCATCTTAGTGTATTACAGAATCCGATACCTACTGTGTTTACATTTTAATACTTATCTGCCAAATGCCAATCCCTCTAATCGCAACACTGGTGTTACGTATCGTAACAAAATATATTAACGGAGTCTCATAAATATTCTAAAAATGTTTTGCACATTTGTGAAACCATAGCATTTCAATTATCTTGTATTTCATACAAAAATGTTTATCGATGTTTAGCTGCAGTTGATATTAAATGACAGAAGGCTCCATTCAGATATATTTTAGGAGACCCATACCCCTGCTAGCATATTACTGCTAATCACACATATCTCTAGATGGGGCAGAAAGGGCTAGATCCCGAAATGTTGTCTCTCTCTATATAAAAATATCCATATATTCAGGCAACTGAGGTCACAGCCTCGGGGCGACAGGAAGAAGAGGGGTGTCACGGCCGGTGGGTAGATAAAAGCTGTCCCTCACTGGTTAGCCCATTCTGCTGCCATGGTGCCAAGGCCACCATGTGGACCTCCGTTCCCTGCAAACCTCTCCTCAATGGCCAGGATGTTCTGATACTTCTACTATTGAAGAGCGTTGCTGTAGGTCATTTTAATGGACAAAAAAAAACTGTTTTTCTTTCAAAACATAGGTAATGTCTGGTGCTAAGCCACACAAAAAAATACAAAAATTCAGGAAATAGGCAGCACTCCAAGGACTTAGTAAAAATATTATTTAAAAACTTTTTTTTAGTACATGTTTAAAAATGTCAATGCTTCAGGTTCAACAGTGGAACTTTCATCAGGACCAGACCAGTACAAAAACATACATGAACCCTCCACCAATGTGCTTTATATACCCAATTGTTGATAAAATAATTCGAACTTACTATCTCCAGATGTCAGATGTTCGCAGCCAGCCGGCCACTAGCGGTGCTTTCCATTTTAGTCCTCTATTGTGTGCAGCACATATTTTTAAGAACTTGGCTATTTCCTGCATTTTTTTTTTTTTTTTTTTGTGTGGCTTAGCACCAGGCATTACCCACGTTACTAGGAGTGCAGGCTTTTTGGATGAATTTTATATATATCTCTATATATCTCTCTCTCTCTCTCTCTCTCTCTCTCTCTATATATATATATATATATATATATATATATATATATTTTTTTTTTTTTTAAGTTATGTCTCAAAAACATCTCTCCAGTGGTTACGTTTTTTTTAAGCACTTTGTACCTAAAATAGCTACTCGAAGCACTACTCGAATTCCCTTACTGTCTAATTCCCCCAGCCTATTAGTATGTCAGGTTCAGCATCACTCAGTGCATCTTATCACGTTTTTATCATTAGCTGGATTTTTTTAGGAGCAGATGTTCGACTTTTGGGGAATTTGTGACAGTTATTAGGGTTTTTCTAAGCTACTAACTTTGATTGTTTTGGCACAATAATGTAACAATGTGTGACTTTTTCAAAAATAGGGTTATTTCTAAGCAGTAAACTTGAGGAATGAGGCTCTGACACTTTTTCATTTCACTTTCTAAAAACGTTTCTTCTTTTCTTAAACAATTTTAGAATTGATTTCCTTAAAATTACTGTGAAACCTCTCAAAATGTGTCTAATTGAATGGCTTTACCTTATTAAGGGAACACTATAGTGTCAGGAATAGTGTTGTCGCGAACCCGAAATTTTCGGTTCGCGAACGGCGAACGCGAACTTCCGCAAATGTTTGCGAACCGGCGAACCGCGCGAACCGCCATTGACTTCAATGGGCAGGCGAATTTTAAAACCAACAGGGACTCTTTCTGGCCACAAAAGTGATGGAAAAGTTGTTTCAAGGGGACTAACACCTGGACTGTGGCATGCCGGAGGGGGATCCATGGCAAAACTCCCATGGAAATTTGCACAGTTGATGCAGAGTCTGCTTTTAATCCATAAAGGGCAGAAATCACCTAACATTGACACCTGTCCTCAAAGCCCCTGATACACACTGACACAGAGCAGAATAGAGACTGTTCCCCGTCCTCAGAGACCATGATACACACTGACACAGAGCAGAATAGAGACTGTTACCCCTACATAGGGTCACTTGGCAGATATGGCGGGGTCGTGGGAGGGGGAGGATGACTTTCACCTCTTCCCCTTTTACATTCCCGTTGTGCTGTGACATCACCCTTATACGCTGTGTAAAGCATACTATTTAATTTGATCAGCATGGCCACTTGAGTTTTTATAGTTTTCACGCTGCTTGTAGTTTATAAATGGTTCACAAAAATCAAACAAACGATAAAGTAAACATGTAAGGATTCAGAATATTCTTTCAAACCCTTACACATTGTGTGTACGTATTTTTTGTCTTAAGTTTGTGGCTTTAAAGAGGTTTACGTTGTTTCTATGATGTGCATAACATGTTCTTGTAAATGTTTGTTACATTTTTCCTGGAATTGTAATTTTTGAATCTGAATAAAGATAGTCAAATCCCTGATACACACTGACACAGAGCAGAATAGGGACTGTTCCCCCTACATAGGGTCACTTGGCAGATATGGATTGACACCTATCCTAATGATCCCTGATATACACTGACACAGAGCAGAATAGAGACTGTCCCCCCTACATAGGGTCACTTGGCAGGTATGGATTAACACCTGTCCTCAAAGCCCCTGATACACACTGACACAGAGCAGAATAGAGACTGTTCCCTGTCCACAGAGACCATGATACACACTGACACAGAGCAGAATAGAGACTGTGCACCGTCCACAGAGACCATGATACACACTGACACAGAGCAGAATAGAGACTGTTCCCCGTCCACAGAGACCATGATACACACTGACACAGAGCAGAATAGGGACTGTTACCCCTACATAGGGTCACTTGGCAGGTATGGATTGACACCTGTCCTCAAAGCCCATGATACACACTGGGGGGAGCTACTGTCCTCCCCAACCCCTGCGCGGTGGTTGGGGGCCATAAATCACAATGGGGGGACCTACTGTCCTCCCCCCCTCGGCCCCCACCCCTGCGCGGTGGGTGGGGGCCATAAATCACAAGGGGGGGGCCTATTTTCCTCCCCCCCGGCCCCATCCCTGCGCGGTGGGTGGGGGGCATAAATCACAATGGGACGGACCTACAGATAGGAGTGGAGTATTGTTCATATCAGTTTAATACCTTCCGTGTCTCCTATCAGTGGACGTGTATATGGCAGCCATTTTAGGAACCGCACACCTGGGACCCGAGCAAGGTCACCTCGTTCAAGCTGCTCTGGTTCCTTGATGAGCCAGCTGCCCGTGAGTTAACATGTCCCGTGGAGAAGCACTCTGTCCTGTAAAGCCTCACCACAAAAAAATTAAATAAATAACAGCACTCGGAGTGGTGAGTTTAGTAAATGTTCATATCAGTTTAATACCTTCCACGTCTCCTATCAGTGGACGTGTATATGGCAGCCATTTTAGGAACCGCACACCTGGGACCCGAGCAAGTTCACCTCGTTCAAGCTGCTCTGGTTCCTTGATGAGCCAGCTGCCCGTGAGTTAACATGTCCCGTAGAGAAGCACTCTGTCCTGTAAAGCCTCACCACAAAAAAATTAAATAAATAACAGCACTCGGAGTGGTGAGTTTAGTAAATGTTCATATCAGTTTAATACCTTCCGCGTCTCCTATCAGTGGACGTGTATATGGCAGCCATTTTAGGAACCGCACACCTGGGACCCGAGCAAGGTCACCTCTTTCAACAGGCGACAAGATTTGGCCCTGTAAAACTCTCCTGAATATTATGTACAATTTCTATGGATATGGCATTGATTTATGTAACAGGGAGATGGAAGAAGATGCTTGGTCGGTCCTCTTACTTGAAATTTGTGGCACTGCGCGGGCAAGCTAATGTGCCACCAGATAGGAGTGGTGAGTTTAGTATTGTTCATATCAGTTTAATACCTTCCGCGTCTCCTATCAGAGGACATGTATATGGCAGCCATTTTAGGAACCGCACACCTGGGACCCGAGCAAGGTCACCTCTTTCAACAGGCGACATGATTTGGCCCTGTAAAACTATCCTGGATATTCTCTACAAGTTCTATGGATATGGCATTGATTTATGTAACAGGGAGATGGAAGAAGATGCTTGGTCGGTCCTCTTACTTGAAATTTGTGGCACTGCGCGGGCAAGCTAATGTGCCACCAGATAGGAGTGGTGAGTTTAGTATTGTTCATATCAGTTTAATACCTTCCGCGTCTCCTATCAGTGGACGTGTAAATGGCAGAGATTTTTAATTGTTGAATCACCTCCCCTTTTTAGGCCAAGGTGGGAAGATGCTTAGACCACTGGTATATTGGTGCCATCTTGGATGATTTTTTTTTGGTTTGGTTTTTGAAGCCACAGTGCTGCACCAGTGGGCCTAAAAATTAGGCATGTATACATGCCTGAAAAATTTGGTATTGTTGCAGCCGCTGCTGTAGCAGCGGCCAGAAAAATTGATGTTTGTTTCACAGGCAGAAAGTGCCCTAAAACATGGCGGCTTGAACCCTAGTTGGTGGCGGATAAGTCACGCAAGTCAAACGTCATTCAGAGCTAAAATACAGCAGCGTGTGGACCATTTTTAGCCCAAGGCAGCTCATCTCATCAGGCCTTTTTTAATCGAATGTATCGCCCAGTGTCAGTCCCTTCGGGATCCATCCCTCATTCATCTTAATAAAGGTGAGGTAATCTAGACTTTTTTGACCTAGGCGACTTCTCTTCTCAGTGACAATACCTCCTGCTGCACTGAAGGTCCTTTCTGACAGGACACTTGAAGCGGGGCAGGCCAGAAGTTCTATCGCAAATTGGGATAGCTCAGGCCACAGGTCAAGCCTGCACACCCAGTAGTCAAGGGGTTCATCGCTCCTCAGAGTGTCGATATCTGCAGTTAAGGCGAGGTAGTCTGCTACCTGTCGGTCGAGTCGCTCTCTGAGGGTGGATCCCGAAGGGCTGTGGCGATGCATAGGACTTAAAAGGGTCCGCATGTCCTCCATCAACAACACGTCTTTAAAGCATCCTGTCCTTGCCGGCGTGGTCGTGGGAGGAGGAGGAGGAGGATGACTTCCACCTCTCCCCCTGTTAGATTCCCGTTGTGCTGTGACATCACCCTTATACGCTGTGTAAAGCATACTTTTTAATTTATTTTGCAAATGCTGCATCCTTTCCGACTTGTTGTAATTCGGTAACATTTCCGCCACTTTATGCTTATACCGGGGGTCTAGTAGCGTGGACACCCAGTACAGGTCGTTCTCCTTCAGCCTTTTTATACGAGGGTCCCTCAACAGGCAGGACAGCATGAAAGACCCCATTTGCACAAGGTTGGATGCCGAGCTACTCATTTCCCGTTCCTCCTCCTCACTGATGTCATTGAAGGTATGTTCTTCCCCCCAGCCACGTACAACACCACGGGTAACAGATAGGTGACAACGAGCACCCTGGGATGCCTGTTGTGTTTGGTCTTGCTCCTCCTCCTCCTCCTCAAAGCTACAATCCTCCTCTGACTCCTCTTCCTCACAATCCTCTTCCAGCGTTGCCGCAGGTCCAGCAAGCGATGCTGATAAGGCTGTTTCTGGTGGTGATGGTGACCACAACTCTTCCTCTTCCTCTTCACGCTCATCTACAGCCTGATCCAGCACTCTTCGCAGGGCACGCTCCAGGAAGAAAACAAATGGTATGATGTCGCTGATGGTGCCTTCGTTGCGACTGACTAGGTTTGTCACCTCCTCAAAAGGACGCATGAGCCTACAGGCATTGCGCATGAGCGTCCAGTAACGTGGCAAAAAAATTCCCAGCTCCCCAGAGGCTGTCCTAGCACCCCGGTCATACAAATATTCATTAACAGCTTTTTCTTGTTGGAGCAGGCGGTCGAACATTAGGAGTGTTGAATTCCAACGTGTAGGGCTGTCGCAAATCAAGCGCCTCACTGGCATGTTGTTTCGCCGCTGGATATCGGCAAAGTGAGTCATGGCCGTGTAGGAACGCCTGAAATGGCCACACACCTTCCTGGCCTGCTTCAGGACGTCCTGTAAGCCTGTGTACTTATGCACAAAGCGTTGTACGATCAGATTACACACATGTGCCATGCACGGCACATGTGTCAACTTGCCCAACTTCAATGCCGCTATCAAATTTTTTCCGTTGTCACACACCACTTTGCCGATATCCAGTTGCTGCGGAGTCAGCCACTTTTCCACCTGTGCGTTCAGGGCGGACAGGAGTGCTTGTCCGGTGTGACTCTCTGCTTTCAAGCAAGTCAAACCCAAGACGGCGTGACACTGCTGTATCCGGGATGTAGAATAGTACCTGGGGAGCTGGGGGGGTGCCGTTGATGTGGAGCAAGACGCAGCAGCACAAGAGGACTCAGCCGAGGAGGTTATGGAAGAGGATGGAGTAGGAGGAGTAGAGGAGGTGGCAGCAGGACTGCCTGCAATTCGTGGCGGTGTCACCAACTCCTCTGCAATGCCACGCATTCCTTGCTTGTCAGCCGTCAGCAGGTTTACCCAACGCGCAGTGTAGGGGATATACCTGCCCTGACCATGCTTTGCAGACCAGGTATCAGTGGTCAGATGGACCCTTGCCCCAACACTGTGTGCCTGACATGCCATGACTTCCTTTTGCACAATCGAGTACAAGTTGGGGATTGCCTTTTGTGAAAAGAAATTCCGGCCGGGTACCTTCCACTGCGGTGTCCCAATAGCTACAAATGTTTTGAACGCCTCAGACTCAACCAGATTGTATGGTAAAAGCTGGCGGGCTAATAGTTTGGACAAGCCAGCTGTCAGACGCTGGGCAAGGGGGTGACTTGGTGACATTGGCTTCTTACGCTCAAACATGTCCTTGACAGACACATGACTGTGGGCAGATGAGCGGGAACTGCTCAAGGCGGGAGACGGAGTGGCGGATGGTTAAGAGGGGGCAAGAAGGACAGCAGTGGTTGACGTGGCTGAAGATGCTAGACCAGGAGGAGGATGGCGACTTAGAGTAGGCGTGCTGCTTGTACTCATGTGTTGATCCCATAGGCGTTTGTGATGTGAGATCATGTGCCTACGCAAAGCAGTTGTACCTAGGTGGGTGTTGGACCTCCCACGACTCAGTTTCCTTTGGCACAGGTTGCAAATGGCATCGCTGTTGTCCCCCCCTGCTTCCAACTCGTCTCCTCCTCCTCTCTGTCTCCCCATCTGAACTTTCGCCCTGTTCTTCTTCTTGCCGAGCGGGCACCCACGTGACATCCATGGACGCATCGTCATCATCAACCGCTTCGCTTGTATCTGACAACTCAGAAAGGGAAGCAGCGGCGGGTACAACATCATCATCATCACACCGTACCTCCATGTGTTTAATGCTGCCTGCCTGAGACATATCCCTGTTATCTACATCCTCTAGCAATAATGGTTGCGCATCACTCATTTCTTCAAACGGGTGTGTGAATAACTCCTCTGACATACCAAGTAAAGCGGCTGTGGTGCTAGTTTTGGTGGTGGCGGCAGGCGGGTGAGTGGTATCTTGAGAGGTGCCTGAAGCTAAGCTGGAGGAGGATGGTGCATCAAGGTTCCGAGCGGAGGCTGTACAAGATTGGGTGTCCTGTGTTAGCCAGTCAACTATGTCCTCAGAACTTTTCAAGTTCAGGGTACGTGGCTTCTGAAAACTGGGCATTATTCTAGGGCAAAAGGGAATCACAGCACCACGACCACGACGGCCCCTGCGGGGTGGCCTGCCTCTGCCTGTCATTTTTTTTGGGATTAGTGGTACTATGCGTGCAAGCTACTGTGAGACCAGATATGATTGGCAATGTGAACTGTAACAGTTCTGCAGAGCACACACTGTAGGCCTGACACACCCGCTTGAAGACAAGTAACTGCTATTCAATCTATAACAGTGAAAAACAAATTTTCTTTGTAAAAGCACGCTATAGAGACACCAGATATGATTGGCAATGTGCACTTGAACAGTTCTGCAGAGCACACACTGTAGGCCTGACACACCCGCTTGAAGACAAGTAACTGCTATTCAATCTATAAAGTGAAAAAAAATTTTTGGTTTTAAAAGCACGCTATAGAGACACCAGATATGAGTGGCAACTGTCAAAGTACGCTGGCAGGGTTTTGCAGGGCACACGCTGAAGGAAGGCCTGACAGAGCCGCTTGAAGGACACTGACTGGCTGCTATTAGCTTACACTAGAAACCTTTTTTCTTTGTAAAAGCACGCTATAGAGACACCAGATATGATTGGCAATGTGCACTGGAACAGTTCTGGAGAGCACACGCTGAAGGAAGGACTGACAGAGCCGCTTGAAGGACACTGACTGGCTGCTATTAGCTTACACTAGAAACCTTTTTTCTTTGTAAAAGCACGCTATAGAGACACCAGATATGATTGGCAATGTGCACTTGAACAGTACTGCAGAGCACACACTGTAGGCCTGACACACCCGCTTGAAGACAAGTAACTGCTATTCAATCTATAACAGTGAAAAAAAAATTTTGGTTTTAAAAGCACGCTATAGAGACACCAGATATGATTGGCAATGTGCACTGGAACAGTTCTGGAGAGCACACGCTGAAGGAAGGACTGACAGAGCCGCTTGAAGGACACTGACTGGCTGCAATTAGCTTACACTAGAAACCTTTTTTCTTTGTAAATGCACGCTATAGAGACACCAGATATGATTGGCAACTGTCAAAGCACGCTGGCACAGGTCTGCAGAGCATACGCTGAAGGAAGGCCTGACCAAGCCGCTTGAAGGACACTGACTGGCTGCTATTAGCTTACACTAGAAACCTTTTTTCTTTGTAAAAGCACGCTATAGAGACACCAGATATGATTGGCAATGTGCACTTGAACAGTTCTGCAGAGCACACACTATAGGCCTGACACACCCGCTTGAAGACAAGTAACTGCTATTCAATCTATAACAGTGAAAAAAAAATTTTGGTTTTAAAAGCACGCTATAGAGACACCAGATATGATTGGCAATGTGCACTGGAACAGTTCTGGAGAGCACACGCTGAAGGAAGGACTGACAGAGCCGCTTGAAGGACACTGACTGGCTGCTATTAGCTTACACTAGAAACCTTTTTTCTTTGTAAAAGCACGCTATAGAGACACCAGATATGATTGGCAACTGTCAAAGCACGCTGGCACAGGTCTGCAGAGCACACGCTGAAGGAAGGACTGACAGAGCCGCTTGAAGGACACTGACTGGCTGCTATTAGCTTACACTAGAAACCTTTTTTCTTTGTAATAGCACGCTATAGAGACACCAGATATGATTGGCAATGTGCACTTGAACAGTTCTGCAGAGCACACACTGTAGGCCTGACACACCCGCTTGAAGACAAGTAACTGCTATTCAATCTATAACAGTGAAAAAAAATTTTTGGTTTTAAAAGCACGCTATAGAGACACCAGATATGATTGGCAATGTGCACTGGAACAGTTCTGGAGAGCACACGCTGAAGGAAGGACTGACAGAGCCGCTTGAAGGACACTGACTGGCTGCTATTAGCTTACACTAGAAACCTTTTTTCTTTGTAAAAGCACGCTATAGAGACACCAGATATGATTGGCAACTGTCAAAGCACGCTGGCACAGGTCTGCAGAGCACACGCTGAAGGAAGGACTGACAGAGCCGCTTGAAGGACACTGACTGGCTGCTATTAGCTTACACTAGAAACCTTTTTTCTTTGTAAAAGCACGCTATAGAGATACCAGATATGATTGGCAACTGTCAAAGCACGCTGGCACAGGTCTGCAGAGCACACGCTGAAGGAAGGCCTGACAGAGCCGCTTGAAGGACACTGACTGGCTGCTATTAGCTTACACTGGAAACTTTTTTTCTTTGTAAAAGCACGCTATAGAGACACCAGATATGAGTGGCAACTGTCAAAGTACGCTGGCAGGGTTGTGCAGGGCACACGCTGAAGGAAGGCCTGACAGAGCCGCTTGAAGGACACTGACTGGCTGCTATTAGCTTACACTGGAAACCTTTTTTCTTTGTAAAAGCACGCTAAAGAGACACCAGATATGATTGGCAACTGTCAAAGCACGCTGGCACAGGTCTGCAGAGCACACGCTGAAGTAGGCCTGACACCCAGACGCTTGCAGACAACTAACTGCTCTTCTATTACAGTGAAAAAAAATTATTTATTTTAAATCTAAAGCTTAACCTATTGTAAAAACAGATATGAAAGGTGGCACTGACTGTGCAAATGGGCAAGGCATCCAACCTGACACAGAAGCTGGCAGGCAGGCAACTGCTCTTCTATTACAGTGAAAAAAAAATATTTCTTTTAAATGTAAAGCTTAACCTATTGTTAAAACAGATATGAGTGGTGGCACTGACTGTGCAAATGGGCAAGGCATCCAACCTGACACAGAAGCTGGCAGGCAGGCAACTGCTCTTCTATTACAGTGAAAAAAAATTATTTATTTTAAATGTAAAGCTTAACCTATTGTTAAAACAGATATGAGTGGTGGCACTGACTGTGCAAATGGGCAAGGCATCCAACCTGACACAGAAGCTGGCAGGCAGGCAACTGCTCTTCTATTACAGTGAAATGTTTTTATTTATTTTAAATGTAAAGCTTAACCTATTGTTAAAACAGATATGAGTGGTGGCACTGACTGTGCAAATGGGCAAGGCATCCAACCTGACACAGAAGCTGGCAGGCAGGCAACTGCTCTTCTATTACAGTGAAAAAAATTTATTTATTTTAAATGTAAAGCTTAACCTATTGTTAAAACAGATATGAGTGGTGGCACTGACTGTGCAAATGGGCAAGGCATCCAACCTGACACAGAAGCTGGCAGGCAGGCAACTGCTCTTCTATTACAGTGAAATTTTTTTATTTATTTTAAATGTAAAGCTTAACCTATTGTTAAAACAGATATGAGTGGTGGCACTGACTGTGCAAATGGGCAAGGCATCCAACCTGACACAGAAGCTGGCAGGCAGGCAACTGCTCTTCTATTACAGTGAAAAAAAATTATTTATTTTAAATGTAAAGCTTAACCTATTGTTAAAACAGATATGAGTGGTGGCACTGACTGTGCAAATGGGCAAGGCATCCAACCTGACACAGAAGCTGGCAGGCAGGCAACTGCTCTTCTATTACAGTGAAAAAAAATTATTTATTTTAAATGTAAAGCTTAACCTATTGTTAAAACAGATATGAGTGGTGGCACTGACTGTGCAAATGGGCAAGGCATCCAACCTGACACAGAAGCTGGCAGGCAGGCAACTGCTCTTCTATTACAGTGAAAAAAAATTATTTATTTTAAATGTAAAGCTTAACCTATTGTTAAAACAGATATGAGTGGTGGCACTGATTGTGCAAATGGGCAAGGCATCCAACCTGACACAGAAGCTGGCAGGCAGGCAACTGCTCTTCTATTACAGTGAAAAAAAATTATTTATTTTAAATGTAAAGCTTAACCTATTGTTAAAACAGATATGAGTGGTGGCACTGACTGTGCAAATGGGCAAGGCATCCAACCTGACACAGAAGCTGGCAGGCAGGCAACTGCTCTTCTATTACAGTGAAAAAAAAATATTTATTTTAAATGTAAAGCTTAACCTATTGTTAAAACAGATATGAGTGGTGGCACTGACTGTGCAAATGGGCAAGGCATCCAACCTGACACAGAAGCTGGCAGGCAGGCAACTGCTCTTCTATTAAAGTGAATTTTTTTTATTTATTTTAAATGTAAAGCTTAACCTATTGTTAAAACAGATATGAGTGGTGGCACTGACTGTGCAAATGGGCAAGGCATCCAACCTGACACAGAAGCTGGCAGGCAGGCAACTGCTCTTCTATTACAGTGAAAAAAAAAATATTTATTTTAAATGTAAAGCTTAACCTATTGTTAAAACAGATATGAGTGGTGGCACTGACTGTGCAAATGGGCAAGGCATCCAACCTGACACAGAAGCTGGCAGGCAGGCAACTGCTCTTCTATTACAGTGAAAAAAAAAATATTTATTTTAAATGTAAAGCTTAACCTATTGTAAAAACAGATATGAGTGGTGGCACTGGGCAAGTAGGCACAGTATCCAATGTGAACCTCACACAGAAGCTGGCAGGCAGGCACCTGCAATTAGATTATACAGGGAAAAAAAAAAAGCAGCCTGATGTTCTAGCCCTAAAAAGGGCTTTTTGGGGTGCTGTCCTTACAGCAGAGATGAGATTAGTCCTTCAGTATTGTAGTGGACACTGAATACCCTAGCCTAGCTATCAATTTCCCTATCTAATCAGCAGCAGCTAAACTTTCCCTCCTCTCACTAAGCATGCAGCTTCAGAATGAATCGAAAATGGATGCTGGGAGGGAGGTTGGAGGGTGTGGAAGGGAGGGAGTGCTGTTGATTGGCTGGAATGTGTCTGCTGACCGAGAGGCACAGGGTCAAAGTTTGCCCAATGATGACGAATAGGGGGTGGATCGAACTGCGCATGTGTCCGCCCGCCGCGGCGAACGCGAACACGCTAAGTTCGCCGGGAACTGTTCGCCGGCGGACAGTTCGGTACATCACTAGTAAGGAATAAAATTTATTACTGACACAATAGTGCTGGTCAGGGGTGGTGCGACCGCTAGTTGGAATAGGCGGCCACCTATGGTACACTAAGATCGGGTGGCCGGCAGGAGAGTTACGCACAGCACAGCACTCCCATCCTGCCGGTCTCTGTATGTAGTAAAAGGAGCTTGTTGCCCTCTACCCGGCCGGTGTAACAGGAAGTTTGCGCAGAGAGCACCAAACTGCATCCTGTCTGATCGGGTAGAGGGAAACAAGCTCCTCTACCATGGTCTGCAGCTCGTTAACCCTTTAAGTCCGGAGGGCGTACATTTACATCCTTTTTAACCCCTTAAGGACTAAACTTCTGGAATAAAAGGGAATCATGACGTGTCACACATGTCATGTGTCCTTAAGGGGTTAAAGCGGCTCTAAACGCCGCAGGACGTAAATGATCCCACGCCAGCGATCGCGGTTGGGGGGACTCCTAGGGAGCCCCCCGCGGCACCTCCGTCCTCTTCAGCCCCCCCGGGCCATGTGAGAGTGAGGTCCTTGCGAGGACCTCACAATCACATGGCCGGGATAGCTGGCTGGTGCATTGCCAGCAGGGGGACTAACTGTAATGACAGTTAGTCCCCCTGCTGGCTGAAATCAAATAAAAATAAAATAAAATAAGTGTAAAAAAAATATATATATATACTTAGATCATATATATATATATATATATATATATATATATATATATTATATATATATGATCTAAATATATATATACACATATACATGCACACATACACTGTCTAGGTGTATTTTAATATTAATATATATATAATTATATATATATATATATATATATATATGTATATATATTAATATCAAATTACACGTAGACTGATACTGATTAAATATATATATAATTATTGTTATATATATATTTATATATAATATAAAAAAATATGTAAATACGTAAAAAAATAAAATAAAAAAATAATTGAAAATAAAATATTAAAAAACATATATATGTGTTTAATTTCGTTCTAACTCTATTGTGATATTAATATATATATATTTATTTCAAAATACACGTAGAACGAAATAATATATATATCTATATACATAAATATATACGTATATATCACTATATATATACCTATATATAAATACAAATATTTTTAAAAAATTATATATATATATACGTATATATACACATATGTATATATATACATATATTAATTCTACACATATATTTATGTAATCATTTTACATAATTAGGTATCCTAATTAATTACAATTAGCGGGACCTGCCTGACAACCCATGCCGAAAGTATAGGGAATTTAATTTGCTAGCACTATATTTAACCCTATAACTTTCCAAGACACCATAAAACCTGTACATGGGGGGTACTGTTTTACTCGGGAGACTTCACTGAATACAAATATTAGTGTTTCAAAACAGTAAAATGTATTACAACGATGATATCGCCAGTAAAAGTGATGTTCTTTGCATTTTTCACGCACAAACAGCCCTTACACGGACGATATTATTGCTGCAATACATTTTACTGTTTTGAAACACAAATATTTGTGTTCAGCGAAGTCTCCCGAGTACAACAGTGCCCCTCATGTACAGGTTTTATGGTGTTTTCAAAAATTACAGTGTCAAATATGAGGCTTGTGTTTCATTTTTTTTCACATTAAAATTCGCCAGATTGCTTACGTTGCCTTTATGACCCCATGGTAGCCCAAGAATGAAAATTACCCCTATGATGGCATACTATTTGCAATAGTAGACAACCCAAGGTATTGCAAATGGGGTATGTCCAGTCTTTTTTAGTAGCCATTTAGTCACAAACACTGGCCAAAATTTGCGCTTTCTGCATTTTTCACACACACAAACAAATACGCTAAGTTTGGCCAGTGTTTGTGACCAAATGGCTACTAAAAAAGACTGGACATACCCCATTTGCAATACCTTGGGTTGTCTACTATTGCAAATGGTATGCCATTATGGGTGTAAATTTATTTCCTGGGCTACTATACAGTCTCAAAGGCAACGTAACCAATCTGGCGAATTTTAATTTCAAATGTAACACGCTATATTTGACCCTGTAACTTCCCAAAACACCATAAAACCTGTACATATGGGGTACAGACTTTGCTGAATACAAATATGTGTATTTTATTGCAGTAAAAGCAAACAGTATTATGACATTGACAGTTAAAATGTCATGTAGAACTAAAAAAATAAAACAAATCTTATTTTCTCCCATTTTTTTCATATTAAATTATGTTTCATAGCTAAATATTTGATATTAAATGAAAGCCCTGTTTCCTCTGAATACAATGATATATAATAAGGGGGGGTGCATTTAATATGAAAGAGGTGAATTACGGTTGGACAGACATATAGCGCAAATGCCAGGTTTTGTTTACATTTTGTTTTGTTCTGTACATGTACATTTGGCTGCGGTCTTAAGGGGTTAACAACATGGAGGTGAGCTGGCACAGGGAGGAGGGAGTTAATGAGATACATGAAGCAGCTGATGGATTAAGGAGACACAAGGAGGACTGGGGGTTAAGGAGGTACATGGAGGGGGTGGGTGGTTAATGACAAACATGGATGGGTCTTTGGGAGTTAAGGAGACACATGGAGGGCCTGGGGTGTTAAGGAGACACATGGAGGTGCTGGGGTACTTAAGGTGACACATGGAGAGGCTGGGGGGATAAGGAGACACATAGTGGTGCTGGGGGGTTAAGAAGAAACATGGATGGGCTGGAGGGTTAAAAAGACAGATGGAGAGGCTGGGAAGGTAAATGAGACATATGGAGGGGCTGGGGGGGTTAATGAGACACATATAAGGGATTAGGGTTAAGGAGACACATGGAGGGACAGGGGAGGTGAAGAAGACACATGGTGGGGCTGGGAGTAAGGAGACACATGGAGGGGCTGGGTGTTTAATGAAACACATGAAGGGGCTTTGGGGGTTAAGGAGACGCATTGGGGGCTGGGGGTTAATGAGACACATGAAGGTGCTGGGGATTAAGGAGACATATGGCTGACGAGTTTAAGGAAATGCATTGAGGGGCTGGGGGGTATAAGGAGACTTGTTGAGGGGCTGGGGGTTAAGAAGACACATGGAAGTATGAGGTAAGGAGACAATTGGAGGGGTTGGGGGTTATTTAGACACATGTAGGCGCCGGGGGGTTATTTAGACACATGAAGGGGCTGGGGGTTAATGAGATACATAGAAGGGCTGGGGGTTATGAAATACATGCAGGGGATGGGGGGTTTAATGAGACACATGGAGAGTAAGAGACACACAAAGGGGCTGGGAGAAAAAAGAGACATACAAAGTTGGCGCATCCTGTTTTTTATGGGGGGAAGAGCACAAGTAGGACGCAAAATAGTCTGGCACCGGCCCTGGTGCTGGTATGGCTGTTTAGGTGTCCAGCCCTGCTCCAAACAGGTTATTTTACTTACCTTTTCTCCAGTCCGGTCAGCACCCAAGGATTCCTGAGAGGGTTTGAGTGCAGTTCCACTACCTATATTAGGTAAAATATGAGCAGATGTATTTATTTAATCAAATACTATATTCTATATTCAAATACTATAAATGTGCCCCTGTCACTCTGCAGGTTTTGTTTTTAAATTAATCATTTTGTCCCTCTAATTCCCCTTGTGTTTATTTTATTGTTGTTGTTTTTTAATTCATGCTAGTTTTTTAGTTATTCATAATAAAAGGTAGGGAGTGTGATCATTGGCAATCTTGGGCATGTAGTGGCACTTACACAAAGTTTAATTTCAGTTGTGAAGATAATATGCCAACAAGGCATTAGTCTAATAATCCAATAGAATGGGCAAGCAGCAGATATCATCGACAGAGGAGAACAAAATTACAGTGCCCACATACTGACATCTAGTCTAAGGAATAAAGGATAATAAATAAAGTGGCAAATAGGCAGTATAATCATTAAGATACAAGGGGTACAAGAAAAGGTAAGTTAAAAGACAAACAAATGTCTGCACCTTTAAAGCAAAATATAGAAAGGCCACCGATGCTGACATCTCAGCTTGGTGGACAGTGGTACTGGGGGTGCAATGAAGGGTACTAGATATACATACCTGATGCTGTCCCCTGAGGGTGCCACCATCTTCTCTCTTTAGCTCCTGGCAGCTCATCAGCAAGGAGCTAACAACAGTGCAGTACTCTTGTGCATGCGCAAGAGTACTGCTCTAATGTCTATGAAGGAGCTCGCCAGACTGCAAGAGCTTCTATAGATATTGTCTTATGATGAGCTAATCAATGCCTTGTTCCGGCTGGGGGAAGTGACACAATTTGACAGAGTTATCTCCATCTTTTCTCAAGTTTTGTCAAGCAGAGGAAAAATACATTAAGCCAAGCAGTCACTACTTTTTAAGAGAAAAAGATTGAAAAAGAGGAAAGAAAGAACAGGTAAGGGAGAGAAGATGAAAACATTGAAGCAAGGTAAGTTTAGGGTGGTGAGTCGTATATAAGTTCCCTAATAGCCACAGAAATTTAGAAAATAGATGCAAAACAAGTGGAGTTTCTTACAAAGAACATGAACAATAAACAAAATGAGCACAAGTATAAATAGTCCGTGGAAGTTTCATATTAGTTAAAGATGTAAAATGAAATTCTGCCTGGACCTTAAGGAAGGCTCTGCTTGGCACAGGAAACATTTTGAGTTTAAAATTATCTCTGATTCAGCTTTTATGGAAAAACCATTGATTATATTTTCCTAGTATGTACAGACTTGTACAAGCCAGAGTTACTGAGATAATCCCTATGAATGTGAATTTGGAGAGCTGTGTGTTCCAGAAGCAATTCTACAAAGACTCACAGAAGAATTAATAGGAGGATTCTGCCCCTGAGAGATTTGAGAAATCATACAGGCCAGCAGTCCCCTCGCCTTATGAAGCTGTGTCACGTGAAAGTTTAATCTCCTGCAGCTATTATCATTTTAATTTCATTCTCTTTCCTTTCATCCAACCGTGAGTTGTTGTAATTTTTATTTGCATGAATTATGTTGGTCTTTTCCTAAAAAAACTCAATTTATAGGCTTTTTTCCCCCTGAATTTTACAGAACGTGCTTCTCACTCCAATGTTCTCGAGAAATCAGATGAATTAGGGAGTTGATCGCCTCCCATTTATTTTATGACTATTTATTTTTAGGAAATTGTTTCAGCATTGAGGGACATGATTGTGGTATCATAATACTAGTATTAACATGCTTTCACTGGCCTAGTAAATGGTAACTGGCATGGTTAGCGCTATCCAATGGCCTGCCAACATTGTTCTGGACGCTAATGGATTTAATGAGATCATTTAGAGAGTGGCAGTACTGTGTGTGCATGGTGCAGATCATTTCTCTATGGGATGCCAGGCAATCTGTGCCAATGTTTCACATTGGATTTTAATCCCTTGAATCAATCACCTTTACAGTCCCCAGAATTGGTCAGACTTGCCAAGTCGCTCCTGTGAGCTGGAATAGTTGGCTAATCCTGCAGGAATTGGGCCCAGCAGGTGCTTGGAGGCAAAGAAAAGTGTGAAATTAAACATTTATCCTTACATGGCACCTCCTCACAGCATTCGCCTCCTTTGGTGACAGATGCAGCTCTCGTCCCTCCCTGCCCTGTCTGAATCATTCATTTGGGCTCCAGATGTGACAACACCTGAATCCAGAGCAATGTCAGACTCCTTCAACTCCAAACGCCTGGAACCCGTGCCTACTGTCGTATTCCATTTCAGAGACATCCAAAAAACAATGCAGGAAAGCTTCTTCAGAATTCATAATGTGTTTTGTTTTTTTTTGATTGGGGGTATGAGGCTTTGAAATTCTGAAAAGTTCCATGGAATATAGTTCTAGAAATATTTACTTTCTAACTAGGACAATGCAATACAGGCTACTGGCACACACTGGCATTTAATGTTGGGATTTTTTTTCTATGTGGAAACTGCTAAAGGCCCAAATAATATTTATTTTTATGCTTTACGATATCGACAACAATTGCAGTTTCACTGTGCATGTGCTGCTCAAGTTAGGTTTGATCTCATCTGTATCAGATAACTAATGACCTTATGATGCTGTTGATGAATATTTCTAAAGACACAATAACATTATTTGACCTATTTTCTATAGATACACATGTGAAAATAACTGCTACAGCATCCCAATATGTAAAACTTACTATCCATCAAATATGTACTTAGACACAGACTGACAGTTATTTTATTTTTTTACCTATAAAGTCTCATTCTGCACTGATTCGCACAGACACACTAATTTCCCTAGACATGACAGTTCTCCCGGACAAACTGGTGCAAGCTTCATGTATTCTTCCTTGTTTAAGTGGCATTGTCAATAAAATTATCTTTATGTAAATCAGCATAAAACCCTATTCCTAGCAGATTAACAATGGTTATGTATAAATAATGGTGGCATTTGTAACACTCTGCATTATCTATTCCTGGCTAATCATGGCAGCATCACTTATGGGTAGCTCCTCCCTTAGCAGTCACAGGACAGGAATTAATTAGATTAATTAATTAATTAGACTGATAGGTATAAAGAGTCCCTCCTCCCCTTACACCACAGTCTTTTTTCCTGTCCTTAGCAAGTTCTACAGGACTTTTAACCTTTTCTTTTATGGCCACCTTCCTGCGTTTGTCGTGGGTTCGTTCCAAATGAAGTTCAGCCTCTCTTCATTTGAAGGACCCAGTAAACAGCCTGCATGGGCAGGACTAACTGGGTCAGGTTCTGTGTAAGTACTGAACCGCTGCGTGGGATTTAGGTGTTCTGAGGGAGACACTGGATTTCTATTTGCCTGATGGGGTTGGTCTTCCTTAATAATTCCCCTTGTTATCAACTTGCCCCTCTTAATTGGGGTCCAAAATATCCCCCCCCTGCACCTAATTCTGGCAGTTCTTGGGATCCATACTATGGGGCCTGGAGTGCTCCTACCTGTTGCTTGTCCGGTTTCATGTGGGGTCTCTTGGATTGTTGGCTATGCCTTCTGGCCCATGGGGCTATTCCCCGACTGCCTGTGGCTTCCTGGGGGTTCGGGCATCGCAGGCTGGGACTCGGTTTGTTTTCCAGCATCAGGCTGGTGCTCGCGGCCGGATCCGGCGAACCCGGAAGTGATTTTCGTTGGCCGCGAGCGTTTGGAACGCACAGCGTGCGTTCCAGCGGTCTGCGCATGCGCGGACCGGATGGTTTTTCCCGGCTCTATTTAAACAGGCAGATCCTGCCTGTCTGATCGTGCGCTGCATCAGCTGTTCGGAGATCTCGTTCCTGACTCCCCTGCAGTTCGCCCTTTGCTGTTTCTTGGCTGCCTGGAGGTCTTTGTGTCATTATAAGGTAGGATTCCTGATTATTCTTGTTTGAGGTTGTTTTTAATTTCTCTTGCTGGTCAGTCTGCTCTGACCTTTTGATTAGGATTGTGTGTTGAATTTCCCTTGGTTCTTCCTTGTAGTATGGATTCCCCCTCTGCCTCTGCAAGATCCCTCTCTAGAAAACATAGGTGAGCCATTCAATTTTTTCTATTGGGGGGGGTTGTTAAAAAGAGTGCCTAACTAAGCCTGTAATATATGTCATATATGGCTTTATTTCAGCCCCAGCAAGCATCTGGATTCCCCAGCGAGGAAATCAAGGGAAAAGTCCAATAAATGCGTTAATTGCTCATCACCTGCTCCGCCTGGAAGGAACCTCTGCAGGGAATGCTTGTCGGAAGCGGCTAATGTCCCCAGTAAGACTTCACCGCAGGATGATCTTAAGCTCTGGATTTCCCGTGCAATTGCTGAGGGTTTTAAGTCTACCACGGGATGTGGTGGCCCTCCTAAGAGACGCAGAGCGGAACCTCAGTCTTCCAGCTCTGAGGAGGATCCGGACCTGTGGGAGGTCTCTGATGAGGGGGAGGAGGAGGCGGACTATGTCTCCAGGTCTCTGGACTCTAAATCTGTGGATCGGCTTATTAACCTCCTCAGAGACACTCTTAGCCTCACGGAAGAAAAGTCTGAATTGAAAGAGGCTGACAGGTTTTTTGAGGATCTGAAACCTAATAGACCGACGTTCCCTGTGCATTCCTCTATAAAGGACATGATCCTTCAGGAGTGGAATAAGCCAGAGAGGAAGTCCACCTTGAAAAACAAATTCACTAGGACTTATCCTTATTCTGCCGTGGACTGCTGCCTTTGGAATTCGGTTCCCAAGATTGATGCCGCAGTGATCCATATGGCTAAAAAGACCACGCTTCCTATAGACTCCATGGCATACTTAAGAGAACCTATGGAAAAGCGTATGGATGGTGACCTAATTAAAGCCTATCTGGCGCTAGGCTCCGCCCTTCATCCGGTAGTGGCGCTGACCACTCTCTCCAGGGCCTTGCGAGTTTGGCTCGCTAATTTGGAGGAAGATATTGACCAAGGTGTCCGTAGAGAACATCTCCTGGGAAGTCTCAAGGATTTGAGCCTTGCCACTGAATTTTGCTCTGAAGCCTCCCTGGACATCACTCGCATGATTGCCAAAGGTATGGCCCTATCGGTGGCCTCCAGAAGGGCTTTGTGGCTTCATTCCTGGGGGGCGGACTATGCCTCCAAGGCGTCCTTGTGTGGTCTACCGTTCCAAGGGGACCTCCTGTTTGGTAAGATCCTGGAGGATGCCATTCAGAAAGCGGCTGATGGGAAAAAAGCGTTTCTTCCACAAGTCAGCAGAAAGGGTTTTTCCTCCTCCTGGAAAACCAGGCGTTTTAAGGATCGGTCCTTTCGGGACAGTAGAAGCTACAAGCCCGGAAGGGAGTATTCCAGGAACTCTTCGTGGAAGTCCTTCTCTCACTCCTCTTCCAATAAGGCTTCCAGAGGTAGAGGTGCCAGGACCTCCGGGAAAACCTTCTGAAGGTCCTCGGGCCCATCCGGGTACGGTGGGTGGAAGACTGCAGTTCTTTTACCCGGTGTGGGCCGCAAATGTCACAGACGAGTGGGTCACCTCAATCATAAAAGAAGGCTACAGGATAGAATTTTCCTCTCGTCCACGTGCTGCCCATTTCAGAAAATCAAAAGTGTCAGAAGGTGTCAAACGAAGGGCCATGAGGACTTGCATTTCCACTCTGTTGGGACAGACGGTGTTGGAGGAAGTCCCTTCTCACGAAAGATTCCAGGGGATGTATTCCACTGTGTTTCTGGCCCCAAAGCCCCAGGGAAAGTGGCGTCTTATCCTGAACCTAAAAGGAGTGAACGCCTTTCTGGACGTAAGGACTTTCAAAATGGAATCCTTACAGACTATCCTAAAGTGCGTAAAACCAGGAGATTGGATGACCTCCATAGACTTAAAAGACGCCTACTACCAAATCCCTGTAAACAGCAACCACATGCAGTTCCTTCGATTCTGGGCCTTAGGAAGACATTTCCAATTCCGAGGACTTCCGTTTGGTCTCAGCTTAGCGCCAAGGACTTTCTCGAAGGTCCTTGTCTCTCTGATTGCCGTCATAAGGATGAGAGGTATCGAGATATTCCATTACCTGGACGACATACTCATCGTAGGGCCTTCGCAGGGAATAGTGGAGCATCATACATTAATGGCAATGAACATCCTGCAAGATCACGGGTGGCTTCTCAACATAGAAAAAAGCTCCCTGATTCCGTCTCAGACCATCGTGTTCCTCGGAGCAGTGATAAATACCATTTCTGCTCATGTGTTTTTGTCTCCGGAGAGGGTCCTGAAGCTACAAGACAAGGTCAAGAAGCTCCAGGTTCTCGAGAAGGCCTCGGCAAGGGAAGTCATGAGTCTCCTGGGTTCTTTGACATCTACGATAGGTTTGGTGAAGTGGGCCCAATGGAAGTTTCGACCGGTACAGAGTTGTTTTCTTCTCCAGTTCGACAGAGGAAAAACGGATTGGGATCAGGAAATTTCTCTGCCCCTGCCAATAAGAAGAGAGTTGGACTGGTGGAGGAACGGGAAGAACCTAGCAAAGGGTTTTCCTTTAGAAGAACCTCCGTGGACCGTCATTACGACAGATGCCAGTTCTTCTGGTTGGGGTGCCCACCTCGATTCCTCATGGACTCAGGGGTGGTGGACTCGAGAAGAAAGTCGGCTCCACTCGAACCTAAGAGAACTGCGAGCTGTGTCCAAGGCCATTCAAGTGTTCCTTCCAGAGATCAGGAGTTCCTGGGTGTTGATCAAGACGGACAACCGAGCGGTGGCCTCTTATATAAACAACCAGGGAGGCACAAGGAGCAAGCAGCTCTTAAAAGAGCTGGCTCCTCTAATGGTGATGGCCATGACCTATCTCCAGGGACTGAAGGCTATCTATCTTCCAGGCTCGGAGAACGTAGCGGCGGATTTTCTCAGCAGGTCGGAAATTCTCCCGGGAGAATGGAAACTTCACCAGTCAGTTTTCGCTTGGATCACCCGTCGGTGGGGCATGCCCCAGATCGACCTGATGGCCTCGTTCAGGAATCGCCAGGTGGAGAATTACTACTCCCTCCACTCAGAGAGTCAGGCACTGGGCCAGGATGCTCTATCTCTTCCTTGGTCGTTCGATCTGGGGTATGCGTTCCCTCCCCTACCCATGATACCCAGATTCCTGAGAAAAGTTTGGGCAGAAGGAAAAACCGTTATTGCCGTAATCCCGATTTGGCCTCGAAGGCCGTGGTTTCCCCTACTGTCAACGCTGAGCCAGGAACAGCCTCGGCCCCTGCCTATATTGAAGGATCTGCTAACACAGGGTCCAATATCCCATCCTCATCCGGAACGCCTCAAATTGGGGGTGTGGGTCTTGAAAAAGAAAGACTTCAACAATTAGGCCTTTCAGAAGCAGTGGTCAATACTCTCTTACACTCAAGGAAGGCTTCTACGTCTTCATGCTACCATAGAATCTGGGATGTGTTTCAGGAATGGGCTTCAGCCAAGCAAGTTGACTTCATACGCCCTCGCAACACTGACATCTTGGAGTTCCTGCAGGAAGGTCTGGATAAGGGTCTTGGCATCAGCGCTCTTAAAGTTCAGTCTTCGGCCCTGTCAGCTTTGTGCAACACCTCTTGGTCATCAGACCCATTGATCTCCAGATTCCTCAAGGCAGCTTTCAAGTTGAGACCGCCCTCGAGATCCACTACCCCTCCTTGGGACCTTCCGCTTGTTCTTGACTACCTGTCTGAGGATCTATTCGTTCCTCTTGAGAATTTGGATGCTGTCCTCCTAACTTACAAAACATTGTTCTTAGTAGCAATTACTTCCGCTAGGAGAATTTCAGAGATCAAGGCCTTCTCCACCTTGCCTTCTTGTCTCCAATTCTACCACAATAGGGTGTGCCTGAAACCTAATCCAGCATTTCTGCCTAAAGTGGTCTCTCGTTTCCATCTAGCTCAAGAAGTGGTCCTGCCATCCTTCTATCCCAATCCTTCTTCACCAGAGGAGATCAAGTGGCATCGTTTGGATGTTATGGACTGCCTGTCTGTGTACCTTGAACGTTCTGCTCCTTACAGAAAAACTCACCAGCTTTTCGTTTTGCCTTCAGGAGCCAGGAGAGGTGAGGCAGCCTCTCTATCTACATTAAAGCGTTGGATTGCTCTTGTAATCAGAAAGGCTTATCTCAATAAAGATCGCTCTCCTCCGCTGAAGATCAAGGCTCATTCAACCAGAGCATTGTCAACTTCCTGGGCTAATTGGGCAGAGGTTCCATACGATGATATTTGCAAGGCAGCCACCTGGTCTTCCCCGATGACGTTCATGAAACACTACAAACTTGATGTGGATGCTCCTTCCACCTCATTTGGGAAGAGTGTCTTGTCTACGGTTTCTTTGTCCCGTTGATATTAAATTCAGTCATAGCATATTGATTTGTTCTGTGTGTTTTATCATACTTTTATTTCCCACCCTAATTTTGTGAGCTTGGGTATTACCCATAAGTGATGCTGCCATGATTAGCCAGGAATAGAGAAAATTTATGCCAAACTTACCGTAATTTTCTTTTCCTGGCTATTTCTCATGGCAGCATCAGGGTTCCCGCCCATTTTTATTTTCAGCTTTATAATTGGACTGTGGTGTAAGGGGAGGAGGGACTCTTTATACCTATCAGTCTAATTAATTAATTAATCTAATTAATTCCTGTCCTGTGACTGCTAAGGGAGGAGCTACCCATAAGTGATGCTGCCATGAGAAATAGCCAGGAAAAGAAAATTACGGTAAGTTTGGCATAAATTTTCTCTATTTGGTAAAAAAAAAATGTTTAAAATCTGTATGGAAATGTTTAAATGGACTTGCATGAACACAAAATGAGGCACATTTACACATTTTTATTTTCACATTCGGAACTTTTTTTAAAAGTTCACGTAACACCAAATACACTGGAGGAAAACGGCAATTTAATAAAGTCATATAAACCTATTTTTACTTATTATTTGCATTAGCAAAGTAACTTAAAGGGCAAGTTTTACATCCACCCTTGCAAGAAGTCCATTTAATTTGAAGACTGCAGCTTAAAGGTATAGACTGAAAATCAGAAGCTATTCTACCAGATTCCCTTCATCTTAGTTACTACAATTATTAATTAACTATAACAATGTTACTATTTGTACCTGTAGTTTAGTACTGTATAACTTTGTACTTGCAGTTACATGTAATTATTAAAAATCTGGCTGACAGTATTCTTTTTGGCAAATATTGTAATTGTATTAGACAAATGGCAGGTCTACTCAACCATTACCCCCTTCCACCTGCCCCCACCACCTCAACCCACTAACCCGACTGCTTGCCACTCCTAGCCATAAATTCCTTTAAATAACTGTGTTTCGGGGGCGTGGCCTGTCAAGCGAAGCGGATGGTCGCACAGCGCTGAGCTCCGCGCACCGAAAAGCCCGACAACGCATATATTCAGCGGTACCGGCTCCACAAAACCTCGCCCGCAGGTCTCCTAACATGGCATCACAAAAAGCCAAGAAGCAGGTGGAAAAAAATGACCGCGCTGGCTTCTTTGCGACCCGAGCGTCGACGCCAAAAGCCCTGGGCCTAGCCGATCAGGAACAAGATGGCGACGGAGGTAATGACACGCTGCCACTACCATCCTCCCCGGGGGGGGCAAAACCTACCAGTGACCCAGAAATGCCTAGACAGTATGTCCAGCAAGATCCTGGAATCCCTGCAAGGTACACTGAGAGAAATGAAGAGAGAGATGCAGGAGCTGGGTGACAGGACGGCACACATGGAAAACCGCATGGAGGAACAGGTTACAGTGCATAATATAATGGCAGATCAAGTGAAAGACCTGCAGCAGCAACTTGACCTCACACAGAGGAAGGTCATGGACCTAGAGGACCGCTCACGCCGCCAAAACCTACGCATCAGAGGCATCCCAGAAGAAGTGAGGCAACAGGATCTACACGAGTACCTCATGGGGTACTTTAAGGCGCTGGCACCAGACATACCGGCTGAAATTCTGCTGCTGGACAGACATCACAGGGTGCAAAAACCGGCGTTCCTACCACAAGACACCCCCAGAGATGTACTAACACACCTACACTACTTCCACGCTAAGGAAGCACTACTCAAAGCGACCAGAGCAGGTGCAGAGCTCCCACAGAAGTATGAAAACATCAAAATGTTCACAGACCTCTCTGCAGCCTCGTTACAGAAACGAAAAGAATTTAAGGAAACAACGGAAACCCTCCGCTACAACAATATACAGTACAGATGGGGATTCCCAATCCGCCTCCTGATCAGAAGAAATGGTACGGTGACTACAGTGAACACACCAGAAGAGGGCCGCAAACTGCTGCGCAGCTGGAATGTCCTGCCAAATCCGGAGAGGAAAGACATGTCCACAGCGCTGAGAATGCCTCCAGAATGGAAAAAATCCAGAAAATGAACTAGCACAGAAACGTTTTTCCTTCTGCTACTCCCACCATGGCAGCGCATGACATCTGGCAGACAACGAGGCGCAAGTATTCCTAGCACTATATGCCTCACTATAAACATTTGAGACCACAAGCACAACACACACAAATAAGCCACGAAGGCTTGACGAGCACATAGTCCACAAACAATCCCAGACACAAACTTCCACACACGTACACACACACAGAAAAAGAAAAAGAAAAAAAATAATAATAAAAAAAAAAGAAAAAAATAACTGTGTTTCTATACTCTTTAGGGCCATTTTTACATCAACTCCTGCAAGAGGCCATTTAATTTTACTCAGCTAAACTCGCCCGCCCGCCTGCCCACCCCTCATCCCTCTCACCCGCCCCTCATCCCTCCCACAGTGTATCTATATACCATGCTCTTCCAGCTGTTTGGAACCACAGCCAATCACCTCCTTATTACCTTCACAACTGCTGCAGTTATACCATTAACTCTCTATACCATCTCATACAAATTCCACTGCTACCTTTTGTCTCATGTCCACAGTTTAACCTTTAAATTGTAAGCTCACGGGCAGGGCCCTCTACCTGTTGTATTGATTTGTTCTTCTTGTATTGTCTGTTTCCCAATTGTACAGCGCTGCAGAATATGTGTGGCGCTTTATAAATACCAGTCATAAATAAACTTAATAGCAGTATGATCACTTTTTAAAAATTTTGCTGCAGCTGACAAACAACATTTATTTCTGGTGTAAAATACTTAAGCATTCATGAGCGTAAACTCTGATTATATCATAGTTGCTTGACTCCTAGCACTCCACAGTGCAGGAAAAAGGAAAAGTTTGAAACACTCCACGTACCACTACAGCATGCCATGTTGATTATGTTGCCATGAATTGCCCCCTCCATTGTAAGCAGTCACATGATTTGACTTTTTACCTGGGGTCCAACAGGTGCTGCTTAATGCCTCTACTAAAGCTCAGTCAGAGCTGGACGCTCTTTTTTAATTAGCTAGACCCAAGAGTGCCTTATCAGGAGTGGTGGTTTTAATGCTTAGAATTTCCTTTATAGTGCTAAATGATCATAAAATAGCTAATGCCTGATCTGTTTAAAATAAAGATTATTACATTTTACTTACAAGCTGCAGAAACTCCCTTGCTCATCTTATGAGGCATACATTTTATCTGCAAGAAAACACATCAATTTATGTGTGAATTGTTAGTCCGATTTGTCCCTCACTACTTGGCCTGTCATTGGGCACGGTGGTCTATGAAATCCCAGGACACACCAATTCCTTTGCTCAGTTGTGTGGACGTTCCTAACAAGGCTTGCTTGATCCCTTTCCTTCACTTGCATCTGTGTTCCTGTCTCCAGAGTTCCTTCTGAACTTATGGACTTTCAGTCTATGGTTTGTTTTGTTTTGTTTTATGCACATTTTACAAACATAGTACTGCCCACATGGGCTAACGTAATTATCACAGGCAGGAAAATACACAGTTTTGCACGATATTCATAACTTTAAAAGTATACATCACATTCACATAAACATACATTTTCAGAATCAGCATACTCCAAATACAAACATGTGTCAAAATCATACAAATTGGTCCAGTGGTTCAAAAGATAGATGGAAGACCTATTTGACCGACTGCAAGCATGGCTTGGGTGTGGTAAGCCAACTATCTCCAGCATTCAGAAAATATCTCCATTTACAACAACAGCAAAAACACACAAAAATACATAATTCCTATCATACTGAACAGAACCCCCACATTCTGAGCGCTCACTATATCTAAACAGCGCTCAGATCCCACAAACACAGTCAAATCGCCATGGGGTTAAAGTTTAGCAACAAGTTCCAACTGGTCTGGCAGTGTCCCTGGGACAACGCCCTGCTGGAAAACAATAGACAGGAAACGGGGGAAGGGCACACCTTCTCATGTATTCAATGGGGCAGAAAAAGTGTTTCAAAATCCAATAAGCCCAAATAATGCTTACACGGGACAAAGTCTCCCAGGGGCCATAGTCAGAAGGCAGGAGGCAGGCAAACAGGCTTCTCCAATGCCCAGTGGCGAGGTTGGTTCCGCCACAGACACCAATCTATCTTTATTTTTAGTTTAGCCCTGATGCAATTCTACACCTTCTTTTAAAACAGTTTCCAACCACTTTTGCAAAGTGATGTTCTACAAGGGTGTACTACACTAATGCACACTGGTCTCCAACTGTGCAGTTAGGAAGGGGTTCTTCTTTTTCTCATTACAGAGGTTTGGTATGTGTTAGATTCTAAGATTAGGGTCATTGTTTAGGATTAGGCATGAGATGTGGAATTAGCACTATTAATAAGAGTTTTGATTTAGAGTTAAAGTATTGTTGGATAAATTATTTTGCTATTTGAACACTAAGAAGTAGGAATTTGGAATGAAAGAGGTACATGTGTAATTAATTTATTAATTAAAATCTGAGAATAAATATGAATACTAACAAATGTGTGTAGTCAATTTCATACCAAGGGCTAAAAGACATAATAGTAGTTAATAGTGATGTTCCGAACAGTTCGCCGGTAACTGTTCGCCGGCGAACATAGCTTGTTCGTGGCGAACGCGGCAGGCGAACATATGCGATGGTCGGTCCGCCCCCTATTCGTCATCATTGAGTAAACTTTGACCCTGTACCTCAAAGTCAGCAGACACATTCCATCCAATCAGCAGCAGACCCTCCCTCCCAGACCCTCCCACCTCCATGACGAATAGGGGGGCGGACCGAACATCGCATATGTTCGCCCGCCGCGTTCGCCACGAACAAGCTATGTTCGCCAGCAAACAGTTCCCGGCGAACTGTTCGGGACATCACTACTAGTTAACATATATTTAGTTATTTTTTTTTATATATACATCTTATAATTCTACAGATATAGCAATCACATATACACAATTGCATTTAATTTTCTTCTAAAAACTTAAATCACTCATGGTTCTTCAGTTTGAAGAAGGTACAATCTAGAAACTCAATTACTTGTGACCACCAAATGTTTCTTGCACAGTACTTTGGATGCCTCTCATTTTTATCGTCCTGTCTTCTCTCTTTTTATTCACCGTTTATATTCTCTGTCACGAAGTGATACACTCCTCAGTACAGGTGGCATCATTATAAAACAAACATTTGGAAATGGTACCCTCTAGCTCTGATTAACACATAAACATTGGTGTGAACAATTTAAGCCATCTCATTATTTTCTCCTCTTGTAATTTCCCTTTCGAACTTGGAAGAAAAGTTTCCCCTCATTCTAAAAATCTGGGAAAGGGCATCGGCATTGATTCATGCCCATGCTGCCATTGTAAAGCTGCCTGGCCTAATTTACAAGTGGTGCTGCCGTTGCTCTGCCTGTTCCCTGCAATTTGCAAGTTATTGGCAATGCTTGCTGAAAATGCCAATGGGAATTTGTAGCAATTTTTTTTGGCATTGCAACATCTCTTATGGTCAGTTCTAGAGAAGGTGATCTGCCAGATAACTGACTGCTGAAAGCCATCTGTTCTTTAGCAGTTTACTTCTAAAGGGATAGGGTTTAACTATTTGGATCCCTCCAAAAACATGAAAATATTCCTCAATTGTTAGCCTTCAAAAAGAAAGAACAACGAAGAGCAAGAAAGAACAATGAAGTAGCCCTGAGAGTTCATGTATTTTTATATTTATTTTTAATATTTTTCTGATGTTTCATCTTGTTTTCTCCAAAAAGCAGCTTGTTATCTTGAGAAAAGAACTTGTTTCCTCTAGGTAACAAGTCAGAAAAATAATTTTAAAAAAACATTGCATCTCTGGGCTCCTGTACAATGTAGCACCATCTACCTAAGCTATGTGTTCCATTTGTGTCTAAAGCCTTGCAATCAGGCTTCCATATACCGTATATACTCAGTGTAAGCAAGCACTATCCACATGTGTCCTGTTTCTTTCTCATGTGCATATTGCTAGGTTCTCCGTAAATCTAAAGTCTAAAGTCTAATCCATTTGTGAACCACTTGCTCTCTCTATCCAGACGGGTGACAGTTCCACCTTACTGAAGACATCAATGAGGACAAACTAGTTGAGTTGTTTTGTGTGAATGACTAGCACTGTGGAGTAATAGTTCTTGTTTCGTTTGGTGTGGTTGGTCTGATGATGCTGTATAGAATAGGACTATCAGGTACCGAAAAGGAGAAAAACTGTGACCAAGATCAATGTTTATGTAAATAGATTGATTGATTATCTGTTGTACCGCAATCTAAAAAAATTAATTGCATGCATAAAGATGTTTTATTTCTGACCCCTGTGAATAAGTTGAGCCAATATGCTATTGTTCAGAACATGGGGAGTAAATGAAACAAGTCAGAAACTAATAATTGTAATGAGGTTAACTGTGCTCATTTACCACAAGAAAAACAAAAAAAGTGAGAATCGTGAGAATCGTTGGAAATATGAAGTGAATTTCAAATTTAAGGCCAAAATAGCTGAACTGGAAATATTCACTAAGTTAACATAACAAGAGACATACATTAGAGCTGATGTAATTTTTAAGTAATATAATTTAGCTTGGCCTTGTGAAATAGTAATAATTAGTTACAGGATTACAGGAAAGACTGTTATCGGATATATATATACAGAAGAGATATTCACATGTTGAAAATTCGAGCCATTGATTGTGCGAAAATCATATTTTTTTTTCTACAATTAATATCTCCTTTGTCTAACTAACTAATCATTTAAAGAATTAAAGTTCAATATACTTCTGGGTCAGTCTGTATTAGTCTGTATCTTTGGGCCTGCGGCCCATGTATTTATTGTACCTTTTTGGAATAAAGTTTAAATTTCTTTAGAAATATTGAAAAGTGATGCACAAAACATAGGGAAGGTTAGGCTGGCTCCCCCCTCATCCCTAATGGGGAAGCATAACAATAGAAAAGATAATGGGAAAATGCTACACTAAACATAACAGGAAAGGCAAATATATGAGCAACGCACAACCTACACAGGGTGATGCGACCCTCAATGAGGGCTAATACTTAACGGACTCCACCTAGGACTGTCACCTGACAACACTTGATTATGCCAGTCATTGTTTGTATCTGCCTTACGTCAGCCTACTATGATTTTGCCTTTCAGAGTGATACCTTGAATTTATCGTAACCGAGCATCAGACACACTGGCAAATATAGGTTGTTGACACTGCAATGTATGTATGTACTGAGCTCACCCACCTCCCCCTCCCCACCCCCCACCACCACCTTCTTTTTTTTTCTGTACCCCATCCCTCTCTTCTTTCTGTACCCCATACACTTTAAGAAAACAATAAAATTGTTATAATGGAAAAGTGATGCACGTAGACAGAAACTTGCCAAATTTGACCAAAAAGCCGCTGATTGTCATGAGAGTCAAAACTCTCTTTTCCAAAGTAAGTTTAAAAAAAAAAAAAAAACACACACAAAAAATTACTTACTTAATAGTGGTGCTAATGATATTGTCTTAATTTGTTATTATTTGTATATTATTATTATTATTATTATTTATTATTTTATTATTTATATAGCGCCATCCCATACAGAATATACAGAAAGAGAAGAAGAATTACTTTATAAACTAAACTTTTTTGTTTTGTTTGTACTCTTTTTGTACACTTTATGAATGTATCTCCATATACAATTCGTCTTGTATGTATTCAATATAAAAGTACTGCATATATTGATGTAAAAATCTAAAACCTTTATTAAAAAATATTTGAAAAGAAAGAGAAGAAAAATAAAACAAGGCACACACATAATGTGCCAAACATTATGAATGATACAAGTTATTTAGGACCTACCACTGAATTAGGGTACTTTAATACAACGTTGGGTTTGATATATTATAGGCATGTGGTATGACCAAATCCCTATACCTTTTATCAAGATTGGTGAATTTAACTAACATTTAAAGATTTGAAACAATACATTGTGTGTGTTCCCTGAGGAGGTCAGTATCATTACAATGTGTGGAAAAATGTAACCCATGTTATGACTGGGCTGAGCTTGTTACTTATGATTCTGCCTCTCCCACAGAAGAAGAAGAGGAAGACCGCTCAATGCTAATGGCTCAGGAAAGTTCTCAACTATAAAAATACTGCTACTAATAATTATTTTTCATATGGCTAGTTTATACCTGCCAAGTGTCCTGATTCCAGAGGGACTGACTAGCCTTATTACATGAATACCTCTTTCTTGGTCACATATGTTTACATTAAAGAGCACAAGGCACTTCCCTTTTTTATGACTTCCTCAACAAATGGCAACACTGTCCAACAAACATTCGGTGACCATCCTGAAAGTTGGAAAGTGGGAATTGAATTTCAATTTACCTTATACAAACTGCACATTAACTAGGTGAAATTGTAATCAAAAAGTGAAATGGAAAATATATTCTTGTGTTTTCTAGCAATTTTTAACCATGTTCAATTTCACATATAAACAATACAACTGAAAAGCACTGCAACAGACACTTTCTTAAATTATAGTGATTTTCCAGGAGATTCCTAAGTTCCTTTTATATAGGTGATTATTTTTTCATTGCAGAGAAAGTTTCCAGTTGTATAGGTGTCATCAACACGAGAGAATCTGCCACGTCCCGGATAGTGGGTTTTCACTCCTGACATTTATTGTTATTTTGTGTATCAGCTCTCCAGCTGCTAAAGGTCCCCTTCCCCACACATCTTGCTTTTCTGCAATATTATTCATTTGAGCTATCAAAATTCAATAAGCAGTGACAGGAAGTAAATTGTGGATATGTTAAAGTCCCATTTGCCTCAGTGGCATGGTGTTCCGTGGATAATGTATTTCGGATGGCTTCTGATTGTTATTCATTGTGTATCTTCTTGTTGATAGCTTCTATTGTATGATAGATCAAAAAGGGAGAAAATGTAAAGGACTTAAATTCAATTAACATAGGCAAATTCTTAACCCCTCGCAAGCTTGCAAAGCAGTAAGTACCTTGATTAAAAAGGTCAGAGAACCGTTAACTTTGTGTCTGAATCTATCGCTGTGAAAGAGTTAACTTATTTAGCCTTGCAATCGTGATGGAGACAAAAATAATGATCCATTTTTTTAGTAGTCGAAGAGAAAATGCAGGCAGCTGATGTTGCTGTTTAACCCCTTAATGACTGAGCAACATGTTCACGTTGTGAACAAAACAAAACGTAAACAAAACCTGGCATTTGCGCTATATGTCTGTCCAACCGTAATTCACCTCTTTCATATTAAATGCACCCACCCTTATTATATATCATTTTATTCAGGGGAAACAGGGCTTTCATTTGATATCAAATATTTAGCTATGAAACATAATTTAATATCAAGAAAATGGGAGAAAATAAGAATTTTTTTTATTTTTTTAGTTCTACGTGACATTTTAACTGTCAATGTCATAATACTGTTTGCTTTTATTGCAATAAAATACACATATTTGTATTTAGCAAAGTCTCACATGTAAAACAGTACCCAATGTACAGGTTTTATGGTGTTTTGGGAAGTTACAGGGTCAAATATAGCACGTTACATTTGAAATTGAAATTCGCCAGATTGGTTACGTTGCCTTTGAGACTGTATAGTAGCCCAGGAATTAAATTTACACCCATAATGGCATACCATTTGCAATAGTAGACAACCCAAGGTATTGCAAATGGGGTATGTCCAGTCTTTTTTAGTAGCCATTTGGTCACAAACACTGGCCAAACTTAGCGTATTTGTTTGTGTGTGTGAAAAATGCAGGAAGCGCAAATTTTGGCCAGTGTTTGTGACTAAGTGGCTACTAAAAAAAAACTGGACATACCCCATTTGCAATACCTTGGGTTGTCTACTATTGCAAATGGTATGCCATCATAGGGGTAATTTTCATTCTTGGGCTACCATAGGGTCTCAAAGGCAACGTAACCAATCTGGCGAATTTTAATGTGAAAAAAATGAAACACAAGCCTTATATTTGACGCTGTAACTTTTGAAAACACCATAAAACCTGTACATGAGAGGTACTGTTGTACTCGGGAGACTTCGCTGAACACAAATATTTGTGTTTCAAAACAGTAAAAAGTATCACAGCAATAATATCGTCCGTGTAAGTGCTGTTTGTGCGTGAAAAATGCAAAAAACTAACTTTTACTAGCGATATCTTCGTTGTAATACATTTTACTGAAACATTTTTTGAAACACGAATATTTGTGTTCAGCGAAGTCTCCCGAGTAAAACAGTACCCCCCATGTGCAGGTTTTATAGTGTCTTGGAAAGTTATAGGGTTAAATATAGTGCTAGCAAATTAAATTCCCTATACTTTCGGCATGGGTTGTCAGGCAGGTCCCGCTAATTGTAATTAATTAAGATACCTAATTATGTAAAAATATTACATAAATATATATGTAGAATTAATATATGTATATATATTCGTATGTGTATATATATGTATATATATAATTTTTTTTAAAATATTTTTATTTATATATAGGTATATATAGGGATTTATACGTATATATTTATGTATATAGATATATATATATTATTTCGTTCTACGTGTATTTTGATATAAATATATATATATTAATATCACAATACAGTTAGAACGAAATAACACACATCTATATATCTTTTAATTATTTATTTTTAATTATATTTTGAATGTATTCACATATTTTCTTTTTTTATTTCATATATAAATATATATAACAAAAATTATATATATATATGATCTAAGTATATAATTTTTTTATTTTTTTTGCACATATTTTAATTTTATTTTATTTGAATTCAGCCAGCAGGGGGACTACCTGTCAGTACAGTTTGTCCCCCTGCTGGCAAATGCCTGATCCAGCTAACCCGGCCATGTGATTGTGAGGTCCTTGCAAGGACCTCACTTGCACATGGCCAGGGGGGCTGCTGGAGGACGGATGTGCCGTGGGGGTCTCCCTGGGAGTTCCCCCAACCGCGATCGCCGGCATGGGATCGCCGGCAACCGGGTAAGTAAGAAAAAAACGGAGGGCGTACTATTATGCCTGGCGGCGTTTAGAGCTGCTTAAAATAGGGCGTAATAGTACGCCCTCCGGTCTTAAAGGGTTAAGGCTGCACTGTGCCTCATAACAATCCGTATATGACATTAGAATTGGAAATTTGTTTAGTTACAAATTGCAATCAGGTGACCGTCCAAATTTCCAATTTACGAACCGCCATATAGACTAATCAGAAAACAAATAACTTGTGCAATGGACAAGCGTGTTTGCTTTAATTCGTGATTCAGAGTTCTCCCTGCGGTGCCCATAATAGAAATGATTGATGGAAAATTGATGATTGACGGTTAGGGGGCAGCCACTAAATGTTGATTTCAATCACAGATCAAGTGAGAAGTGACCAATAGAGGGGGGAAAGGAGGAGCAGTAAAACAAAGTCAATGTTCATATATTAGATATTTAATACATCTATATATATTTATTTATTTATATACATATAGATGTATTACTTCTTTTCTTTTTCTGCTCAATTGGTTACTTTTCCTCACTTGATCTGTGAACCTAAAATGATCCCATTAGTATAATGTAAAACATACGTAATATTTATATAATGTATATATTTAGCAGTACATTGATTTTTGTGCCATTTTGGTTTGTCTGAATTGTGTTCAGAAGGTGAACTTCTGACGCAACACCATATGTATGAAATTCCACCGTCCTGAATTTTTTTATTTTTTATTTTAAGTTCAAGTGGTTCGGACACATTTTTTTTTTTTTTTGCTGTGCACACATCTATATTACTTTATATTAACTGGTATACCTAGCCTAAGTCACAGTGTATAAAATAAGCCTATCTTTATATATGTGTGTGATATAACTTCTTTCTAGGCATTTGGGCAAAGTTTCATCAACAAGCTTTGTTTAACCCCTTCAGGACCGGACTGTTTTGGCCATGTTGTATGTTAAGGACAAGAGCTGTTTTAACACTTTTGTGGTGTTTGTGTTTAGCTGTAATTGTCCCCTCTCTCCTTCACTGTTCCCATACAAGTTATATATTGTTTTTTTCATGACAAAAAGGACTTTCGTTACATACCATTATTTGTATCATGTCATATAATTCATTTAAAAAAAAAAAATAAAATATGGTGAAAAATTGGAAAACAAAAACATATTTTTTTACTTTTTACTTATCTACAAAAGCTAATGAAAAAAACTGCTAAATAGATTCAAAATTTTGTCCTGAGTTTAAAAACAGAGTTTACATGCTTTTTTGCTTTTTTATTGGAAAATTATAGGGTTATAAGTATAAATAAGAAATTGCTGTTTTAAAATATATATTTTTAAAATGTATAAATAGTGACATTGTAATACTGTTATCTGTCATAAATCTGTGAATCACACCTCACATGTACATATATTTTTTTTAAAGTAAACAACCCAGGGTATTCAATATGGGGTATGTCCAGTCTTTTTTAGTAGCCACTTAGTCACAAACACTGGCCAAAGTTAGCATTTATATTTGTCTGTGTGTTAAAAATTAAAAAAACTATTACTAATGCTAACTTTGGCCAGTGTTTGTGACTAAGTGGCTACTAAAAAACACTGAACATACCCCATTTGCAATACCTTAGGTTGCCTTCTTTTGCAAATGTTATGCCATCATGGGGGTAATTCTCATTCCTGGGCTACCATACGCTCTCAAAGGCAACATAGCCAATCTGGCAAATTTCAATGTGAAACAACAGAAAATCAAGCCTTATATTTGACCCTGTAACTTTCAAAAACACTCTAAAACCTGTACATGGGGGGTACTGTTATACTCGGGAGCCGTCGCGGAACACAAATATTATTGTTTCAATACAGTAAAACGTATCACAATAATTATATTATCAGTGAAAGTGTTGTTTGTGTGTGAATAAAGGTCCATACCAAATGTCAGAAGCCGAGTAGTATTGCCGGGAATCAGGAACCAGTATCAGAAACAAGGACCTGGATCTGGAACAAGGATTAGGAACAAGGATCAGAATGCCAGGCTCAGGTGCCTCCAACCCCCCAGCAGGTGGAGCCCCAATGCCAATAAAGGAAGTGAGGAGACTCAGTGCCATCTTGACTATTCCCCAGTCCCTCCCTTCTGTCTAACCAGACCACCCTCCCACCTGATCCCTCCAGCATGCTGCACGAGCATCTGCATGGCCTCCGACATCTTGTTGTAGTGCTGGCACCATACTGAAGCCCAGTGCTGGGCATCAGAAAAGAAAGCCTGTGGAGCAGCAGACGGAGTGCAGTGGGACAGCTGACAGTGCCTGAAAACCCAGAGGACCACCCCCAGGATGGCACAGATACTGCATAGAAGATAAGAACCTGCGGGGAATGTGACAAACTTGTCCTGAGACAATGGGATTAAGGCCTTGCCAGAAGTGCCACCACTGAAAGGCACCTCTAGTTGCCAGTTAAAAACCCACCCCATGGAAATAACCCTGCAGGCAAAGTTAAGGAGACTCAGCAGCTACTGCAAAGCTCGCAGAAACAAGGATAGAGCCGTAACAGTCATACAAACCGAAAGCAGCTATTTGTCAACCTTGTCACCGAAAGCAGCTATTTGTCAACCTTGAGAGTCTAAAGAGCATGAGGGAGGTGTCTATTTCTATGACCAGGAAAGATAGAATGGGGAAGGCCCAACAGAATTACCCTCAGCTAGGGAAACTCCAAACTCAACCATAACCTGCCTCATGACCGACATCAAAAAGGCACAATGGGCGAGTCAAGGATCCACCAGCAGGAAATCATCTAAATAATGGACCAGCAATGTGATGCCCACTGCCGTTGCAATAGCCCAGTGCAGAAATTAACTGTAAGCTTCAAAGAATGCACATGACACAGAGCAAACCCATAGGTAGGCGCCGATATAATAAGAGCCCTCAAATTTGAATCCCATCCACCAAAAAGAGGATGGGTGGAGAGGAAGACAGCGAAAAGTTGACTCTATATCCAGCTTTGCCAACAAAGCTCTTTGACCAGTCTGGCGGAACAACTCCACCGCATCATCAAATGGCAGATAGTGGACAGAGCAAATAGCTGGTGAAATAGAGTCAATAACAGATGCCTCCTTGTTATAGGACAAATGTTGGATGAGGTGAATTTCATGGGCTCCTTCTTCAGGTTAAATCATGAAGTCAGTGATTGGAGGATCAGAATAGGGGCCCTCAATTCTACCCAAAGAGACCTCCTTAGCAATTTTTACCTATCAGCGAAGAAGTAAAAGCAGACTGAAGAGTCCAATCAGGAGCTTTACCTGGAAAATAACCTGATAACAAAAACCTCCCTCAGACCAGTCTGAAGCCAGTCTGTCTGCTGCCTGATGGGGTAAGCATCAAGTCATCTTTCAATTGCATCCAACAGAGTTGGCGCCTTGACAGATGAGGAAGGGTGACCAGAGGAGTCCTGTGGCTGGGGAAGTCGCTTACACTGAACCCACGAATATCCTCCCCTGCAGAACTTGCAGATGTGTCAAAAGGAGCAGGAAGCTCCCTACTCACAGCGCTTGTATGGCTACATGAACAAGAATGCTGGAAAAAGAAGAACCCTCTGAGGGCAAGACCCTCTCAAGGCCCAAATGCAACAAAGATGCATATCTTGGACGTCAAAGGACTGGGATGAATTGCTTGCCATATGTCTACAACATTTTGAATCATATTCTCTCCAGACCCCAAGCGGCTGCACTAGAACACTTGGTGATGCCAGTGTGGTCACTTGATTCAATGGAACCAGTCCTGAAGACTACTGAGAATGTCTGCTTATGGCTTAAGAAGCTCCATGCTTCTTAAGACGTCATGTAAAACAGACAAAATAGGAGCACCAAAGGGCATTGGCCAAGTCAAAAGCTTAAGCAGATGAAGCAGAAGCAAAAAGAGAATGATTCAAGACAGCATAGACAGAACGTACCGTAGACCCTGCAGATATGTCAGCACTGACATGTAGCATATCCATGACCTTGAGAAGTACAGATTCGCGCATTACTTCTGGTGCGCTCGTGGTTGACATGTTGTGTCTCCCTATGAGCATCAGGTGTGGCCGCCAGAGTCCTCAGAAGTTCCCTGGTAGCCAGAAATGCAGAAAATAAGGAAGAGGAAGGTCCTGGCCTCCACGGGTGCCAAGGAGCCAGACGTCTAAAGGAGGTCTGACAATGTAGTAGCAAGGAGGCCAAATTGGCAATACGCTGTTTCAAAGCCTCGGTTGGGGGTGGGCAGGGAACATGGGAAGGAAAGGGAGCAGAAACAGACAGAGCAAGAGAAACAGGAGGGGGAGATGAACCTGGACAGAGGTAGAAGGAAGGGAAGAAACAGTATGGGTAGAAACATGAGAGACAAGAATAGTGGGGATAGGTACAGCATGGATTTTAGGTGGTGGAGGGGGAACTCTTAAATACTCATCTCTGGTTCAATCACTACAGGCTGTCAAGATGACACTGGAATAGAATCCCTGAATCTTTTAGGAGACCCCCACAAAACTCCAAAATTCCTTCCATGAAGGAGAAGATTCACTAGAGAAGAACCTCAAGAGAAGAGATACAATAATGGAGACAGATGGCAGAGCAGCCTCATGAGGGTAAGTGGAAGCCCCACCCCCACCTCCCATAACAATGTATCTATTCCTCTCCTGGAAAATAAGAAGCCCCATTTAATCAGCTTTGTATCCACTAGATGACCCAACACTCCCATTTTAACAGCCACAAAAACTGCTCAAGTCAAAGTGTAACGGTTGTAATCAAGATGTCTTTATTACTCATTTGGAGCTGAACAACAAAAACCTATAGACGAACAGCTTGTCCACCACTAATGGTTGGCTTAAAGGGACAATGTAGTCACCAAAACAACTTCAGCTGAAGCAGGTTTGGTATGTAGATCATCCCCTTGCAGTCTCACTGCTCAATTCTGTACCATTAAGAACTTAAATCACTGTTTATGCAGCCCTAGTCACACCTCCCTGCATGTGACTTGTACAGTCTTCCTAAACACTTCTTGTAAAGTGTGAGCTAATGTTTGCACTTCCTTTATTGCAAATTCTGTTTACTTTTGAATGTCTAATTTCCTGCTCTGTTTATATCTTGCTAGACTTTGCAAGAGCCTCCTGTGTGTGATTAAAGTTAAATGTACAGAGCAGGAGATAACATTAAAGGGACACTCCAGGCACCCAGCCCACTTCTGCCCATTGGAGTGGTCTGAGTGCCAACTCCCACTACTCTTAACCCTGCAAGTGTAGTTATTGCAGTTTTTTTATAAACTGCAATAATTACCTTGCAGGGTTAACTCCACCACTAGTGGCTGTCTAGTAGACAGCCACTAGAGGGCACTTCCGTGTCCATAGCACAGGAAACCTGTGCTAGAGCGTCACTGGACGTCCTCACGCTGTGTGAGGACCTCCAGCGTTGCTCAATTCCCCATAGGAAAGCATTGAAAAGCATTTTCAATGCTTTCCTATGGATAGCTCTAATACGCATGCGCGGCATTGCCGCGCATGCGCATTAGGTTTCCTCAGCCGGTGGGCAGGATCAGTCTCGCCCACCGGCTGACGTAATCACTGGGAGGAGTGGCGGCGAGCAGAAACTACCGCCGAGGGACATCGGCGGGGTCTCAGGTAAGTGACCTGAAGGGGTTTTCACCCCTTCAGCTACCGGGGGATGGGTGGTGGGAGCGAGAGGGGACCTGCAGTGCCAGGAAATAGATTGTTTCCTGGCACTGGAGTTTCCCTTTAAGAACAGGTAAGTTAACATCTGATTGCAAATTAAACAATTTTCTTTCTTGCAGGTTGTGTGAGTCACAGCCAGGAAGGTGTGTCTACAGCACCATAAACAGTAACAAAAGTGAGTTTACTCATACATGGCAGAGAATTCAAAAAACTGCTTCATTAAGCTAAAATTGTTTAATGACAATAGTGTTTCTTTAAGGAGAGAGAAAACTCTTCTTGACCCTTGTACATTTATCAGAAAAAAACAGCTATACCTATATAACAGAAAATACCAATGAACAACAAATAAGCATAATAATCATACAACATGCAATCAACAGGAATGCCTTAATCAAACATATACACTAAAAATGACACATGGGAAAAAAAGAAGAAAAATAAGTCATTCAATAAGGCACTACTGCTGTAAAGATTGAACTGTTGGTAGCTATATAACATGGAAAAAATGATTGTCAAATGTTCACACAATAACTCCGTTCTATACCTAAATAAACTTACTGGAGTGTATATACATTTTTCCCATTTATGTTTGCATTTAAATCCAACAATCCTGAATGCCTTTTTTATCCTCCTAAAAAATGAGGAGCAGACTGAAAGCATGGCAAATTGAAATAAATGAGAGCAGCGGAGGCACGGTTTAGTTGGATCTAAAGAGGGGGCAGCAATTGGATTTGTCAATTTAGCAGTAGGGAGCAGAAAGGATTTCTGCAATGTAGTCCAAGGCAGAATTCAAATCCCACTTGCGGCAGTGATTGGCAGTGAAGTTTATTGTCCGTGACCTTCAGAACACTTAACATTGATGAGGAACAGATAGGGATGTTCGTATTATCATATTACGCATAGAGTCTACAGCTCCGGGCAGCAGCTAAGAGAAAAATGCTCTTTCAGGATGAAGGACCAGGAACGAAAGAGGTGAAGCGCAGAACTTAATATACGCCAAAATGGAGGCCTTGCACAAATTATCATCATATTGAACTGGAAGCTTTTTTGGAAGAGTTTGCAATAACACAAACATGTTAAATACGTTTGAGACCAGGGATATTGGCAGGATCAGAATTACATCTGACGTACCTGTATTCACATAATAAATCATACAAATCATTTAAAATGTTTTCAAGTATTAAATAAAAACATTTTAGTAAAATTTTTTATTTAGAACAATTGTAAAAAGCAACCATAATTTAAAAATTAATTTACTACAGGGCCACTGATCTGTGGTATCAGGCATTGGAGCATATTTGTTCAAATTGTGGCAACTATTCATAAAATAATTTTGACTAGGATTTGAACACCTGCGATTAGAAAAAAAACATTTGTTATAACAGTGCTCTTTACCAATTACCAGTTATAGCTGGACATACCGATTAAACAGATGGGGAAAAAAGGTAAGTAAAGAGAATGATTAGAGATGTCGCGAACATAACATTTTCCGTTCGCGAATTGCGAACGGAATTTCCGCAAATGTTCGCGAACGGGCGAACTGGGCGAACTGCCATAGACTTCAATAGGCAGGCGAATTTTAAAACCCACAGGGACTCTTTCTGGCCACAATAGTGATGGAAACGTTGTTTCAAGGGGACTAACACCTGGACTGTGGCATGCCGGAGGGGGATCCATGGCAAAACTCCCATGGAAAATTACATAGTTGATGCAGAGTCTGGTTTTAATCCATAAAGGGCATAAATCACCTAACATTCCTAAATTGTTTGGAATAACGTGCTTTAAAACATCAGGTATGATGTTGTATCGATCAGGTTGTGTAAGGGTTACGCCCGCTTCACAGTGACAGACCAAACTCCCCGTTTAACACACCGCAAACAACCGCAAACAGTCCATTTGCACAACCGCAAACTCCCCATTTGCACAAGGTTGGATACCAAGCTAGCCATATCCCGTTCCTTGTCTTCACTGATGTCATTGAAGGCCTCTTCCTCCACCCAGCCACATAAAACACCAAGGGTCCCCAAAAGGTGACAACAAGCCCCCTGGGACGCCTGCTGTGTTTGGTCTTCCACCTCCTCAAAGCCACCTTCCTCCTCTGACTCCTCTTCTTCAGACTCCTCTCTCTGCGTTGCCTCTCTCTGCGTTATTATAAGGTGTGTTAAGTAGTACTATTCCTATCAGTTTAATCCCTGTTACGTTCCCTATCGGGGGACGTGTATATAACATCGATTAGCCTCGGCGCCACTGGTCTGTTGTCCAGGAGATCATCGGCCTCTACGTAGTAAGTGCTGGGGTGCCCCCGTCGATGAGTGTGAACCCAGGTTCAGGAACGAGGAGGTAAGACGACCGCTGTTTTAGACGGCGGACCCACTAGGGGTATTGGATACCGATTGTGCGGTAGGCCCATAAGGGGTTATTTGGAATCTGCCCCCTCCAGTGGAGGGAAGGAGCGAAGGCGCACCGCTCAATTAAACGCCCTTTAGTAAGCCCGTTTAATTTTGGTTTGGAGTCAGGCGGGGTTCTGGTGTAAATAGCCCTAGCCGGACACCGGTGTCTTGTCTAGACTAGCGTTCTAGGGTGTATATTTTGTTCGCTAGGTCGGAGGGACCGGGAGACTAAGTGGCGTCTGTGTAAATTCGGTCCGCTAGATCTCAACCTATCTTGGCTAAGTAGGAAGGCGTGTAAATTTGGAACCCACTAGATTTTTGATAGAGTAAATAGACTAAAAGGGTGCTGTTGTAAATTCCGCCCTCTAGTTCGCTATATGTGGTGCTTGGGCAGTGTGGCTAACCAAAACGTATGTAGATAGTTTTAGGTAGTCCATCAAGGTACTGGCCAATAGATTAGTTGGGAATTGTAAATGTGTTAAAGATTGTTGTAGTAGCGTGTATATCTTGCTAGATAGCGTGAGCTCTGCCGTCTAGCGAGAGTGTGAATAGTGTGTAACTGTATTATAGCGCACGGTACCATAACCATGTATAATTACTGATACTGTAAATAAGTACTAATAATTGTCATCTATGTTGCATGTTTTAACACCATAACCACTACTAATTGTACTGTGACTTTAAATTGTACTTTAACCTATGCTAACCGTACTGTAACTACTGTTTGTAAAGACGATGTTACTGGGGTATGTTATAGACGGGTAATTCAAATATAGGGAATTATAGCGTGGGTGACCGTATAGTTTTGCCAAAAGGCACAGTATTAGTTACTTAGTGACTGGTGTACCAGCTGTGTGTGTACGGGAATTCCCTGAGTGTTTTGTTGTGTGCGTTTCACTTAGTAACTGTACCACGTGGTGCTGTTGCCGAGGGAACGGGTGTGACCGTTGGTAGAGTGTTTGTATAGTTTCTGTTGGAAACAACGCTCCATTGTTAAGTATGGGCGCGTCAGATTCGACGATTTTGGATCCCTTAGGATGTATGATAAAGAATTTTAAAAAGGGATATACAGTATGTGATTTTGGGGGTAAAGATGTCTCCAGCACGCTTGATTACATTGTGTAGTAGGGAATGGCCTACTTTGGTTGCCGCATGGCCGCCACGTGGCAGTTTGGATCCTAATCTGGTACAGCGTGTACACGTGGCTGTATCAGGTAGGCCTGAACTTTACGGCCAGTTTCCATATATTGATTGTTGGAGGTAGGCCGTAAAAGACTCGCCAAAATGGATCCGAGTATGCCACGAGGAACAATGTCGCCTCATGGTGGCCAGGACTCGCTTGTCCACTAAGGCCGTAATTATGCCCATTTTGGACACGCCTCCTGAGTCTGAGATCCCTATGCCGCCCCCTTACTCCTCCTCCACTGGAAGAGGAAGAGGAGGTGCTGCTGGAAACGCTTGCCCCGTTGTCCCCACCTACTTCCTCCTCTAGCTCAGAGCCCAGCCCTCTTGTTTTAAACCCTCCCCTCTCAGTACCTACCTCTGTCAACTCCACCTACCCAGATTTGGCGCCATTTCTAGTTCCTGGTCAGGATCCTCCTAGCCCGGCCCGGAATATTTTACTCACCGACCTCCCCCTCAGTAAAGCATCCCCATCCCCTTGTCTTACTACCCCTCGACCGGAAACCCCTAACTGACGTTCCTAAACGAAGCCCCATACCGGACAATTGACCGGTACCCTACAACCCCGACATTATCAAATGCCACTTCGACTGACACCTGGCCCGACACACATTAACGGTGACGGCCAGATACAATATGCTGATCCAGTATTCGTTTATGTTCCCTTCACAACTACTGATCTATTTAATTGGAAGACCCATAACTCCTCATACACCGAAAAGCCTCAAGCCATGACGGATTTGTTTACCTCCATAGTCCAGACACATAATCCCACTTGGGCTGATTGCCAGCAACTGCTTATGACATTGTTTAATAACGAGGAAAGGACAAGGATAAACCAAGCGGCAATTAAAGCGCTGGAAGAAGTGGCCCGTACACAAAATCAGGCCAATCCGGCAGGCATGGGCCGCAGCACATTATCCAAACACTGATCCGGAATGGAATATCAATGGCGCAGATATGGCCCATTTAAAAGCATACAGGGACGCTATTATTGCTGGCATGAAAGCTGGAGGAAAGAAGGCGATTAACATGTCTAAGACGGCTGAGGTATTGCAGAAATGTGATGAATCGCCCAGTGTCTTTTATGACCGATTATTGGAGGCATACCGCTTGTATACCCCCTTTAATCCGGAGGCCCCTGAGAATTCCCGGATGGTTAACTCTGCCTTTGTCAGCCAAGCCTACGGAGATATAGGGATGTCCATAACCCAACTAATGGAGGTAGCGAATAAAGTGTACATGAACAGGAAAACAGAGACAAAGAAAGAGGAAGAGCGCAAGATGCGTAGAAAGGCAGATATGCTAGCGGTAGCAATCGCAGGCGTAGATAGAAGGGAAAAGGAAGTATATAGGGGAACAGATAGAGGCGATAGTAAGTGGAATGGGGAACCCCTGAGTAGAAATCAGTGCGCATACTGTAGGGAAGAAGGGCATTGGAGAAGTGAGTGTCCGCGAAGGGAACAGTATGAGAGAGACAGACCTAGGGCAGGATATGGTAATTATAGAGGCAGAGCGAGAGGTAGAGGAGGTCCTGGAGGGAATAATGGTAGCAATAGAGGAAGTCTTAGAGAAGACAGGTATTATCCAGCAGCGCAGAGATCCCGCGATAGAGAAGATAGGGACTTTGTAGTATTGGCTGACACGGTCATGGAGGACTATTGATACCGACCGGGCTCTATCCCCCTTGGCCGAGCGGAGCTTATGGTCGATGTATCAATAGGGGGAAAAAGGAGTGCGTTCATGATCGATACTGGTGCTGAACATTCGGTGGTGACTGACCTAGTTGCTCCTCCATCCGGAAGAACTATCACCGTAATAGGAGCAACTGGAAGGAGTGCTGCTAAACCGGTTCTTAAAAGTCGACTCTGTACATTGGGAGGCCACGTAGTAAAACATCAATTCCTTTATATGCCTGAATGTCCAGTCCAACTGTTAGGACGTGATTTGTTGTCAAAACTACAAGCGCAGATAACTTTTCTACCAAATGGAACAACATCTTTAAAGTTGAATGGACCTTCAGGTATAATGACAATATCTGTACCAAAGGAAGACGAGTGGCGACTTTATACAGCGTTGACTAGCCAAAACCCTAAGAGTGATGAATCCTTGTTTAATATACCAGGAGTGTGGGCAGAGAACAACCCACCAGGACTTGCTCGCAATATCCCACCAATTTGAATCGAACTGAAACTTGGGGACTATCCAGTGAGCTTAAGGCAATATCATATCCCACAAAAGGCCATGAAGAATATACAATCGTATTTGGATAAGTTCATACGGTATGGTATCCTAAAATTCTGTACTTCCCCCTGGAACACCCCATTGTTGCCTGTTCAAAAGCCCGGTACAGATGAGTATCGCCCTGTGCAGGACTTGAGAGCAGTCAATGATGCGGTCGTAAGTATACACCCAGTTGTGCCCAATCCATATAACCTGCTTGCTTTAATTCCGGGCGGGGCTACCTATTTCACTGTCTTAGATTTCAAAGATGCCTTCTTTTGCTTTCGAATTGCTGCGGAAAGCCAGTGTATCTTCGCATTCCAATGGGAAAATGCTGTAACGGGCTCGAAACGCCAGATGACTTGGACAAGACTGCCCCAAGGGTTTAAAAATTCACCCACCCTATTTGGATCAGCTTTAAGTCAAGACTTACTGGATTTCAAGTCTATCCCAGGAGAGTGTGTACTATTGCAATATGTAGATGATTTGTTGATAGCGGCAGTTACAAGAGAAATATGTCAGCAAGCAACGCATGATCTACTACACATTCTCTGGAAGGCAGGATACAAGGTGTCCAGGAAGAAAGCTCAGTTGTGTCAGCCAACTGTCAAGTATCTGGGATTCCATATCTCTGAAGGTCAAAGGATAATGGGGCCAGAGAGAAAAGAAGCTGTATGCCAAATATCAATACCCAAGAATAGAAGACAAGTGCGGGAATTCTTGGGGGCAGCAGGCTTCTGTAGGATATGGATTCCCAGTTATGCGATATTGTCGAAACCTCTTTATGCAGCTATAAAAGGTACAGAACACGATCCCTTCCTGTGGACACCTGAACAGCAAAAGGCATTTGAAGATGTGAAGAGGGCTTTGATGAGTGCCCCAGCATTAGGTCTACCTGATCATACACGTCCATTCTACTTATATGTACACGAGCAAAGAAGAATGGCTGTGGGAGTATTGACACAGTACTTGGGATCATGGCAAAGACCTGTTGCATATATGTCCAAACAACTGGATGCAGTGGCCAGTGGTCTTCCACCTTGTCTAAGAACTGTAGCTGCCGCCGCCCTGCTGGTAGCCGAAGCTGATAAGCTCACTCTGGGTCAGGAACTCTACGTGCGAGTCCCGCACGCAGTACAAACGTTGCTAGACTATAAAGGCAATCATTGGTTTAGTAATAGCCGCATGACTAAGTATCAAGCTATGTTGTGTGAAAACCCAAGAGTGCATTTAGAGACTGTTAATACCTTGAATCCAGCTACCCTTTTGCCACAATCTACTGAGAGTCAACATGATTGCCTGGAGGTGATGGATGAAGTGTTCTCAAGTAGACCGGACCTTCGTGATTTTCCTATCCAGAACCCTGATGTCCAGTATTATACGGACGGCAGTAGTTATGTGAAAGAAGGGATTCGCTATGCAGGATATGCAGTGACTACCATAGACAAGGTGATAGAAGCTCGGCCATTGTCAAAAGGAACATCGGCACAGAAGGCAGAATTAATTGCACTAACACGAGCGTTACAATTGGCAGAAGGTTTCAGAGTGAACATCTACACAGACTCCAAGTATGCGTTTTTAACCACTCATGCCCATGGAGCTTTGCATAAAGAAAGAGGACTATTGAATTCAGAGGGTAAAGAAATTAAGTACGCAGCTGAAATATTGCAACTACTGGAAGCCGTGTGGGAACCGAAAGAAGTTGGTATTATACATTGTCGGGCGCATCTGAAAGGAGATGGTGACGTAACCAAAGGAAATCGGATGGCAGATAATGCAGCTAAGCGTGCCGCTGAATCAGGAAGACAGGAATATGTGGAACATATAGCTGCACTTATACCGACTCCACTGTCTCAATGGACTCCAGTTTATACAGCTCAAGAAGAAGAGTGGTTAAAGACAGAAGCTGGGAAATACCTGGAGAACAAATGGTATCAGTTAGAAGATGGAAGAATAGTCATTCCAGCATCACTAGCTGTAGAAATTGTCCAGAACTATCACAACGGGACACATTCTGGAAGAGATAGTATGGAAGAATCTCTCAGAAAACATTTCTACATACCAAGATTGTCCAACTTGACTCAAGCCATTGTACGAAGATGTGTAATATGTGCTAAGAATAACGCAAAGCAAGGACCAGTGAAACCACCGGGAGTCCAGTATATGGGGGGACTCCCTATGTCCAATCTTCAAATAGACTATACGGTAATGCCTAAATCCAGCGGACATCGCTACCTACTAGTAGTTGTGTGTACCTACTCAGGTTGGGTAGAAGCATGCCCCACTCGTACAGAGAAAGCAGGAGAAGTTGTGCGATTCCTGTTGCGAGAAATAATACCCCGATATGGACTACCATGTTCTATAGGATCGGATAATGGTCCAGCCTTTGTTCACCAGTGCCTACAACAACTGACTCATATGCTTGGTATTAAGTGGAAGCTTCATACGGCATATAGACCTCAGAGTTCTGGGAAAGTGGAAAGGATGAACAGAACTATTAAGAACCAATTGGCAAAGATGTGTCAAGAAACTCAACTTAAGTGGAATGTTCTTTTGCCTATAGCTCTGTTACGTATTCGTAGTACACCTACCAGAAGGATGGGTCTCTCACCTTTTGAAATCATGTATGGGCGTCCACCTCCCGTACTTGGTAACTTAAGGGGGGATTTGAGTCAGTTGGGAGAAGGAATTACCCGGCAGCAGGTTGTAGAGTTGGGTAAAACTATGGAGGAGGTACAGAAATGGGTACAAGATAGATTACCTGTGAATATTTATCCCCCTGTTCATAGCTATCATCCAGGAGATCAAGTGTGGATTAAAGAGTGGAACAGTATACCGTTAGGGCCTAAGTGGAGGGGTCCTTATGTTGTTCTTTTGTCTACCCCTACAGCAATAAAGGCGGCTGAAGGGACTCCGTGGATTCATCACTCCAGGGTTAAACCAGCAGCAGTAGATTCTTGGCAAGCTACACCAGATCCAGAGAATCCCTGCAAGATCCGGTTAAAGCGCATGACTCAGTCGGAGTAACGAGGAGATATTGGGATTACAAGTGTGTTTAAAGAGATCAGTAAGTGAGTGTTTTGTCGGCCATAATAAAGCCAGACCACTCACCCACGTGACATAGCCAGGGTGTCTCGAAGGGACCTCTGTGAAGGGAAGAGAGGACCTGCAGAACTCCATTCCTTGCAGCCCTTACATCCTGGAAGCTGAGGTGCCATCGCACGGACGAAGACTGAGGATGAAGACGTCGAACGAAGTGCTCTTGATAATGTGTATTTTTATGTTTTTTATTATTCAGGAAGGTAGAGGTACCGACACACTTTGCTGTGAGGTTTGCATTAAGACTACTATAACAGGTAATCATATTTCCCAGACCCTAATTTGGCAGTCACAATATGAATGTAAAGGATATGTATGAAGGTGTAGATACTTAGGTATAGAGTATAGTGTATGCCATTTAGGAGTAGGCGAACCTAAGTGCTTCAATCCAGAGTATCAACCCCGTACAATTTGGTTGACGCTCCGGAATGGAGACTCACAGGGGACCCTAATAAATAAAACAGTATTAGAAACCGTACATTCTTCGGGTGTTCTGCTATTTGATGCATGTAAGGCGATATCAAGTGGTAGAAAACCGTGGAATGTATGCAGGGATCTTAAGTGGGAGAGAACGAATGGGTCTAACGATAAGTATATTTGTCCCAGTAGTAAAAATAAGTACGTACAGTAAGTCCAAAATGCCCAGATAGGGATTATAATTATTGCCCATATTGGTCTTGTGTGGGGTGGGCAACTTGGGGACAGACAGTAGATAAGGATATGATTGTTACTAAGTTGCCTACCAAACCGTATTGTAAGTCTATGGAGTGTAACCCAGTCCATATACTTATTAATAATTCCTGAACAATTTTTAGATAGGTTTGGTAACTTATTTGGGTTCCAGATATATGGGACGGGTTTGGATCCTGGGACAATATTATTTATAGGGATAGAGACCGATACCGTAGCATCCCAAACTCATCAGGTTTTCCATTCTTTTTATGAAGAGATGAGTGTAGAAAATAAGATTCCCCATAATGCTAAGAACCTGTTTATTGATCTAGCCGAGAGTATTGCTGGTAGTCTTAATGCGACCAACTGCTATGTGTGTGGAGGTACTAATATGGGAGACCAATGGCCCTGGGAAGCAAAGGAGGTAATGTATTCTGGTTCTGAGACAATTGAACAGATAACATCTTCTCAAGCCGATTATCAAATGAGTGTTAGAGGTAAATCTGAGTGGCGATTAAAGACCTCCATTATAGGTTATGTTTGCATAGCAAGAAAAGGAATAATGTTTAACACATCTGTAGGAGAACTAACTTGTCTAGGGCAAAAACTTATGATGATACTACAAAGAATACAACCTGGTGGTCGGCTTCAAATGTCTCAGAACCACCTAACCCGTTTGAAAGTTATGCCAATTTAAAGGACGTGTGGTTTGATCTATCTATCACATCTAGTTGGAAAGCCCCAGCAAATTTGTACTGGATCTGTGGTAAGAAGGCCTAGTCGGAGTTACCACAGGACTGGGAAGGGGCATGTGTGTTAGGTATGCTCAAACCATCCTTCTTCTTGTTGCCTATTGAAACAGGAGAGACTTTGGGAGTTAAAGTATATGATGTGAATCATAGGAAGAAAAGGGGACCCCTAGAGATAGGTACCTGGGAAGATAATGAATGGCCTCCCCAGCGTATCATAGATTATTATGGGCCAGCCACTTAGGCAGAAGATGGTACTTTCGGATATAGAACCCCAATATATATGCTCAACCGCATTATAAGATTACAGGCAGTGGTTGAGATAATTACCAATGAGACATCACAAGCGCTCAATCTCCTAGCGAAACATAATACTAGGATGAGGACAGCCGTTTACCAAAATAGATTAGCCTTGGATTACCTATTGGCAGTAGAGGGAGGTGTATGTGGGAAGTTTAACCTAAGCAATTGTTGTCTTCAAATAGATGATGAAGGGCAAGCAATAGCTGAGCTTACTAGCCATATGGTTAAACTAGCGCATGTGCCTACCCAGGTATGGAAAGGGTATAATCCAAGTAGTTGGTTTGGTAATTGGTATGAGCAGTTTGGAGGACTTAAGGCATTGGTAGGTGGAGTCATGCTAATTTTGATGCTGTGCCTTCTCCTACCATGTCTGATTCCTTTGGTAGTTAGGTCTGTGCAGAGCATTATAGAGAATATAGCAGAGAGAAAGGCTGCTGCACAGATAATGGCTATATATAGGTATGAGGCTCTAAATCAGGGAGAACTAGTACAGGAAGAGGAATGTTGAGGGATTCATATCGTTAGGGAGTCGCAAAGTCTGGTCTGGTTCATAGCAACCTGAGGTGTAAGCAAACTATGGTTAAGTGATGCACCTGGAATTGTGAAATATCAGAAGCATCAAAGGGGGGAATGTGGTGGAATCTCAGTAAAAATAAATTTACTAGGACAAGATTGCCACATGGTATGTGCATTTGCATATGTTGATGTACCAGTTAAGTCAGTTACACGTAGCTAAGATACAATCAGTAGTGTAAGGAGCATAAGTAGGAATACAGGATATACGTGTATTTCCCCTCCTCCATTGTGCTGGGCAAGCCATGTGGTCAAACAGGATTTTAGTCTCTATTCGGTTGATTAGATAAGAGTATGTGTAGGTTGAACTGATTATGGGAAGAGCTACATGCCTATATAAGGGACCTACACTGTATGATCAGGACTCAGACTTTGCTGTTTTTTGGTGACATTAGTCCCTCTGAGTCCCGGTCGGTGAATCGAATAAAGAATCTCTTCCTTCCTGAAGAAACCTGTGTCCATCTCTCTGTGCTTGGCTTCCGTCAGTTTCTCCGGTATCACCAGTACAGGTCGTTCTCCTTCAGCCTTTTTAAACGAGGGTCCCTCAACAGGCACGACAGCATGAAAGACCCCATTTGCACAAGGTTGGATGCCGAGCTACTCATGTCCCGTTCCTCGTCCTCACTGAAGGTATGTTCTTCCACCCAGCCACGTACAACACCACGGGTACCAGATAGGTGACAACGAGCACCCTTGGATGCCTGTTGTGGTTGGTCTTCCTCCTCCTCCTCAAAGCCACATTCCTCCTCTGACTCCTCTTCCTCACAATCCTCTTCCAGCGTTGCCGCAGGTCCAGCAAGCGATGCTGATAAGGCCGTTTCTGGTGGTGACGCTCATCTACGGCCTGATCCAACACTCTTCGCAGGGCACACTCCATGAAGAAAACAAATGGTATGATGTTGCTGATGTGCCTTCGGTGCGACTGACTAGGTTTGTCACCTCCTCAAAAGGACGCATGAGCCTACAGGCATTGCGCATGAGCGTCCAGTAACATGGCAAAAAAATTCCCAGCTCCGCAGAGGCTGTCCTAGCACCTCGGTCATACAAATAGTCGTTAACAGCTTTTTCTTGTTGGAGCAGGCGGTCGAACATTAGGAGTGTTGAATTCCAACGTGTCGGGCTGTCGCAAATCAAGCGCCTCACTGGCATGTTGTTTCGCCGCTGGATATCTGAAAAGTGCGCCATGGCCGTGTAGGAACACCTGAAACGGCCACACACCTTCCTGGCCTGCTTCAGGACGTCCTGTATGCACAAAGCGTTGTACGATCAGATTACACACATGTGCCATGCACGGCACATGTGTCAACTTGCCCAAATTCAATGCCGCCAACAAATTTCTTCCGTTGTCACAAACCACTTTGCCGATCTCGAGTTGGTGCGGAGTCAGCCACTGATCCACCTGTGCGTTCAGGGCGGACAGGAGTGCTGGTCCGGTGTGACTCTCTGCTTTCAGGCAAGTCAACCCCAAGACGGCGTGACACTGCTGTATCCGGGATGTGGAATAGTACCTGGGGAGCTGGGGGGGTGCCATTGATGTGGAACAAGACGCAGCAGCAGAAGAGGACTCAGCCAAGGAGGTTATGGAAGAGGATGGAGTAGGAGAAGTAGAGGAGGTGGCAGCAGGCCTGCCTGCAAGTCGTGGCGATGTCACCAACTCCTCTGCAGAGCCACGCATTCCATGCTTGGCAGCCACCAGCAGGTTTACCCAATGCGCAGTGTAGGTGATATACCTACCCTGACCATGCTTTGCAGACCAGGTATCAGTGGTCAGATGGACCCTTGCCCCAACACTGTGTGCCAGACATGCCATTACTTCCTTTTGCACAATCGAGTACAGGTTGGGGATTGCCTTTTGTGCAAAGAAATTCCGTCCGGGTACCTTCCACTGCGGTGTCCCAATAGATACAAATTTTTGGAACGCCTCAGACTCCACAAGCTTGTATGGTAAAAGCTGGCGGGCTAAGAGTTCAGAAAGCCAGCTGTCAGATGCCGGGCAAGGGGGTGACTTTGTGACATTGGCTTCTTACGCTCAAACATGTCCTTGACAGACACCTGACTGTGGGCAGATGAGCAGGAACTGCTCAAGGCGAGAGACGGAGTGGCGGATGGTTGAGAGGGGGCAAGGAGGACAGCAGTGGTTGACGTGGCTGAAGATGTTGGACCAGGAGGAGGATGGCGGCTTTGAGTTTGTGTGCTGCTTGTACTCATGTGTTGATCCCATAGGTGTTTGTGATGTGCGATCATGTGCCTTCGCAAAGCAGTTGTACCTAGGGTGTTGGACTTCCCACGACTCAGTTTCTTTTGGCACAGGTTGCAAATGGCATCGCTGTTGTCAGAGGCAGACACACAAAAAAAATGCCACACTGCTGAGCTCTGCAATGACGGCATTCTGGTGGTGGCAACAGCATGCGTTGATTGGCGTGCTGTCTGGCTGACCCCGGGTGCTGATGCATGCTGTCTGACTGTGCCACTAGCTCCTTGCGATGACCTCCCCCTGCTTCCAACTCGTCTCCTCCTCCTCTTTGTCTCCCCATCTGAACTTTCCCCCTGTTCTTCTTCTCTTCTAGCAGGCACCCACGTGATATCCACGTACGCATCATCATCATCAACCACTTCACTTGTATCTGACAACTCAGCAAAGGAAGCAGCAGCGGGTACATCATCATCATCACACCGTACGTCCATGTGTGTAATGCTGCCTGACTGAGACATATCCCTGTTATCTATATCCTCTGGCAATAATGGTTGAGCATCACTCATTTCTTCCAACTGATGTGTAAATAACTCCTCTGACAGATCAAGTGAAGCGGCTGTGGTGCTGGTGTTGGTGGTGGCGGCAGGCGGGCGAGTGGTAACTTGAGAGGTGCCCGAAGCCAAGTTGGAGGAGGATGGTACGTCAAGGTTCCGAGCGGAAGCTGTAGAAGATTGGGTGTCCTGTGTTAGCCAGTCAACTATGTCCTCAGAACTTTTCGAGTTCAGGGTACGTGGCCTCTGAACACTGGGCATTATTCTAGGGCTAAAGGGAATCACAGCACCACGACCACAACGGCCCCTGCGGGGTGGCCTGCCTCTGCCTGTCATTTTTTTTCCGATTAGTGGTACTATGCATGCAAGCTACTGTGACAACAGATATGAGTGGCACTGTGCACTGGCAGAAGTTGGCAGAGTAGACGCTGTAGGCCTGACACACACACTTGCAGACAACTAACTGCTTTTCAATCTATTACAGTCAAAATTGTATTTTTGGTTTTTAAATGTACACTACTGTTACACCAGGTATGAGTTGCACTGGTGTGACACTGTGCCCTGGCAGGCCCTGAAACGCACACGCGTGAAGGAAACTGACTGCTATTATTTCACAGTCAAATTTCTAGTTTTTTTAATGTACACTACTGTTACACCAGATATGAGTTGCACTGGTGAGACACTGTGCCCTGGCAGGCGCTGAAACGCACACGTGTGAAGGAAACTGACTGCTATTATATTACAGTCAAAAAAGTTTTTTGTTTTTTTTTAAATGCAAGCTATTGTGACACCAGATATGAGTGGTGGCACTGGGCAAGTGGGCACAGTATACGCTGTGAGCCTGACACACACGCTGGCAGGCAGGCAACTGAAATTAGATTACACAGGAAAAAAAAAGGCAGACTGATGTTCTAGCCCTAAAAAGGGCTTTTTGGGGTGCGGTTCTTACAGCAGAGATCAGATGAGTCCTTCAGGACTGTAGTGGACACTGAATACACTAGCCTAGCTATCGATTTCAGCAGCAGCTACACTGTCCCTCCTCTCACTAAGAATGCAGCTTCCGAATGAATCTAAAATGGATGCTGTCCTGGAGGTGGGAGGGTCTGGGAAGGAGGTTCTGCTGCTGATTGGCTGGAATGTGTCTGCTGACTGTGAGGTACAGGGTCAAAGTTTACTCAATGATGATGATTAGGGGGCGGACCGAACATCGCATATGTTCGCCCGCCTTGGCGAACGCGAACAAGCTATGTTTGCCGGGAACTATTCGCCGGCGAACTATTTGGGACATCTCTAGTAAAGATCTAAAATAGACGTCTAATAATAATTGACATAAATTAAATAATACAGTAAATACTACTATGTGCATGGTGGAAATCTTTGTTTTGGGGTGTTAGTTATTACAATTTATTTCTATGAATCAAAAGTTTTCCTATGGGGAATGAATGAAGGTGTCAGTCACAAAACTCTAAAAGTACCAATTTAGAAGTTATCTGCTAAATTGCTTAAATATAAAAATTATATAAAGCCCTCTTCTCAATTTTGATATTTCAGCTGTTTAGTGTATAACTCCCTAATGCACTGATCCTTATTTGTGATTGCCATATTATAGGATACCAAATTAGGAAGCAATCTACTAAACAACTGAATGATCAGAATTAAGAAAAGCCATAATTTAGCATTTTCTCTTGATTAGTAGATAACTCCTTAATTAGCTATTCTTTTTTTCGATTTGGAAATTCGAACACTTCCTAATAACCATATTGGACAAAATGTTATTAATTTCAAAATGAATTGTACAAGACTAATACATACTGAACTTACATATTGTACAAGGCAAAACATGTTTGGTTTGGATAAACCACAGTTCACCAATATAGCTTTTCATTGAGAATGAATTTCATGCATACGATTGTTTCAAGAAAAATGATTAAGTTGAATCAAGAGGGTTGTTTAAAAAATAAATTTAAAAAATCCTTGAGGGTTAATATGACCCCCACATTAATTTAATGGAAGTATAATGCCTCCATTAAGCCTCCTTCCACCATATTACAAATTGAGACATATCTACTAAACAGTGAGCAAGCAGTTCACACTGCCAAGTTACTGCCAAGCAAGGTTCTATATCATGCCCACCTATCACTGGCATTGGATGGAGGCTTAAAATTGAAAAAATGGGAGTAGACAGGGTTGATTCCCCTACAACTAGTTTTTTTCCTAGCCTATAAGTTGCGACCTAAAAAAAACTGGTGGATAAGTGCAATATTTACACTTATTAGCCAATAAAATATACACATATATACACCAAACTGTGCACAATAGAGTTAAAAATTGCAAAACCTAGCTTTTGTATACAGATTCCCAAGATCACTTTCCCTCAAGTGATCCTATGTAGTGTCAGGATAAACTGATAAAATAACCAGAATACACCTGTATACCCAAACAGATACAATTAACAAAGCATAGTGTGATACTGTACGCAAGTATGAATACTGTTGCAATGTGAATGAAGTTACAGACGAAAGTACAGTGGGACCTCGGTTTACAAATGCCTCGGTTAACATAATTTTCGGTTTACAAATGAAAATCCATTTAAAATAATGCCTCGGTTTACAAATATTTTTCGCAATACAAAGCAAGTTTCCCCAGGATGCATTGCACCTGGGAGGTTTATAGCACCACCCCCGTGCATGCTGGAGCCTCTGGGTAGCACGTGGCATCGAGTGTGGAGGTGTTGGAGCGAATTTTGCATTAAGTTTTGGAGCCATTCTGGAAATTGTTTGCACTTGTTTTGGGACTTTTTGGTGCATTTCTCAAGCTGTGGAAAGGTAGGGAGCTGAGCTTTGTCGTTTGCATGTATTTTATTGTGTGTTCTGCATTGTGGGTTGGTTTCCATGACAGCTCATATTGACTTTTTTCTGACCTCCAGAACAGATTAATTGGTTTTTAATGCATTCCTATAGGAAACCGCCTATAGGAAACCGCTTTTCGGTTTACAAATATTTCGCAATAAGAAACGTCCCGGAGAACGCATTAAATTCGTAAACCGAGGTCCCACTGTAATCTTTAAGCATCTCAATATGCTTCCCCTGGAAGGGACAGGGGCCTGGCCCTCTTGTGTCCTCGCTCTCTCTCGGGACTAGAACCAGAATACCAGAAAAATAATAGGCTGCTAGGTAGTAGTAAATGATTTATTGCAATGAATTGCAAATAAAAATAGATAAAATAGTAAAAGAATCCCAGATCCTACGCATTTCATTCCAAGTAAGAAATTCCTCAGGGACCATACAACTAAAATCAAAATACAAAAGTGCCAAAATAAAAACTTCGGGGGGCGGGGCCGGACCGCCAACGGGATCAGACATGTCCTGTCTGAGCTCCCGCTTCGGGGACGGGAAATCGGAGCAAACTGGGGGCGAAATCATGCTAGCAACCGGTAAAGGAGACTAATCTGAGCCCCAGACCCTGGGGTACGAGGAGATACCCCACAAGATCCTGTCCGGCACCCACAGTAACCCGACGAAGGCCCGAGGTGTGCTGGAGCTTGAGCCGGGAAGAGACGGCCGCTCTCCTGGGTCTCCGGGTGGTGCCCGGCCTCCCCCCCCCCCCTCTGGACCGGGGGGGTCATCCCGGTCCACACAAGCAACTGCTCTTATGCCAAGCTGGGTGGCAAACAATCGCCCTGCTGGGGAACACTCACCGGCAGCACCCTCCCAAGATGGCCGCCGCACGCCAGCCACATGTGCGAACTACCCACAGGACGGAACTCGCACACAGAGAAAACCATCCAGTGCAATCTGACCACCACAGCAACCTGCTTCAGGGATGTGTCGGCTCATTACACTGGGCTAAACAAGGTGCTGCTTGCAGCATATATATCTGGTGGAAAAACTCCTCTGTGTCTGCGGAAAGCACCATCACGCTCCTGAGGCCCACCCTACCCCTCTTAGAGGCATCCACAGTAATTCCAGCGGCTACAAGTGGAGACAGAGGCTCCTGTTACAACGGGGACCGAAGCTATAGGCCGAGGCCCACCATGAGTTGCAAGAACTGCAGAATCATGAGACCACGGAGGGGACCCCAACTACCCACACAGGACTTACCTGAATGCCACACAGCAACCCGACGTCACCGAGTACACCACTAAGCCCCATGCTGGGATGTCTATGGAAGGTCTGTACACGGCCCCTGCGAGACAGAGGTTGACTACAGGGCTCTATCGGGAAATGCTATTTGACAGGACTCCCAAGCAGTACATCTGGACAACGAAACAGCTTATGTGTCAATTCTAATCTCTAATTTTATGTTTTTTTTACTCATGGCTTGCTTGTGGGGGCCTCTGGGTGGTCTAAGCTTGTGAATTATATACCGGTAAAGTTTGTCATACTTAAAATCTGTTCGCCTAGCATATAACCTAAGCCTTGCAGCCTACTATAACTTACCTAAGCTATTTGTATGTCTGCTATCTAACAAAACAGGAAACGTCTAACCTAAGTTTTTTTTTTATGTACATAGTTCTCCGCCTAGCACTTAGGTTTCGTGCGTTATATTTAACCCTGCACCCACGAATACTGCTAGAGCAATATAAGACCTAACGTCAATGCCATGTACTCTCAAAATACTTTTCTGTTCTCACGCTGACCATGCTAAATATTTGCTTAGAATTCCTTGTCAAGTGTAATAGTTTTCAAGCGTCTGTATTATCAAATTTTACTGCTACAAAAACAAAATGTGCTGATTTATTAACTGCCCTGTATTGTTAAACAATGTATGCTGATTCTCTTGCTACCGCTGTTGGGGCAGAGCAAGCGTGTATGTAATCTTAAAGCACAACAAAAATAAAGAATTAAAAAAAAAAAAAAAACTTCGGCCTACCCACCATTTCAAGTGCCTCCCTTATATGGGGTTAGTCCCTAATGTCCACACATGATCCGGATGACGTATCTTCCTTTAACCTATCAGTCCAAGACTCCTATTAAATCATTAGCTGGTCTGTACCTTCCTGTTGTTAAATTAAGCATTTCTGCAGCTGTCACTAGTTCTATGTTTTGTTAATTGTGTGTTTTTAGGTATACAGCTGCATTTTGGTTGTTTTATCAGTTTATCCTTTGACTTATTAGCCAAAGCTGACACTTATTTCAAAATCTTCTGACAGATGTGTAACAGATCGCCTAGCACCCCGACTGGGTACCTCCATTTGACGGATGCTCCTAGTGCTTCCTGAGGGCTCCAAGCACTCCACTGGACACCATAACCACCGCAGACCCCACGAACCGCCGCAGCTTGGTTGGGATCTCGTCATCTTCCACCCACTCTGGACCCAAGACCAGGATCCAGCTTCCAGTAGGTAGACCTTTCTTGTAATCCAGAGAGCAGGAACAGGAACAAGCTTTTACAAGAGCTTAGTGATTATACTCTGGGGAGTATAGTGATTATAGCAATCCCCAGAGTGTAGGTAGTTCTCCAATCCCCCAAACATGAGCCAAAACTTCATGAAGGCTAGAACAAGTCTGAAGGTTTATTGAACAGCTTGAGTTTTTATACAGTTTTTCCCCACAAGGTTGACGCCCAGGTGGACCTTGTGGGGCACAGGACACAGAATTAACAAACCAGTCTTACATACAGAAACTCCCCTAAGGTGTACACAATCCCTCCCCACTGCCTGTGATACAATTAACAAAGACAATGGGCTAACTCAATTTACTCTAAACAGAAAAAACATAAATTTTTACAAACCCCAAAAAGTACCCCAAAATACAACATATCCCCACAAAGGTCACACCTCCTTATAGCCCTGATCTGGTGAAAAACATATCCCAAAATCACCCAGATCGGTTCAGGGGTTCAGGAATTTATTTTTGCCCCACCATGCACATGGTCCCATGCCCAAAACAGTTCCATACACTCAACGACAAAACACCGCTGGACAATTTAAGATGGCCACCACCACATGTTTGAATCTGTTCCAGTTAAAAGTCCATGGGGCAGAAACAGTACTTTTGAACATGGGTTATCACAAGGCCCATAGTCCCAGGGTAGGAGGCTGGCAAACAGGCCCCTCGAAAAACCAGTAGCGAAGTGGATTTCGTCACGAGGTGCATAGTCACCAAATGGGCAGGCGGAATCTTAACAAAAAACCCCTGTGAAGAAACTACACCTTTTGTTTAATTTCCTTATTTTTCCTCGGTAAATACAAAGCAATCCGCAAATTAAGTGCGCTCTCTTGTTCGCACGAAAGAAGGCAGCTGGACTTGGTCGTTGAGTATCTGGAACTAAAATCAAACACTCGACTTCCCGAATGCCGGTCAACTTCGCTGCTTCCTTTCACCGACCAGCCAGGAGAGCGCTATCCGGTAGGTTTGTTCCCACGAACTAGGAAAACAAATGAGCCAGAGGAACCATTTGTGGATTTGTTTGTTTTTTAGACTTTTCAAAATAAACCGACTGCACAGCCTAATTTCATGGAACTATTTTTGAGCAGGAGCCTCGTGTGTGGTCGGTCAAATTAAGACTTCCATGGAACTCCCAAACCCCTGAACCGATCTGTGTGATTTTTTAATATGTTGGTCCCCCAGATCAGGGCTATCAGAGTGTGGTAATGTGTGTTTTTTGTGTTTGGAGATAATTGAGTTTATAATTGAATAGTATAGTGCTTGACTCAATTATCTCCCAAGTACAGGGGAAGGTTTATATTATTGTATGTAGGAGTGAACTGGACCTGAGAGCCAATGTAACTGCAGAATGCATTTTGTCACTGTCACCTCTCAGGTCCAGTGGGGAATGCCCCTGAAATATGTCAACGTGAACTCTGTACATTTGTAACTGCATATAAACAAGGCGGTTAGCCTGAATAAACCATTTCTATTGTACCCTTCATCTAGTTTAGGCTGATGTTTGGATATCCGTCTGATTTTCTTGTGGAATATACTTTGATGCTGTACTTCATCTGGAGAACTTTCAAATCAACACCTAAACTGCAAGCTATAATCACTCAGCCTTTAGCAGTTCGGGAGGAAACAGACGAACGGGTATCTGCAATACCAGCGTTCGTTACAACTGGTGGTAGTGGTGGGAAAAGTGAATGGCTCAGCAATATGAGTGCCAAAGAAGCTATCGTGTATCCCACATGCAATATGCTCCAAGCTGCCACATCTCGTCTGGACACGCCTGCCCCACCTCCTGCGCTCCGGGTGCCACCTTCCGAAACCAGACCACTGCAATCGAGATAAAGCGTCAGACACCACATTCAAATACCCTGGCACAAACCGCGCACAGAAAACCGCATTGAGTGACATACAGAGCAAAACAAAGCGCTGCAACAGACACACCACCGGTTCGACGAAGCAGACAGATTATGGACTGCATGTACAACAGACATGTTATCCGAAAAGAAGCCCAAGCTACCCGACGCATCCATAAAGAGCTCAAGATCAGCAACCAAAACCCCCGCCTTCTGGAAGAACACCGTACTGTTGGAATCCCGCAAAAACGCATCCCACACCTCCAGACCAGCCCGCATAGGCGACAACACCCTTATGAAATGGTGCAGCGACTGAACCCCGCCGTAGCCCCAGACAGGCTCCAGCTGAAAATCTGCCCCATCGGAATCACCCTGCAAGCAATGTTGAGCTTCCTGAGGAGCGATTGCAGCTGCCGAAGCATCATCTTCCATGCCCGAGGAACCTCCGCTACCATGCCACGCAGCCCCACCAGCTTATCCTGAGGCAGCCGACACTCACCTTTTTCCGAATCAAGTTCAAGGCCCAGAAAACTGAGACACTCCATCGGCCTTACCCACTGCGAGCTGAACTCTGCACTGCCATGCCACATACTCGACGGTTCACAGCAGGTGAAGACAGGCCAAGGAATTTGCCGGCCCCTCACAGAAAATCATCCAGGTAGTGCACCACCGACTTACTCCCCTCCTCCATCCGAACCACCAACTCCAAAAAAGAACAGAATTTCTCAAAGTAAGCAAGAAATCAAACAGACCATCAGTAGACACAAGTCGAAGAACTACTCCCCTTCAAAGCAACCCAGCAAGTGATGACAGCCCGGGTGAATGGGTAGCAAGCGAAAAGCAGCCTCCACAACTCAGCATCAGCTCTTTCACCATAGTGGCTTATCCACGTCACCGTCGTATCTAACTTCACTGGGTGCGCCTGCGCTGGGGCAGACATCCCGGCACCCCTGCCTTATTTTGCTTGAAACACCTATTGAGTCCGTGGGCACCACCACAACCTGAACACTCGTGCTTAAAGCGACCCCCACTTGCTATGACCCTCGGAGAGCCAGCGTAAGCCTTTTTGGAAGGCGGCTGACGAAGCGGACTGGCCGTTGCTTGCCAAAAGGGCTGCGCTTTTTGCACTATCATCAGCTTCATCCATAGAGGTAGGTCCATCTGGTCCCATGTACCCGGATTAGCTGCAAGAGGCTGCCAAAACTGTTCATCATACCATCACCATGCGAGCCCGGCGTACGTGCGGCATGACATCCATATCCCGTCCAAGTTGAAGAACAAGGATGAACACAGCCCTGGCGACTTCTCACCAAGCACACTGGCCAGGACGCAGAACGCCATCAACCAATTCCCTGAAAGATTTCGGTATCTTACGATACTTCTTCCGCTTCTCCTCCTCCTCCTTCTTTTCATCTTTCTTTTCCTCCTCCTTGAGGTCAATAAAGTCCTCCAACGGAAGAAGCAAGAAAATTTATCAAAACTCACCCTACCACAATTTCCCCTTCACGTCCTGTTTGAGGTGCACCCCTAACGGCCCGGAACAAGACATACGCGTGCTGCCTAGCCACATCCAATATACTCCCGGTTGATTCCGACCTCTCTCCCATGGCTTCCACCAGCCCCGCTTCCCCCCTGAGACGCTCCCCGCAGCTCCACCCGTGCCTAACCCCCTGCTGGCCATGGCACCTGCCCCATGAGCCCACACCTGGCCCACGCTAGTCCCCTGGTTACCCCCAGCCCCTGATGAGTTAAACAATGACTGCAACGTGGTCAGCAATGTGTGAGAGTGTAGTGCAATGGCAGGCCAAGCCCCCCACCACAGAAGACCCCGGGGCTGCTCCCCGAAATCCAATGGGTCCAGGATGCCCAACATCCTATGGGAACAGTCCACATATCATATACTCCCATGTGACCCCCATCTCTTCCTCTTTCTTTGCTGCTGCCTCAGCTAAGTACCACCATATTGTTTTGCTCTGACATGTCTTACTGTTGTTTTCTTGTTCTGTGAATGTATTGCTTCAATGTTTATTTGATGTATTGAATTTGACAGTTTTCTGTACAGTGTGCTGGCCCCTTTGTGGGGGGTCATCTGTGGGCAGTGGCGTACATACCAGGGTCGCAGGGGTCGCGACTGCGACCGGGCCCGGCCCACCAGGGGGCCCGGCCGCCCCTGCGACCCTGTATGTACGCTCTGGGCCAGCCTCTTCTCCTGGGGGGCCCTGAAGCCGGCCACCTCCGGGCCCCCCGAGGCTGGCCCTGCTTACACCCGGCGGGCAGTCAGGCTGGCCGGTGCGCGAGGGAGCACTCTCCCCTGAGTGCTTCCTCTTCAGCTCCCTCGCGCACCGTACTGATACTGGAGCCGGAAGATGACGTCATCTTCCGGCGCCGGCATCCCTACGCGGCGCGCGAGGGAGCTGAAGAGGAAGCACTCAGGGGAGAGTGAGGGGGGGGGCCCACGGATCAATTTTTGCACCGGGGCCCCATGGGTCATGTGTACGCCACTGTCTGTGGGTTGGGATGCTGCCCCTCCGGTCTCCCGCCCACCTGGGCGGCTAACCCACATGGAAGCATGGAACGGCAAAACGATCTTCGGAACTGCCCTGGACTTCATCATAGAGTCCAATGCGAGTACGCACGTTGGGGAGCGCGCTGCGGGTCTATCTCCACCAGAGGAATATGGTCATACTCAAAAAAAGAACTGCACATCAACGGCCTGGAACTCATGGCAGGGTCCTTGGCCCTGAAGAGCCTCCTCAGGGCCACGACCAACTGCTCGATTGTGCTGCGAATGGACAATATATTGGCAGTCTGCTACATCAACCACCTCAGTGGCACAAAATCAACGATCCTGACGCACCTGGCCAAGGAGTTTTGGCAATACTGCCTGGATCGCAATATTCCGGTCCAAGTGGAATACATTCCCGGCCTGTCCAATATAATAGCAGATTGGAACTCCAGACATCTGTGAGAAGCCAGCGATTGGTGACTGGATCGCAAAACATTCCTACGACTTCAAACGCTCTGGGGCCCGATGTACATCGATCTTTTCGCGTCTCATTTGAACTCCCAATTACCAACATTCTTCAGCTGGAGACCAGACCCAGACGCCCTAGCAACGGATGCCTTGCTCCAACACTGGCCGAGAAGTCGATTGTATGCATTTCCTCCTTTCTCCCTCATGGCTCGGACACTAGTACATTTCAGACGCGCTCAAACATCGTTGGTCCTCATAACTCCATGTTGGACTGCTCAACCTTGATTTTCATCACTCATGGAAATGTCCATTGACCTTCCAAGATTACTACCCGATGCCTTACACCTTTTACTGGATCCAGAGGGCAATCCACCCCCTTCTGATTCAGGGGAACCTCAGACTCTTAGTGTAGCTCCTTTCCAGGGACCCTGGGTCATACCAGATGTTCCACAAGAGACTCTCGACCTACTGGCAGGAGCATGGGCACCTGGAACAAGACGATCCTACCACTATGCCTGGAACGGATGGAGTAGTTTGTGCATGGAACACCAGGTGGATCCCATATGGGCACCTGTAAACTACCTGTTACGTTTCCTTACCAATCTGTATAACCAAGGATTGGCTTACCGCACCATTAACGTCTATAGATCGACGATCTCTGCTGGCCATCAGGGTCTTGATGGGACTCCGGCTGGTCAACAGCTGCTGGTGTGCCGACTCCTATGAGGGATAACATTTTAACCTGGTCCTCCGTTTATTGGAATCTTGGCCACGGAATGAGGGACTCACGCTTAAACAGCTATCAGCAATACTGGCCATGCTTCTCTGCCTGATATCTTGCAAAAGGGTTTCAGATGTTCGAGCATTAGACATAAATGCACGCTCCTTTACCCCTACGGGAGTGTCATTCAACATTTCCAGACGTACAAAGTCATCGATTACCTTGGATTCCTATCCTTCATTTCCACATAATTTTAATCTCTGCGCGGTGGCTTGTCTACAGGAATCAGAAAAATGAACCCTGGGATTCAGGAGTCTGATACATCAGGAGTTGTTTTTGGCTACCAAAATGCCTCATCACCCTGTATCTACAGTGACGCTAGCCCGCTGGGTGAAATGGATAATGACTTCAGCCAACATAGACACATCTATGTATGGCGCTCACTCTACTAGGGGAGTCATGGCTTTAAAGGTTTTCAATTTGGGCTGTAGATTGGAAGATCTTCTTAGAACGGCAGATCGGTCTTGTGAATCTACATTTAGAGAATATTATTTTTTAATATTAATTAGCCTAATAAGAGCCTTTAATAAAATTACCAGATTTTACTAATTACATGACATAAAGTCATGATTAGTGATGTACCGAACTGTCCGCCGGCGAACAGTTCCCAGCGAAATTAGCGTGTTCACGTTCGCCGCGGCGGGCGGACACATGCGCAGTTCGATCCGCCCCCTATTCGTCATCATTGGGCAAACTTTGACCCTGTGCCTCTCGGTCAGCAGACACATTACAGCCAATCAGCAGCACTCCCTCCCTTCCACACCCTCCAACCTCCCTCCCAGCATCCATTTTCGATTCATTCGGAAGATGCATGCTTAGTGAGAGGAGGGAAAGTTTAGCTGCTGCTGATTACATAGGGAAATTGATAGCTAGGCTAGGGTATTCAGTGTCCACTACAATCCTGAAGGACTCATCTGATCTCTGCTGTAAGGACAGCACCCCAAAAAGCCCTTTTTAGGGCTATAACATCAGGCTGCTTTTTTTTTTTTTTTCCTGTGTAATGTAATTGCAGGTGCCTGCCTGCCAGCTTCTGTGTGAGGTTCACATTGGATACTGTGCCTATTTGCCCAGTGCCACCACTCATATCTGTTTTAACAATAGGTTAAGCTTTACATTTAAAATAAATTATTTTTTTTCACTGTAATAGAAGAGCAGTTGCCTGCCTGACAGCTTCTGTGTGAGGTTCACATTGGATACTGTGCCTATTTGCCCAGTGCCACCACTCATATCTGTTTTAACAATAGGTTAAGCTTTACATTTAAAATAAATATTTTTTTTTCACTGTAAAAGAAGAGCAGTTGCCTGCCTGCCAGCTTCTGTGTGAGGTTCACATTGGATACTGTGCCTATTTGCCCAGTGCCACCACTCATATCTGTTTTAACAATAGGTTAAGCTTTACATTTAAAATAAATATATTTTTTTCACTGTAATAGAAGAGCAGTTAGTTGTCTGCAAGCGTCTGTGTTTCAGGCCTACTTCAGCGTGTGCTCTGCAGACCTGTGCCAGCGTGCTTTGACAGTTGCCAATCATATCTGGTGTCTCTATAGCGTGCTTTTACAACCAAAATTTTGTTTCCACTATAATAGAAGAGCAGTTGCCTGCCTGCCAGATTCTGTGTGAGGTTCACATTGGATACTGTGCCTATTTGCCCAGTGCCACCACTCATATCTGTTTTAACAATAGGTTAAGCTTTACATTTAAAATAAATATTTTTTTTTCACTGTAATAGAAGAGCAGTTGCCTGCCTGCCTGCCAGCTTCTGTGTGAGGTTCACATTGGATACTGTGCCTATTTGCCCAGTGCCACCACTCATATCTGTTTTAACAATAGGTTAAGCTTTACATTTAAAATAAATATTTTTTTTTCACTGTAATAGAAGAGCAGTTGCCTGCCTGCCAGCTTCTGTGTGAGGTTCACATTGGATACTGTGCCTATTTGCCCAGTGCCACCACTCATATCTGTTTTAACAATATGTTAAGCTTTACATTTAAAATAAATATTTTTTTTCACTGTAATAGAAGAGCAGTTAGTTGTCTGCAAGCGTCTGTGTTTCAGGCCTACTTCAGCGTGTGCTCTGCAGACCTGTACCAGCGTGCTTTGACAGTTGCCAATCATATCTGGTGTCTCTTTAGCGTGCTTTTACAACCAAAATTTTGTTTCCACTGTAATAGAAGAGCAGTTGCCTGCCTGCCAGCTTCTGTGTGAGGTTCACATTGGATACTGTGCCTATTTGCCCAGTGCCACCACTCATATCTGTTTTAACAATAGGTTAAGCTTTACATTTAAAATAAATATTTTTTTTTCACTGTTATAGAAGAGCAGTTAGTTGTCTGCAAGCGTCTGTGTTTCAGGCCTACTTCAGCGTGTGCTCTGCAGACCTGTGCCAGCGTGCTTTGACAGTTGCCAATCATATCTGGTGTCTCTATAGCGTGCTTTTACAACCAAAATTTTGTTTCCACTGTAATAGAAGAGCAGTTGCCTGCCTGCCAGCTTCTGTGTGAGGTTCACATTGGATACTGTGCCTATTTGCCCAGTGCCACCACTCATATCTGTTTTAACAATTGGTTAAGCTTTCGATTTAAAAGAAATAATTTTTTTTCACTTTAATAGAAGAGCAGTTAGTTGTCTGCAAGCGTCTGTGTTTCAGGCCTACTTCAGCGTGTGCTCTGCAGACCTGTGCCAGCGTGCTTTGACAGTTGCCAATCATATCTGGTGTCTCTTTAGCGTGCTTTTACAACCAAAATTTTGTTTCCACTGTAATAGAAGAGCAGTTGCCTGCCTGCCAGCTTCTGTGTGAGGTTCACATTGGATACTGTGCCTATTTGCCCAGTGCCACCACTCATATCTGTTTTAACAATTGGTTAAGCTTTCGATTTAAAAGAAATAATTTTTTTTCACTTTAATAGAAGAGCAGTTAGTTGTCTGCAAGCGTCTGTGTTTCAGGCCTACTTCAGCGTGTGCTCTGCAGACCTGTGCCAGCGTGCTTTGACAGTTGCCAATCATATCTGGTGTCTCTATAGCGTGCTTTTACAACCAAAATTTTGTTTCCACTGTAATAGAAGAGCAGTTGCCTGCCTGCCAGCTTCTGTGTGAGGTTCACATTGGATACTGTGCCTATTTGCCCAGCGCCACCACTCATATCTGTTTTAACAATTGGTTAAGCTTTAGATTTAAAAGAAATAATTTTTTTTCACTGTAATAGAAGATCAGTTAGTTGTCTGCAAGCATCTTGGTGTCAGGCCTACTTCAGTGTGTGCTCTGCAGACCTGTGCCAGCGTGCTTTGACAGTTGCCACTCATATCTTGTGTCTCTATAGTGTGCTTTTACAACCAAAATTTGTTTTTCACTGTTATAGATTGAATAGCAGTTACGTGTCTTCAAGCGGGTGTCTCAGGCCTACAGTGTGTGCTCTGCAGCACTGTTCCAGTGCACATTGCCAATCATATCTGGTGTCTCTATAGCGTGCTTTTAAAAACAAAATTTGTTTTTCACTGTTATAGATTGAATAGCAGTTACTTGTCTTCAAGCGGGTGTCTCAGGCCTACAGTGTGTGCTCTGCAGAACTGTTCCAGTGCACATTGCCAATCATATCTGGTCTCACAGTAGCTTGCACGCATAGTACCACAAATCCCCCAAAAAATGACAGGCAGAGGCAGGCCACCCCACAGGGGCCGTCGTGGTCGTGGTGCTGTGATTCCCTTTTGCCCTAGAATAATGCCCAGTTTTCAGAAGCCACGTACCCTGAACTTGAAAAGTTCTGAGGACTTAGTTGACTGGCTAACACAGGACACCCAATCTTGTACAGCCTCCGCTCGGAACCTTGACGCACCATCCTCCTCCAGCTTAGCTTCAGGCACCTCTCAAGATAGCACTCACCGCCTGCCGCCACCACCAAAACTAGCACCACAGCCGCTTTACTTGGTATGTCAGAGGAGTTATTCACACACCCGTTTGAAGAAATGAGTGATGCGCAACCATTATTGCTAGAGGATGTAGATAACAGGGATATGTCTCAGGCAGGCAGCATTAAACACATGGAGGTACGGTGTGATGATGATGATGTTGTACCCGCTGCTGCTTCCTTTTCTGAGTTGTCAGATACAAGCGAAGCGGTTGATGATGACGATGCTCCATGGATGTCACGTGGGTGCCCGCTAGAAGAGAAGAAGAACAGGACGAAAGTTCAGATGGGGAGACAGAGAGGAGGAGGAGGAGACCAGTTGGAAGCAGGGGGGGGTCGTCGCAAGGAGCTAGTGGCACAGTCAGACAGCATGCATCGGCACCCGGGGTCAGCCCGACAGCACGCCAATCAACGCATGCTGTGTCCACCACCAGAATGCCGTCATTGCAGAGCTCAGCAGTGTGGCATTTTTTTTGTGTGTCTGCCTCTGACAACAGCGATGCCATTTGCAACCTGTGCCAAAGGAAACTGAGTCGTGGGAGGTCCAACACCCACCTAGGTACAACTGCTTTGCGTAGGCACATGATCTCACATCACAAACGCCTATGGGATCAACACATGAGTACAAGCAGCACGCCTACTCTAAGCCGCCATCCTCCTCCTGGTCCAGCATCTTCAGCCACGTCAACCACTGCTGTCCTTCTTGCCCCCTCTCAACCATCCGCCACTCCGTCTCCCGCCTTGAGCAGTTCCCGCTCATCTGCCCACAGTCATGTGTTTCTGTCAAGGACATGTTTGAGCGTAAGAAGCCAATGTCACCAAGTCACCCCCTTGCCCAGCGTCTGACAGCTGGCTTGTCCGAACTATTAGCCCGCCACCTTTTACCATACAATCTGGTTGAGTCTGAGGCGTTCAAAAAATTTGTAGCTATTGGGACACCGCAGTGGAAGGTACCCGGCCGGAATTTCTTTTCACAAAAGGCAATCCCCAACTTGTACTCGATTGTGCAAAAGGAAGTCATGGCATGTCTGGCACACAGTGTTGGGGCAAGGGTCCATCTGACCACTGATACCTGGTCTGCAAAGCATGGTCAGGGCAGGTATATCACCTACACTGCGCATTGGGTAAACCTGCTGACGGCTGACAAGCAAGGAATGCGTGGCATTGCAGAGGAGTTGGTGACACCGCCACGAATTGCAGGCAGTCCTGCTGCCACCTCCTCTACTCCTCCTACTCCATCCTCTTCCATAACCTCCTCGGCTGAGTCCTCTTGTGCCGCTGCTTCTTGCTCCACATCAACGGCACCCCCCCAGCTCCCCAGGTACTATTCCACATCCCGGATATGGCAGTGTCACGCCGTCTTGGGTTTGACTTGCTTGAAAGCAGAGAGTCACACCGGACAAGCACTCCTGTCCGCCCTGAACGCACAGGTGGAAAAGTGGCTGACTCCGCAGCAACTGGATATCGGCAAAGTGGTGTGTGACAACGGAAAAAATTTGATAGCGGCATTGAAGTTGGGCAAGTTGACACATGTGCCGTGCATGGCACATGTGTGTAATCTGATCATACAACGCTTTGTGCATAAGTACACAGGCTTACAGGACGTCCTGAAGCAGGCCAGGAAGGTGTGTGGCCATTTCAGGCGTTCCTACACGGCCATGGCTCACTTTGCCGATATCCAGCGGCGAAACAACATGCCAGTGAGGCGCTTGATTTGCGACAGCCCTACACGTTGGAATTCAACACTCCTAATGTTCGACCGCCTGCTCCAACAAGAAAAAGCTGTTAATGATAATGAATATTTGTATGACCGGGGTGCTAGGACAGCCTCTGGGGAGCTGGGAATTTTTTTGCCACGTTACTGGACGCTCATGCGCAATGCCTGTAGGCTCATGCGTCCTTTTGAGGAGGTGACAAACCTAGCCAGTCGCAGTTGTGTGTGTGCGTGTGTATGGCTGTCTGCCTGTGTGTGTGTGTGTGACAGGGTGAAGATTTCTTGCACATGGGTGTGACAGGGTGAAGATTTCTTGCACAGGGCGCCCAAAGGCCTAAGGCTGGCCCTGCGCATGGGTCAGTGGCTCTGCACCAGACTTCCCTCCAATTGATCAAAGTTAAAGGATTTCAAGTGGACTGATTACAATTACAGGGCCTCTAAAGAGTCCTGTATTGTTATTTGTTGTCACTACCTTCCCGCGTCGGGAAGATTTCTTGCACAGGGCGCCCAAAGGCCTAAGGCTGGCCCTGCGCATGGGTCAGTGGCTCTGCACCAGACTTCCCTCCAATTGATCAAAGTTAAAGGATTTCAAGTGGACTGATTACAATTACAGGGCCTCTAAAGAGTCCTGTATTGTTATTTGTCATCACTACCTTCCCGCGTCGGGAAGATTTCTTGCACAGGGTGCCCAAAGGCCTAAGGCTGGCCCTGCGCATGGGTCAGTGGCTCTGCACCAGACTTCCCTCCAATTGATCAAAGTTAAAGGATTTCAAGTGGACTGATTACAATTACAGGGCCTCTAAAGAGTCCTGTATTGTTATTTGTCGTCACTACCTTCCCGCGTCGGGAGTGGGTCATTTGCGCCCCTGCTGCCTTCCTTGCATGTGGTAGCTGTTTGTCAGGGATTTGTCAATCCATATCTGCCAAGTGACCCTATGACAGGGTGAAGATTTCTTGCACATGGGTGTGACAGGGTGAAGATTTCTTGCACAGGGCGCCCAAAGGCCTAAGGCTGGCCCTGCGCATGGGTCAGTGGCTCTGCACCAGACTTCCCTCCAATTGATCAAAGTTAAAGGATTTCAAGTGGACTGATTACAATTACAGGGCCTCTAAAGAGTCCTGTATTGTTATTTGTCGTCACTACCTTCCCGCGTCGGGAGTGGGTCATTTGCGCCCCTGCTGCCTTCCTTGCATGTGGTAGCTGTTTGTCAGGTATTTGTCAATCCATATCTGCCAAGTGACCCTATGTAGGGGGAACAGTCTCTATTCTGCTCTGTGTCAGTGTGTATCAGGGATCATTAGGATAGGTGTCAATCCATATCTGCCAAGTGACCCTATGTAGGGGGAACAGTCTCTATTCTGCTCTGTGTCAGTGTGTATCAGGGATCATTAGGATAGGTGTCAATCCATATCTGCCAAGTGACCCTATGTAGGAGGAACAGTCCCTATTCTGCTCTGTGTCACTGTGTATCAGGGATCATTAGGATAGGTGTCAATCCATATCTGCCAAGTGACCCTATGTAGGAGGAACAGTCCCTATTCTGCTCTGTGTCACTGTGTATCAGGGATCATTAGGATAGGTGTCAATCCATATCTCCCAAGTGACCCTATGTAGGGGGAACAGTCTCTATTCTGCTCTGTGTCAGTGTGTATCAGGGATCATTAGGATAGGTGTCAATCCATATCTGCCAAGTGACCCTATGTAGGAGGAACAGTCCCTATTCTGCTCTGTGTCACTGTGTATCAGGGATCATTAGGATAGGTGTTAATCTATATCTGCCAAGTGACCCTATGTAGGAGGAACAGTCCCTATTCTGCTCTGTGTCACTGTGTATCAGGGATCATTAGGATAGGTGTCAATCCATATCTGCCAAGTGACCCTATGTAGGGGGAACAGTCCCTATTCTGCTCTGTGTCAGTGTGTATCAGGGGTTTTGAGGACAGGTGTCAATCCATATCTGCCAAGTGACCCTATGTAGGGGGAACAGTCTCTATTCTGCTCTGTGTCAGTGTGTATCAGGGGTTTTGAGGACAGGTGTCAATCCATATCTGCCAAGTGACCCTATGTAGGGGGAACAGTCCCTATTCTGCTCTGTGTCAGTGTGTATCAGGGGTTTTGAGGACAGGTGTCAATCCATATCTGCCAAGTGACCCTATGTAGGGGGAACAGTCTCTATTCTGCTCTGTGTCAGTGTGTATCAGGGCTGGGCTTTGAGGACAGGTGTCAATGTTAGGTGATTTCTGCCCTTTATGGATTAAAAGCAGACTCTGCATCAACTGTGCAATTTTCCATGGGAGTTTTGCCATGGATCCCACTCTGGCATGCCACAGTCCAGGTGTTAGTCCCCTTGAAACAACTTTTCCATCACTATTGTGGCCAGAAAGAGTCCCTGTTGTTTTTAAAATTCGCCTGCCCATTGAAGTCAATGGCGGTTCGCGCGGTTCGCGAACATTTGCGGAAGTTCGCGTTCGCCGTTCGCGAACCGAAAATTCCGGGTTCGCGACAACACTAGTCATGATTTTATAAAACATGGAGGCGAGTATTAGCCCACCCAGAAATGGTATGTTTGGAGTTTTGTATCCCAACCCAGGTACGCATTGATTGTACATGGAGGAATTTGTTGTCTTTACTGCTTTGCTATTATGATTCTAACAGATGGTTACCTAATATATGTCTTATTTAAATATGACTGATTATATGGGTTGATAGTTCAATATTATGGTACTATGAAAATAGTCGGTGGGAACATATTTTACCATTTGTTCTCTCTTTTCCTTCTAGCCTGAAACGTTATGACACTTCCCGGCAACACCGACGTCTTCCACAGTTCGAAAGGATCAGTTCCCGAAGATCCGTTTTCTCTTGGAAGGGTTCATCGCCAAGACTTCGGCTACCCGCCCGTTTTTGTGTTTGTTTAAGTTCATTTGTTAGTTGTTGTCATTGATTATTAGCTTCGGCATCAACAGGAAAAAGGAAGAGATGGGGGTCACATGGGAGTATATGATATGTGGACTGTTCCCATAGGCTAAGATATAGTGATGTAATGATTAACCTTGTGATTGTATTTGTTCATTTTTTTCTATACTATGAATACCTTAGCTTTCTTTGCTGCTGAGGAATAAAAGAAAGAGATAAGCCTAATACTCGCCTCCATGTCCTTAATAAAATCATGACTTTACGTCATGTAATTAGTAAAATCTGGTAATTTTCCTAATATGGCTGCCTATTTTTATAGCCCAGCCCCTTACACTCTAAATCACCAATCCCTACATAGCTTCTTGCTATGCCCACTTCCTAGCCCTGTCAATTCCCTTTCCACTAAGCTGTGCTTTTGCTACATGGGGCTACATTCAACGTGATAGCTGGTTAGGACTAGGAATCAAAGCTGCTTAGAATGATTAACAGTTCACTGTCTGAGACTCTGGTGCATCTCAGGTACTCGAAGGCAATGTAAAAGTGATTTGCCTGCTCCACCAACAGAGCAAATGGGTTACCAGTTGCCACTTCCCACTTGCTTTCCCCTGATCTGACTGCTTTGGTGGTGTGGATATACTTGCCACCATTTGCCTATGTGACTGGTAAAATGCTAGGGTGATACTGTTGCACACTGGAAGCTGAGTTTCAGTTATGGGCTGAAGATGTGGAGAAGAAAGACTGGCTTCAGCAGCATTGGTTGCAACTGGGAAGCCTTTACAAGCCTTTAGAGTATCTCAGGGTGGGCAGTGTAGAAATGAATTAACTGCTTGGAGTGAGTGGCACGCAAGTTCCCCACTCTTGCTTTTACCTGGATGGGACACAACAGTCAAATAGCAATATCTGATTCATTCCCCTGTTGGAGCCAGGAAAACACTGATGCTGTGCTGTTTAATACTGGGTGACAGGGAACAGGTTATTGGCTGAAAGTGTGCCATGGTATAGTCAGAGGGGGGAAGCAGGTAAAAGTAAACATACTGCTATATTTTCCCCTTAATCAACACTCAAAGGTTTTCTATGGAGATTGTGATCCTTTTTGTACATGCATGGCTTACTGTATGTATTCCATAAACCTCTACAGATTAAAATAATCATACAGATTTGCTGCTCAACAAGTATCCTTTTTTTTGTTATATATATTTATTTATATTGCTTATATGTGATTTTATATTTTTATAGTAATAATGCATTTGAATTCATTAGCTCTATATTCTTCACAAGAGCGTTTCTGACTGATAGGAACAGAGCTTAAAAGAACTCTCTAAATCCCAAGTGCTTCATGGTTTAGTAGAGTGCCGCTCTTTTTCACTTTATGAAATGCAGATTTCAAAAGAATTTGTCACTTCAGAAAGCCCCAGCACAAAGTGGAAGTCAGTGCTTCTAATAGAGGATCATTGATTTCAATGCTTGTCTATGAGAATTATTGCCAGTGCAGAGCGGGGATTGCTGTGCATGCGCACTGCCTCCCGATGCTTCACTATGGAGTGCATTGCATTGGCAGAGAGCTTATCGTGACTAGAGCATATCAGAGTTGTACCCATTGTACAGCACTATGGAATCTGATAGCGCTATATAAATAATAAAATAATAATAATAAAGAGGGACCCTCTCTCTGCTGGATTACATGTAAGTAACCTCTTTATTTTTAGGCAGGGTAATGAAGATAAGTGTCAGCTCTATAACATTCCAGTGTCATAAACAAATGTAAATATTTATAATGCTGCAATGTTCCTTTAAAAAAGATAACATGACGGACAATAGTATAAAAAGAGGGGTTAAGAAAATCCCACAGGAATAAAAGTTCACAGCAAAACATATACAAGACAAACATTACAAAACAAGGTAGGTGAAAGCACAAAAAGCCATATGGGTGGTTTATTGGTTCACAGCTGTTCCACGTTCATCTACCTTACTTCTCTAAGAAAAGAACATGTTACAACAATATTAAAAACAATTCAACATTCTAAAACAAACCTAGTTAGAATGAATAGCCAGGCTTTCCTGCAGGCAGCTACAGCACAGACTGATCACTACAAGCTCTTGACCTCTACTAAGTTTACAGGACTCTGATTGTACACACTTTGTCACTTCCCTCCCCAATGCCATCATAAAGGCTCTGGAAATTAATAGCCTCTTATCTCTGTTCTCCCAGCATGTAACAAATTAAGCTTATACACCATCTGCTCTATTACTAAGGTGGCTGTGGAACTGAATTTACATTCTTGCAAATAGTAGAAACATGTAGGCAGCTCTTATAAATCCCATCCAGCATAGGTTACTACTTTCCCCTGCCTGAGTACTTTGCTTAGAGTTTGTACATATATAATGATACATAGCAGTACACCGGGAAAGAGCGGTTTAATTGAAGCCATGTACCTTAGGGATGCATTAAAATCTGGATGGCAAAACTGAAGCAAAAATAGCCAAGTTGTATTATGTTGGAGAATGTTTCCAGCCAAGCTATTTTTTTTTTTTTGTCTCAGTGTTCGGTTTAGAATGAATCCATGAAAATGAAGTGTAGTAAATAACACAATGATAGGGTGCAAATAGCAATTCTCAGATTTACCAAAGCCAAATATGATCGGAATCTGATTAGCAGCAAAGATGTGGATGCATCTGATGCCCAGATACAAATTGGGGCTTTTGCATCCGAATCCTATACAACAATTTCCTATTTGTCCAACGTATCATCCATCTTGACTCTCTGTCAACCATTGTTAAGTTCTGTCCTCCATACCTGGCAGTCAGCTGAGAGAGCATACAGGGAAGAGGTATGTTGAAATATGGTTACGGTAAGTGTTTTCCTTCTCATTTGCAGGTTGAACTGGATTGTGGTAGAATTTGCTAAACTTTTAACATTATTATTATTTTTTTTTTTTTTTAAATGGAGTATCACATGAAAACAAGATTAACGCAAGTTATAAGTGATTTTCAATGGCGTAATTTCCAGATAAGTAAGTTTCCCTTAAATAAAAAGGAACAAAAATGTAGCTCAGACAACAAAAATTGAGTTGAAACATTGGTCAGAGGTCTTTAGTTCTAAGAAACGGAGGCAGTAAAATTCCTTCAACCCTTCGGTTGCACACCATATGTGCCAAATGGGGATTGGAGTCTCATTTGGGCACTAAATAAGTCATCTGCTGATATAGATTTCTGATATAAATTCAGGTTCCAGGGTTGTTCTGCCATAGTTTTACAACGTATAACACCAACAAATCTTCACCTTTTAAATGGGTCAAAATTTTCAGCGCACCCGATGTTTGTCTGACAGCTGCAGAAAGGTTATTTTGCTCCTTGTCGGCTTAATATACACAACACACAATGTTCTCTGCTATTAGAGTGATGTTAGCCATGACCTTATTAGAAGTGGAGCAGTCTTTTTGACTTGAGGCATTTATTTAAGAATTCTGAGGAAAAAGAGTATTGCGTTCTGCCTTGCTCCTGCAATGATATAACACATCGAGACGGTAGTGTGCTCTGCCCTTTTCAAGTGCTGAGCCGTTGTCATTCCTAACCAAGGGCATATTTTAAAGTACTGTTGGTTCATTACCATGTAGCAATTGAGAACTTCAAGAATTTAAACTTATTGCTGTGTGTGGAGTCGGCTTAGTGGAGAATATAAGGTGGCAGTCAAATACATATTACCTGCCTATTGTAAAGTTCAGAAACACCAGACCAAATCAGACAGCTAGCCTTTAATGTGATAACATGACTTTCTTTCAACTAGCCAGTCATCTCATAGAACTACACTCAGTGACAGTTGCACAAAATCAGTCTCTTGCTAGTATAAATATAACTAGCACATACTCAGACTACCAAAATCTTATGGATGGAAAGGATAAGCCATGAACTATTTGCAAAAACCTAACCCACATGGTCAATTACTAAACACTGACTTTCAATGAATTGTAATTGGAATCTCAAATTCCGCCTATATCAGCCAAGCTACGACTATGGCCTCAAACTTGGTACTGTGATAGGATGCCAACTTTGCACTAAGTCAGTTTGTGAAATTTTATCCCTGCCACATATTCCACAGCCAACTGTAAGTGGTATCATTGTAAAGTGGAAGCATTTAGGAATAGGGTTTGCATTTCGGCAGAATAAGCAGATCTGCAACCCTTCTGCTCAGTTATTTAGGAGATTTAAAGAAGAGCAATTGTTTCTTCAATCTAGCAATTTTCCTAGATCTAACTTGGAGAGACCTTGCAATCGTTCTTCCAGAGGACTCCCATAGTTCATAATACTAATGAATGTTCCTGTATTGACACATTAATTGAACCAGGTAACGATGACACCTGTTTCCTGGCTGCTTTAATTTATGTTGTGCAACATATAATTTTGGGAAAGCAATTTCCCCTTTACCTATTATCTTTTATTGATGCTATATTTGGACATTCTAGTAGTTATTTATTATTTGATGGGCCCAGTGGAGTACTATTGTGCCCTCTATTATCTTGAAGTTGGTAAGCCCAGACATTATTTATTCAGTTTTATATGTTCTCAACATTCCCTCTCCTTTAATTTAATTTATGTTTTCTCCCTCTCTATATCTCTTTCTGTTTATGGGGCAAAGTGAATTGGAGGACTGTGATTCCCTGTGTGTCTTTTTCCTAATTATAACTAACCCATGACCACAGTACTGAAATTTGTTTTCCTTAATGTTAAATGATTAACTTACCACAAATGCTGAGGTTATTACTTACAGAGTTGAAGGACATTGAGGTGGTAATGGCATTCCTACAAGAAATGCCAGAAGGTCTGCTTAACTGACCACATTTCCCACATGCCTAATCCTTCAGATTTGCATATTAAACATAAGAGAGTTTTGTAAATTGTTCCCTAAATATTGTCCTCTCCATGTCGTGCAGGTGCACTCTGATAGGTATGGCGGGCAAATATTGATGGTGGGCACTTTGGGGTCTAGAACCATCTTTACATACTGACAGCCCCTGACTCGCAATTTTAGGATAACCTGTTTAAGAATTTAATGATAAATCTACTGGTACTGGAAGACGATTTCAACATGTTCAATTTGAACATGTTTGATTGCCTAGATCCCTTGGTAAGGATAAGCAAGACAAACTGTTACATAATCTTTACTCAGAATGTGAACTTTTGGAACCCTGGCTAATGCAACATCTGAGAACTAATGAGGATAGATCTATTTTTGGTCTCTCTGTGTTGTTGCATGATGTTCTAAATGCTGAAATCAATAGTATCAACTGGTTTGATCACACAGATATTGCTCTTCACCTTAGAAAGCAGGGGCGGGCTGGGCCGGGGGGCAGGGAGGCAATTGCCCCCCAGGCTGCCCTAAATTCTTTTAAGACCGGCCGCGGCGGGCCGGTCCTAATGCTGCAGCCGCTTGAGCGCTCTGTAAAGATCCTCAGGCGGCTGCAGTTGCTTCTCCCCTCCCCTCCCCTGTAGCGTGGCCGAGCTCCTCTCTGGTCCGCGGTGCCCGGCCGGAGTGATAGGAAGATGCACACTCAGTGTGCACTTCCTGTCAGTCCGGCCGGTTACAGGAAACAGAAACTCCTGTTCCGCACGGAGTTTCTGTTTCCTGTAACCGGCCAGACTGACAGGAAGTGCACACTGAGTGTGCATCTTCCTATCACTCCGGCCGGGCAACGCGGACCGGAGAGGAGCTCGGCCACGCTACAGGGGAGGGGGTAAGAAGAAGGGAGGGGGTGAGTAAGAAGAGGGGAGGGGGGGATAAGAAGAGGGGGGGAGGGGGGAGTAAGAAGAGGGGGGAGTAAGAAGAGGGGGGAGTAAGAAGAGGGGAGGGGGAGTAAGAAGAGGGGAGGGGGGAATAAGAAGAGGAGGGGGAGTAAGAGGGGAGGGGGGAATAAGAGGAGGGGGAGTAAGGGGAGGGGGGAATAAGAGGAGGGGGAGTAAGGGGAGGGGGAATAAGAAGAGAGGGGGAGTAAGAAGGGAGGGGAGAGTAAGAAGAAGGGGGGAGTAAGAAGAGGGGGGGAGTAAGAAGACGGGTGGAGTAAGAAGAGGGGAGGGGGGAGTAAGAGGGGAGGGTGGAGTAAGAAGACGGGTGGAGTAAGAAGAGGGGAGGGGGAGAGTAAGAAGGAGGGGAGATAAGAAAAAGAGGGTGGAAGAAGAGGGAGAGTAAGGAGAGGGGGAATAAGAAGAGGGGGAGGGGGAGAGGGAGTAAGAAGGAGGGGAGATAAGAAAAAGAGGGGGGTAAGAAGAAGAAGGGGTGAGTAAGAAAAAGAGGGGGGAGTAAGAAAAAGAGGGGGGAGTTAGAAGAAGAAGAGTGGGGAGTAAGAAGAAGAAGGGGGTAAGAAGAAGAGGGGGGAGTAAGAAGAAGAAGGGGGAGTAAGAAGAAGAGGGAATAGTAAGAAGAAGAAGGGGGAGTAAGAAGAAGAGGGGGGAGTAAGAAGAAGAAGGGGGATTAAGAAGAAGAGGGAGTAGTAAGAAGAAGAAGAGGGAGTAAGAAGAAGGGGGGAGTAAGAAGAAGGGGGAGTAAGAAGAAGGGGAGGGGGAGTAAGAAGAGGGGAGGGGGAGTAAGAAGAGGGGAGGGGGGAATAAGAAGAGGAGGGGGAGTAAGAGGGGAGGGGGGAATAAGAGGAGGGGGAGTAAGGGTAGGGGGGAATAAGAGGAGGGGGAGTAAGGGGAGGGGGAATAAGAAGAGAGGGGGAGTAAGAAGGGAGGGGAGAGTAAGAAGAAGGGGGGAGTAAGAAGAGGGGGGGCGTAAGAAGACGGGTGGAGTAAGAAGAGGGGAGGGGGGAGTAAGAGGGGAGGGTGGAGTAAGAAGACGGGTGGAGTAAGAAGAGGGGAGGGGGAGAGTAAGAAGGAGGGGAGATAAGAAAAAGAGGGTGGAAGAAGAGGGAGAGTAAGGAGAGGGGGAATAAGAAGAGGAGGAGGGGGAGAGGGAGTAAGAAGGAGGGGAGATAAGAAAAAGAGGGGGGTAAGAAGAAGAAGGGGTGAGTAAGAAAAAGAGGGGGGAGTAAGAAAAAGAGGGGGGAGTTAGAAGAAGAAGAGTGGGGAGTAAGAAGAAGAAGGGGGTAAGAAGAAGAGGGGGGAGTAAGAAGAAGAAGGGGGAGTAAGAAGAAGAGGGAATAGTAAGAAGAAGAAGGGGGAGTAAGAAGAAGAGGGGGGAGTAAGAAGAAGAAGGGGGATTAAGAAGAAGAGGGAGTAGTAAGAAGAAGAAGAGGGAGTAAGAAGAAGGGGGGAGTAAGAAGAAGGGGGAGTAAGAAGAAGGGGGGAGTAAGAAGAAGAGGGGGTAAGAAGAAGAGGGGGGAGTAATAAGAAGAAGGGGGAGTAAGAAGAAGAGGGAAAAGTAAGAAGAAGAAGGGGGAGTAAGAAGAAGGGGGGAGTAAGAAGAAGGGGGGTAAGAAGAAGAAGATGGGGTAAGAAGAAGAAGGGGGAGTAAGAAGAAGTAGGAGAGTTAAGAAGAAGATGGGGGAGTAAGAAGAAGGGGGGAGCAATAAGAAGAAGGGGGATCAATAAGAAGAAATGGTAAGAAGAAGGGAGAGTAATAAGAAGAAGACAAATACAATGCATCCTTTGCACACATACACAGAAACAGACAATGCAAACCCTTACACATGCAAACATACACACTGCTTTTCTTACATACACACAGAAACACAATGCATCTCTTACACTCAATGCACACACATACAGACACACACCTTGCATCCCTTATGCATACAAACACAGATTCACACAATGCATCCCTTACACACAACCAGATACACATAATACATCCCTTATACACAAATACACACTGCTTCCACTACACACAAACACACTGCATCACCTGCACAAACTGGTATCCCTATACACTACATACCATAAGCACACATATTAGATCCTCTACAATAACACATAACACATCCCCTACACACTCCACTCCCTGTGAGCGAACTCATGGGTGGGTGGAACATATAAGTGGACTTATGAGTGGGCCTTATGGGCATACTCACCGTCAGGCCCTGGGGCCCAGACCTTAAGCTGTGTAAGGGGCCCCCCAAAAATGGAGCTGCTTCCAATTCTCCCAGAACATAGAATTTTGTGACCACCGTTGCAAACAGCCTCCAGAGATCCTGTTCTACACCAGACCAGTGGAGCCAAACTGCAGCCCATCATCATCCTCACCTGGTTGTAAGTAATATCTAGTATATTATTAGTGACACTAATCTATAATTTACCTCACATTAAAGGGACACTATAGCTTATTGAAGTGGTTCTGGTGTCTATAGCTGGTCCCTGCAGGCTTTTTAATGTAAACACACACTGTGTGCAGCACTGGCGTTAGTTCATATGGCAGATCAAATGGGTGGGGCATTGTGATGTCACATGGGGGGAGGGGGGCAAATTTTTATTTTGTCTAGGCCGGCAAAAATCCTTGCACCGGCTCTGATCATGGGCAGGTGCACCAGTCTACTGGTGACCCACAGGAGGGGAGTGCACTAATTGCACTGCAATCTCCTCCTGCCCAGACCCGTCTTTACCGCAGTGCAAGTGCCCTCTGCCCCTAATTTACAGTGGCTCACACTCAAAACAAGCAGTGCCTGGAGCCCTTTGCAGAGACGGGAACAAAGAGGTTCTGCGGCAGCTGGCCGTCCTGCAAGCATTACATTAAACAGCTGTTCCCCATGCAGCCACAGGTGGTGCTGTGCTGGGAGAATGTGATTACTCTTCACTTCCTCCCAGTCTACAGAGCAGTGCATGGGAGAGAGAGAGGAGGAGGCATGATTTAATCTTACAACAAATCATCTAAGCAAACCTTTATAAATTTGGGGGGATCAGCTCTGTTTCCACAGTTTATTGGTGTTTACTCTGATGTCTGTATTAATATTGACGGATGTCTAAGTAGTAACATCAGTGTGTGTCAGCAGGGCCAGCCGTTGGGGTGTGCAAGCTGTGCGGTCACGCAGGGTGCCATGACAACAGAGGCACCTGGCGGCCAACACAGCTCACAAGTTGGGTACACCAGCATATTCAATTTCAACGATTTGCTGGTGGTTCACTGGTGCGCGCCAGCAGTAGGTGCAGTCAGATCATATCCTCTCCCTCGTGGTTCCGGCGCTCAGTTAGTGAGTCATAGCACAGGCTCAGAGATTCTCAGCCTGCGCTCTGACAACATTGAAAGTCAGAGCCGTGAAGGAGCGGGTATGGCAAAGAGCTACTGATTAGCATAACATCAATATCCGTTATAAAACCAGGAAAAGGTGGGCATGGATGGTGAACTGATTTGGTGGTGCAATGGGCCACTTGACTGGTTTTTCCCCCCAGGCCTAAGGCTGCCAACCCTCCCCTGTTAGAAAGTAACAAGATACCTGCTCAGGATGGGTATGGACCTGCCTACTACAAAACATTTTGTGCGGTTTTGGCCCTACATCTTTTATAACTGTATAATAATGGTTTGTAGGGACACGGTTCCCACTCTGAAGCCACCCTAGCCAATGTTGTCCTCATTCCAAAAGAGTGCAAAGACCCCAAGTATCGCTGAGATTACTGGCTGATCTCTCTTCTTAATACTGAGGTAAAACGTATGGCAAAAAATCTTGGAGGTTTGGGGATATTTTGTCGCATTGTGCTTCTGAATCAGATTTATCCCAACTCTACAATCCTATGATATTACCATCAGGTAGGTTTGGTAACCTCAACCCTGTAACCCCACAAGGTCAAATGCTTACTATAGGAGACAACACAGTCTCCAGAGTCAATTGTGGTTGGGTGCAGACTGCCCAAGTGCTCTGTGGATAGGCAGGCTGTTCAGTGTTAAGCTCTGCCCCCTCAGGTAAATCCCATTCCTCTCTTTATGCCCTGCCCCTCTGTACTGCTAGTGAGGGTGAGGACCTAACAAGAGGGGGTGGGATCTACTTGAGGGGACAGATTCTAGCACTGAACACCCAGTCTATTTATAGAGCACCTGGGCGGTCTGCACCCACTCAGGATTGGCTCTGCTAGTCCCCTTTAAAATTTATAACAGCAAAAGGCATAGCTTTCCCTTGTCCACACCATTATTCCCCTTCTCCCTAGTGCCTTATTAGACAACACTAGGGCATTAAAGAACTAACTAATGTAGGCACAGAGTACAAACTCTCAGTATATATATATATAATCAGGGTCTCACCCTTCTCTATCTAACACAAACTTACCTGGCTCTCCCCCACCGCAACTCATACTCTCCTCGAGCTACCATGTTGGCGTGCATTGGGTCCTCCAACGTGGGTCAGTTGTATGAGGCTGTCCCAAGGTGGCCATCTTTCCCTGAGTGTTACATCTCCTTCATAGGTGCAGCAACTTGTGGACTTGCGTGGAATTCCGTGCCGCTATCATAGTTTGCATGTCTCCATTTTTTTTTTTAAACACCCACTGATCACAGTAGTTTTATGGGAGAGTGGGGCACTATGTTTAAATTTCTCCATTCAATTTTTGCACTCAAGGCTCCTCCCACTAAAAACTCTGACTATATGCTAATGATATTCTGCTCACACCAATGAACCCTAGACAATTATTTGAACTTATTTGAACTTAGATCTTTAACGTGTACAATTAACCTAGATAAATCCATGACTTTGAATCTGTTGCCCTCAGACACGGATCTGCTTTGCTCTGAGTTCCATATTCAGTTGACTCGTCTGCCACTTACATACCTAGGTCTTCATTTAACAGGTGATCCATCATGGACATATGCAAAGAAATAGAGCCTCCCTTATTTCCTTTTATGATATTAATATTAAAAAAAGGCACAAACATCATATGTCCTGGATTTGCAGACTGCATGTATTAAAATAAATCTCCTTCTCCTTTCTTTATGTGAGTTCCCAGGGACTAGAGGCTACTCTTACGTATAGGCTATCCTTCTATCCTCAACAGGGTTTAAGATGGAACTTTTCCCTAAATGGTCTCTGCTTACGCCTTTTCTGAGGTTCTCCTGTTCCCCCTTGCTTACATGCCAAGCACTTTTGTACTCTGCGGGTCTCCAGAGGCTCTGCAATGTACAGATGGGGGACACCTCTATCATCTTTGATTCATTAAAAGCTTAGCATGCTAGGTGGAAACTTTTTTAGATACTTACAACTAGTAGATCAACTGAAAATGAATCCCTGTGTGTTAGGGAAACTCCACAGAGAGGACTAAGTACATCTTTATACCTCATGTTTATACCTTCAAGTACATCTTTATACCTGCTGCGTGTGCTCTACCTGCATACATGGAAAAATGGTTCTTTGAGTGAGGGTAGGAGAGTGAGAAATGGCAAGAAATTTGTGGGGCAGCTTCCAAAGTCTTGGTATGTGTATAATTCCAAGAGCAAGTGTATAAAATAATAATGAGGGGGTATACCCAGTCACTATATATATATATATATATATATATATATATATATATATATAGGAAGTACCACTACAGACATTTGTTGGAGAACCTGTGGCCTAATAGGGTCCAACATTCACATGTGGTGTATGTGCCCAAAACTTGCTCTCCACTGGGAGGAATTTAGAAATCTGATTTCTTGCTATTTTAATACATCCGTTGACCTAGATCCCTTTTCTAACACTCTTTAGAGGCCTTTACCAATTACCTGCAAAAACTGATGAATAAGGTCACTCTCATTGCCCACAGGGCTCTGGTTGCCGCATAGCTTAGGGATGCCACTTCTCACTCTTTTGTTGCTGAGAGTAAATGTATGAATGAACTTAATGCTTTGGTCCATAATTCTACCTCGTCCTATCATTGTCAGAACATTTTGTAAAGAGTTTGCTTTGGGTGCATTGGGTTGTGCTTCTCGATGGAGAAGTACAACCCTTCTTATGCTTCTTGATGGAAAGGAAACCTTTCTTATCTTTTCTGTGCTTTTCCCTATTGATAATTGTTATTGTTTAAAATAGGGTGTATTACCCTTATTTGTTCTAAAAAGTTTGAAAACTTCGAACCATCATAATGTTGTACATCTTAGCTCTTACTCTGATGCTCTTACCCAGAATGTACCAAACCTATTGTACTATTGGCTAAATAGAGATTTATTTATCTTTTAAACAAGAGCAAGTGGTCCTGTGAGTAGACTGCATCTCTTGAATGGAAGCAAATGCCCTGGAAAAGCCTTATACCACACTCTATTGGGGTTTTCCTCAAGGAACTAGCATAACAACATGTTTTGATGTGCAGTACACTGTGTTCCCTGAGTATTCTACAGACAGCAGTAAGCATGTCTAACTGTATAGAAAACGGATAGCAGCATAATATGTCCTGCTTAGAGGAGAGTGTCAGCTTACTGTATGATCCAGCACGTAGAATTGAGTAACACAGGTAACTGATAGGTAACGTATTACCGCGCCTACGTGGGGGGTATATTTTGCCGTGGATCTGCAGCGCCCGGGATCCATTAACATGCCGCAAGGGTCAGTCATGCAGACACACGGCCGCTGGGTGCAGAGACCACAAGGTGAGGAAGAATATGTTACAGAGAGACACTGACCCTCGCTCACTAAGAATAAAGGACTATGGTCATTAAACTCTACAAAGTAGTATATGTAGTATTAGTAGCATCAAATATCAAAAAGTATATATTTTTCATGATAATTCATCTGTAAGCATCCCTCTGGCCATTCAGAATGGTGGCAGGTAAACCTAAGGGTTAATTTTATAACTGCAAACATTAGTCTGGCAGTTTTTGGGTTAAATACATTTCCTTTTGATTCCAGCAGTGCTCAGATCTCTAGTAGCAAGAAGCTCACATCCTATTACAGTTTATGATTATTCAGAAAACATATTTTGGAATAAATTACCTTATCTTTTTTTCTGAAGAATTAATTCAGGCCCTAGAAGAAGAAGTAAAAAAAAAAAAAGAGGCAGGAGTGAAGTTGATAAGGGCAGCTTGAGGAGACTCTGATGTGGGATGCCTTTCCAAGCGCAGAAATGCCGGCAAAGGTTAAAGACAAAGTTTCTGCCCTTTAGAAGCCATTCCACATGTCAGGGCATTGAAAAGCCTAAATCTGTATATTCTGTATTGAGGGAGACATGGTGCCAGCCAAGGTCAAAGTCAACAAACTGCTGGAATGCAATGAAACATAACAAAAAATTGGTGGAAAATTAAATAAGAAAGTAACAAAACAAAAAAAAAGTTGGACAAAAATATAATTCAATGGATGGGAACAACTAGTATGTAACAAAAGACATGGTGTTGAAGCCATACAAACACGTGTAAAAATTAGTAGCCAAGTGCAGCGCGTTGAGGGAAAGAAGAAAAAAAAAAGGGGGGTGTAAGATAAAGTTCAGTCTTGGAATTATGGTAAAAAATATGGGAACCTAATAATCTATTCTCCAATTATAATTCAAGAAAAATAAGAATCACCGTATCCCTATAAGATACTACACTTGGGGCGGAGCCTGACTGCCATACAGAGCACTGAGGAGAGGGTAAATAAAATTTCTGGTCAGCTCAGCAGAAATCGTAGGTATATGGCTTAAAATCAGCTAGTAACTCAGGGCTCTGGGTCAATTCAGAATCGACCCAGAGCCCTGAGTTACTAGCTGATTTTAAGCCATATACCTACAATTTCTGCTGAGCTGACCAGAAATTTTATTTACCCTCTCCTCAGTGCTCCTGCAGAAGCAGAGTTGGGTCACCGTTGACTCTCCCGATGCTACTATAGTGGCTGGTCTGTCCTGCGGCCTGGCGGTTTATGCGGGGCCAATCCAACCAGCCTTGTCATCCTAAAGGGCCTCGCATATCCTCCACCCCCGTTTGGGCCGGTGGTGGTCATCCCGGTCCACCTCAGTGCTGCTACATGCTAACATGTCCCAGAGTTTGGGCATCGGCAATACTACTCAACATACCTAAGATGGCTGCTGCTGCAACAACCCTTACAAGCCTGATCTCGCACAATTACATAGTTACATAGTTACATAGCTGAAAAGAGACTTGCGTCCATCAAGTTCAGCCTTCCTCACATATGCTTGTGCTTATGTGATGAACTTCTGGCTTACTTTGATCAGCACTGGGTTGCATTCTGGCGGCGACTGCAAGTGTCTCTGGAGGTAAGTGTCGAGCTAGAGATAATGCATCTCATCAGAAACAAAGCAAGAGGAAAAAACAACACGCGGGAGATGTGAAGTACCGGGAACTCATCTGCCCGATGTCAAAGCTGTGATGGCGGGTGCAGGCTGCAAAGTCTAGTGGATCCTCCAAGAGGGCGTTCCAGGCCCCAGCTCTCTACAGGAGACCAGAAAGACGGTGGTTGGGACATGTAGGCTGCCTTGTAACTCGACGGTGCTCAGCCATGGCCTCATGCTGGCCCTTCCCCCTTGCTTATATATCATGCCTCTAGAGTTGGAGTGGGATGACTGGCTTGGGATGCTCTAGGGACTAATCCTGCTCCAAAGTATACCGCAGCAGGTTCAGTCCGAAAACCCTGCAGTTGATTTTCTTTAATTTACTATAATTTACTTTTATAGGTGCCTGGAAATTTTTTTGTATGTTTGTTTTTTCGCTCTGCCTGCTTATACATGCCTACACTGGCCCTCTAAACTCCATGTGACTTTTACTACAGAATGCTACTATATAGATGCCATTCATTACATCACTGTGGTGTTATACAAGCCTTGCTCACTTGCCTCACATAATTAATTAGATCCAATCTGTTCACGTTGGCATCTTATTCATGTGATAGTTAACTTTTCTTACTTAATTATAAAATTAGATACTTGCTTCTACCGGCTAGGCCTTTTCTATATGCTGTCTATTACTAATCTGTTTGCTATGTCCTACTCTGGTACTACATGTCTTGTGTAACTTGCTACTATCTCAATCAAAAACTGCTTGACAAAAAAAAATAATAGATACTACACTATCGGTGGCCAGAATATAACAGTGCTTAGAAGTACACAAAAAAAAATGTTGCAATGTAAGTCGAATGTATTAACAAACGATCATATATACATATGGGTATGAAACAAAGTATCTGCTAGGGCAGATTCTGATAATCCCCAAAGTCTTTTAACTTTTTAAATGGAAGTCAATGGGTTTACGATTCTCACAAAGTCTTGAGAGTTAATTAACTAGAATAGCAGTCAGTGGTCTCAGGCGGTAGCTATATTATCCAGAAGAATTCTTTGAGCAATGGATTTGTTCAGTATTTGCAGCGTGGGTGGAACCTACTATTGGTGAAATGCTTTGTTCGTTCTTTTATTATTTGTTTTATACTGTTATTATCAATAAAGCACTGAGGTTCCTATAGTTTTGAACCTGCTAGCGTTTATTGATTTTTTTACAATTTATTTTACTCTATGGTTGTTTCTGGCATTACTTGAAGCACCTCATCCTGGAGTACTTCTTTCAAATCCTTGGTGGGGATTTTCTGACCAATCTGGAAATACTAAACAAATCCATTTCTCAAAAAAATTATTCTGGATAATACAGCTACCACCTGAGACCACAGACTGCTATTTTAGTTTATGAACTTTTAAGACTTTGAGAGATTCGTATACCCGTTGACTTCTACTTAAAAAGTTAAAATACTTTGGGGATTATCAGGATCTGCTCTAGCAGATACTTTGCTTAATATCCATATGTGATCTTTTGTTAATACATTCCATTAACAGTGTAATATATTTTTTGTGTACTTCTAAGCACTCTTATATTATGGCCACTGATAGTGTAGTATCTTAGGGGCGGGCCATGGTGATTTGAATTTTTACTGAGTAAAAATGATTTGTTCCTTGTGATAACTTGTTCCTTGATTAGTCTCCACTCAGGTTTTATTCAAATTTTAGTTCACTTGCACCATTTGTATTCAGACTATTCCCACCCACAAGGAGAGTCAAATACAAAACACTGTCCAGTCACCAGTGGCGGAACTAATGTAGTAAGGGTCCTGGTGCAATTCATTTTCTTTGGTCCCCCACTCTAGCGCTATAGCAACTGAGTATCTACCATTTGCCCCTCCTTGCATGGTTGTATTTCTGAGCAGTGTTTGTGCCTTTAAAAGTTATCATGTTTTTGCTTGTAAGGGTGTATTTGTATGTACTGGTGCCATTGGAATGCAGTGGTGTACTTCTATGTAATTTTTGCGTTTGAATGCAGGGTTGACCGGAACTGGATCTAGAGGCTGCCTATGAGTTCTAGATGAATGTCTTTTATGGGTGTGTCGTTTATGTGTGGGTTGTGGGATCTGTTGTGGTCATGAATTTTTTCCAAGGTCTCCATACCTCTTGAAATGTGGGGCATGTGTAAGTTATGGAAGCATGAATTTCTTCCATGGTTTTAATCCCATCTACCTTTGTGATCCATTCTCTGATTGTGGGAACTTTGGGATTTTTCCATTTTGCAGGGATGAGAGAGTTGACAGCTATAAGAAGCTGCATTACTAGCGTGCGAATTGGCTTTGGTAGGGGTGTGTGCGGGATTAGAAACAATAGGGCATGGGGTGTTTTGGGGAGTTGCAGTCCTGTCACTATTTTCATCATCGACAATATGTAGTTCCAGTATGTTTGTATGTTGGGGCATTTCCACCAAGTGTGCGCTAATGACGCCATCTGCAGGTGACATTTCCAGCACTTCCCGGGTGTCTGTTGGAAGAGATCGTGTAATTTAGCCGTTAAGTAGTGCCATCGGGATATTCTCTTGTATCCACTTTCTTGTAACCTGGTGCATATGGAAGTTTTGTGAATTTGGGTGAATGTAGTTTTCCATTGGATGGCAGTGAGTGTTATGTTAAGGTCTTTCTCCCAGGACTCCGTGAATCTGTGTGCTGGGGCATTGTGGTTACCTTGGATTATTTTGTAAAACGTCGAGAGGTGTTTGGTTTTAACCATGTGTGTTGTGCAGTGTACTTCAAAGTCTGTGAGTGCACGGGAACCCTTCTTTAGTATTGGGTCAGTCTCTAGGAAGTGGGTCATTTTTGCATAATGAAAAGTTGACATTGTGGTCGGTGTGTCTTGTTTTGTCAGATTGAGGAGGGGACGAATGGTGGAATCTTCTAACACACTCCCCAATGTGAGATAAAGCATGTCGGCAGGATTCCTTATATTTTGGTATGTGGTGGCTTGTAGACCTGGGGGGAAGAGTGGGTTGTGCATAATTGGGTGTAAGGGGATGGGTGTGGGGAAATGCTCTGGAGTTCTCTTAGTTTTGACCATATCCTGAATGTAGGGGATATAGTGGGATGAGATGTGTGTTGGTTAAGAAGTGCGGTTATGTTTGCTTTTTGCCATGGGATTGTGTAAAGGGGTACTGTGAATACCGAGCTCTCCAGTTCCACCCATTGTCTCACCGGTGGATGGATGGTTCATTTATAGAAATTTTCATGTTTTAATGTTAAACAAGGATCAATGGGTGGTTGTGATTGGCTGAATGTCAGCACTTTCAGCCTATCACAGCAGCCATTTTGGCATAAACTGCTGTGGCTAGGAGGAAATTTATAATTTATGTCTAATCCATACCTTTAGCATGGAGACTCTATGAATTAAACAAGTTCAGTGTGATGAAATGGTTATAGTTCATTCAGTGTCAATTTAAGATTTATTTAAAATAAACACTAGTGTTAAATTATTTACATTTTTATAACAATAACTGTCAAACAATAAAATCCTGCGTGTCTAGGACAAAATAAGCAAGTGCAGGGTGCTTTACTCCTAAACTCAGCAATGTTGACATCATACAATGCTCAGTGCTAGATTAAGGATCTATTGGGCCTGGTGCTGATATTTATGGTGGACCTAATTACAGAGTCTTATAGACAGAATACACTGAAACAGCCATGCCTACCAAGTGTCTGGTGGAGGAGAAAGAGGTTGATGCATTGAGGGTGCTGAAATGGGGGATATGCCAAACCTCCACATAATTACAAGAGGATGTTGGGGTGTTAAAGAGATAGACAAGGCAAGATCATTTACACAGTAAAAAATAAATAAAAATAAAAATAGTTTTAAATTAATTATTTTTAGCTAGCAAGTCCACAAAAGTCTTGCTTGCCTACGTCCCTTTTAAATTTCCATTCTCTGCTGTTTCCTGTGCACAACATTTTTAGATCAAGAGCATGTGAGTAGTGGGAGAGAGGGGAAATTATAAAAAAAAAAAATTGGGGGTGGAGGGGGACAATAGGAGGGAGGTTCGGGCATCAGTATACTGGGACTGTTCAACAAAGGGTTTGGGTTCATGGAGTAATAAATCAAACTAAAATGTGAGTAAATACTCTTAAATTATGTAAGCCAATGAGAAATGGTTTTCATTAGCCCCTTCACTACAGAGTACATTTTGATTGAAAAAAATGTTAGCATAGCATTCATTTAGACCCAGGGATGCATAGCTAGCATATAAACATATCATAACACAGCAGTTGTGTGTATGAATTGCTTTGCAGACAAACATAGAAATTAAAATTATGTAAATTTACACAATTGCTATATTTCACTTATTCATTCAGTCTTTTTAAAAAATATTTGGGAAATGTAAAGCATTAAACAGCATACAGTGGCCTTTATCTTTCAATATGTCACAATACCATCTGTACTATTAAAATAAAAGCAAAAATTTATTTTTTCTTACATACAGTAGGTATGACAAAAAGAGATAAATTCTTTGCTTATAGGTACTCTCAATGACACTGAAGGCATAACTAAAAGTGTGTCACGATACATGTCCCATGCAATTACAGAAATGATGTATCTTCTGTGTTATGATGTACACCCACTCATCCCTAGCTTCCTGGTGCCTCATTATGACATCAAATGTGACATGGAGCCCTTACATTGGTCTCCATTTAAAATGTCAGCATATATGGCACTTTTTGATGATGTATACACTCTTGTGACATCATGGCCCTGAGTAACCAATCAAAACCCAGTATAGGGTATATATACTTCCTGGTTGTCCTTTTTTCCTTGCTCTATCATGGTTCTTGTTACCTGAGAATGTGTTTATACTGTGTATTAGAGTTACTGTTTTCTGACCTTGACTTCTTTGACTATAATCTTGCTCTTGTTATCCTGACCTTGGTCTGACTATCGATTCTGTGTATATCTGGTATGCTAGACCTAGGCCTGTCTCTTGTCTATTCTCTGTCTGCTTGCAGGCATTTCATTTATCTGTCTCAGGCACTAGCCTAGCCACTCTAAGGACAGGTATGTCTTTACTGTTTTGTTTAGGTTTGCGCGTTATTGTATCTCCATTCCTGACACAGTGCAGCTTGCTGAAAATAGCAACATAATGTAAAACAGAATGTGTGCATTTGAGCACGATTAAATCATTAATTTTTACATTAATTATAGTTCAAACTGCTATAGCAATCTTTATCAATCTCTGAACTGTTATTGCAGTGCTAACAGTGAAATAGTAGAGTTCAATTACTCCTCCCTAGACCTGGCTGTAGGAATTATAGGAACAATCAAAACTTCCTTTACTGTTTGGCAGCAGGGGTGAGTTTACATTTTCAGCAAAATTGCATGCCTTGATTAGTGTTACAGGCAGTGACTACTGACTTCTGGCAGACAAATGTGTTCCTCTATAGAGTGGTAATCATTCATTGAGTATAAATGAGGTAGAGTAAGACTTTATGGACTAAATTTCATACTGCAAAATACATGAAAATAAAAATATTTATACTCTATTTTGGTAGTGAAGGAGTTAGAAGAGAAGAAAAAAATTAAATGAAGTTATAAGAAGCTAAGTAGATTGCTATGCATAATGCTATGGTGTGGCATATGAGTAGATATTAAAAACAGAGTATATATCTTATAATTGAAGATTATGCTAGCTTTAGTGTACTAATAATCTTAATTTTAATAAGGACAGGAGGCGAGTATTTTGCATTAACTCTCTTTACTAAACTCCACAGCAGTAAAGAAAAACGTAAAGAGTAACAAGTAAATCACTGAGCAGCATAGTATATAAGGGTCATGCTGCCTGCACAACTTCCTCTTTCTTGAAGCGACATCCAAGTCCAGATAGATGCTCGAACATCCAGAAACTCAACGAAACTGTAACTGTGGTCTCTGGCGAGCGGAACTTGAGGAGACTCCTGGTAACGAGATAGGAGGTAAGACCAAACGAAGCCGTCATCCCATCTTACAGAGTCGTGAGGTTAACAAACCAGCGACCAGTGGAGGTCCTGAAGAGGGTTACACTGAAAGGAGAGTATAAAATCGGTTAGGTAATGAACCGTAACAGTTCACGCCTGTGTGTTTTAACAAAATGGTGTAAATTAAATCAGTACAAACAGATAGTAAACTGGCCAGAGGCTAAATATGTGTTAGGGTAAGTATGTTGTACAACTAAAACTGTCTGTTAGGTGGCAATACTGGGGATAGAGATGGAAGAGATTCCAAATATGTCCAGAAGGTAGAGTGACTATAAAATAAATCCCAATATCCATCACCTTAAGATCCACTCCCCCGAGGAGTCAGGGTAGGGAACAGAAGGGAGGGAAAATACTCGCCTCCTGTCCTTATTAAAATTAAGATTATTAGTACACTAAAGCTAGCATAATCTTCAATTTTATAACATGACAGGAGGCTTCCTATTTTGCAATTTTAACGCTGAAGAAGAGACATCCCAGCAGAAGGGGGAGTGCGAAAATAAAATGTACGGAAAGTGGATTCCTTAGACCAGTCCGCCGTTCGGAGAATATCCGAAAGGGACGCCCCTGCCAGGAAGGCTGAAGACGCCGCCGCTCCGCGAACGGAGTGGGCGCCGAACGCGGGGTCTATACCTGCGAGGGAAAGGATCCATCGGATCCATCGGGCCAGTGTGGTGACCGAGATTGGGGCGTGAGGGCGTACGTAGGAGACTAGGAGTTGGCCCGACGTAGAGGACCGGAGTGAGGAGGTAACCGAAACATATCTGTGAAGGGTGGACATGACACAGAGCTGCGGGTCGTCGGGAAAGAAGGGGTAAAAGACCGAAGTCGAGCCCGACTTAGTGCGACGGGAAATGTGGAACGTGACCCCTTCAGGGGCCACCTCGAAAGCGTCCACGTTGAAAGCCCGAACGTCCGAAAGATACTAGACGAAGGAGGAAAGCGCACTTAGCGGATAGTTGGCGTAGGGAGAGGCGGTCATTCGGAAGCCAATCCCTGAAAAAGCGGAGAACCAGTCCCACGTCCCATAGGTGAGGGTATCTGGGGGCCGGGGGGCGGCGGAGCCGCATACCGCGGAGTAGGCGGCAGACCAGAGGGTCTTTGCCGACCGGGAGATCCCCGACGGGGGTGTGAGCCGTCGAAATCGCGGAGCGAACGACGTTGACCGAACGATAAGAGGGGCCAGAGGAGAACAAGGAGGAGAGAAAATTAAGAATCATGGGAATAGGTGCTGTAAAGGGATCGGAGTCCCGTTCCATGCACCAAGTAGACCAGGAGGCCCAAGCTGAAAGGTAACAGCGTCTAGTTCCCAGGGCCCATGAGTCCCAGAAGAGGTCCCTAGCAGCCTGCGATAGTCCGCTGACTCGCCAGGAACCCCGGAAAGAGACCAGGCCACCAGGGGTAGCCGGTCTTCCAGGAGGAGTGGGTGGAGATACCCTTTGGGATCCGTGAGCAGGTCCGGGAAGGAGGGTAGGAGGAGAGGGTCCCTGTAGGAGGAGGCCAGGAGGTTCGGGAACCATGGTTGGCTCTGCCACAAGGGTGTTATGACAACCAGTTTGATCTGTTGCGTCCGCATCTGGTGTAATGTTCTCGCAATCATTGAGAATGGGGGAAAGGCGTAGGCTCCTGTCGTTGGCCATCGTTGGAGAAATGCGTCCGTCGCCTTGCTCTCCGGGTCCGGGAGCCAGCTGAAGAACTCCGGAGTCTGGTGATTGTTGCGAGAAGCGAACAGATCCAGGTGAAAGGGACCCTCCGGGCTGCCAGTGCCCTGAAGATTCTCGTGTTTAGCTTCCAGTCGCTGACGTCTCTCCAGTGGCGAGAGAACCAGTCGGTTGTGAGGTTGATCTCTCCCGGTAAGTATTCTGCCTGTAGCGTGATGTTGCGAGGGAGGCAATAGTCGAAGATGGTTCCGTTGGTGGCACCCCATCCCCACAGGCTGGCGTCTGATTCCAATATGAAATCTGGGGTGCCTCCGAATATGGTCTTGCCGTTCCAGGCTTGCATGCTGTCCAGCCACCATGACAGCTCTTCGCGAACCTCCGTCGTTACCGGGACGGGTTGGTCGTAAGTAGGCCTGTGGCATAGGTACTTCGCCTTGAGACGTTGCATGGCCCTGTAGTGGAGGGGACCCGGAAATATGGCCTGAATGGAAGCAGAGAGGAGTCGGAGAACCCTGCGAATCTCCTTGCGAATGGCTGTGATCTTTGAGGCTGGTAGTCTCAGAGTGCAAGTCGTCGAGTCGATCTCGAAGCCGAGGAATTGTATCGTTTGGGTAGGAGTCAGCTCCGATTTCTGTTGGTTCACCATGAAACCCAGAGATCCCAGTAGGGACACTGCCAGGTGAGCATAGGGCGGCCCAATTGTGGAAAGAAAGGGAAATACGTCCCGCAGTGCGGGTGCATGGTAACAACGGAGGAATATGGGTCCTTACCTGCAGCAAAGCAGGAACGTCCGCGTCCGCGGGGTCCACGGCCTCTATCCGAGCCTCTGGAAAAGGGTCGTTGCTGGTAGACACTTGTTGGATAGAATGGAGTTGGTTGAGTACGGGGGCCTGAAGGCCAAAATCGGCTGGCGGCACGGCCCCGTTGCCGGCCAGCCCTTCCAAAAACCCCTCTGGTAGGGTTGCTCTTGAAAACTCTGCGCATAGAGGATTGCGCCTTATTAGGGAGGTGAACACGTTGACATGTTTGTTTAGTTCCTTGAGGAACGGTTCACCGAAAAGTTTCCCTTGTGCCTGGGGCCCAATCTCCTTTGTGCCAAGGTCTGCCAATTTACCGTTAATACGGTATAACGCTGCTTTTCGTCTCTCCGAAGAGAGCGTAACATTGGTGTTTCCGATGAAACAAAACACCGTAGTGCCCACTCACGAATATCATGTGCCCATTCCCTGATGTCTTCGGTGGAGAAAGAATCGGCTTTGGCGTAGGCGTCATCCGCCAGATACATAATGCGAGCCAGGGGGCCTACGGAATCCAGTAGGTTATCTTGGGCGCCCCATAGGCCTTTCTCTACCCCTCGTCGAGGGTCTCTGCCACTGCGCATCATAAAGGTCGTCATAACCTTGTCAAATTCTGGGGTCTGAGCGACCTTATCCGGCAGGGAAGGGCGTGGGCATTCAGACCTGAGTCGGCTGCGGACCTCTTTCTCCAGAGGTTTGCGGAGCCACAGGTGCATGAACCTGGAAAGGTGTTCTGGAGGCGACCAGTCACCCGATCTGAGGTGCCGTATGTTGCGGGGGTTGAACATCGCTTGACCTGAGGGGTCCACAATGGTGTCTGAGTCAAGAGGAGGTTCTGCATCCGCAGTGTCCTCGATACCTCCTGTCTGGGCCGCACCCAGGAGGGTCTCCCGCATGAAAGCGGAGACAGACTTCTCATCCGAGCCCCATGCGTCGTAATCCGACTCAGAAGCGTCAGCTTGCCACTCATCCAGCACTGACATAGACTGGGCAGGGCCCTGCTCTTCATCTGAAGAGTACTCCTGACGCGGGGCCGGGGTGTGTAGTTTGGCAGATTTACGCTTGGCAGGTGCCTTACCCTTGGGTGGTTTGGGTGCATAGTCCTCGCCTTTGTCATGGCGTTTTGTAGGGCGGGATTCATCCCTTGTCTGATAGTCGGACAGTTCGGAGTCCGACTCGTGACGTGGACGTCTGCGGGTTTTAGGTACATCAGGAGCCGAAGCTCGGGCCTTGGAGAGTGCCTTTCCACAGAGGCAGCGAAAGCTGCGTTAATCATGGCCTGGAAGTCCACAGGGACGTTCTGGGAATCTTCCATGATAAGGGTAGGCTGGTATGTCACTGAAAGGCACAGTAATAAACGGGCACCCAGGTCTTGAGAGCAGGCGTAGGGTCAGTTTAATAGTATGGGAACAGAGCCCAGTATAAACCCCAGCAGGGTATAGTAGTGACCTTTTAAAACTGGGGCTCACCCAGTTAGAGAGAACTGCAACAGCTAGTCTCCCAATAAGCAGCGTATTTATAGTGGGGGCTCACCCCGGTTGCACAGGGTTGGGACCCTTAAGTGCAGGTCACAATAATAAACAGGCAGCAGCACTGACCTGACTGACCCAGCCACAGGATAGAGCTTGATAGGAGTAGCAGTCTGTTTGAAGCAGATGGAATGCTGAGCAGGTAATCCTGGACAGTCACACTGAATAGCAGTCTGTTAGAAGCAGATGGAATGCTGAGCAGGTAATCCTAGACAGGCACAATGCCAATCAATGTCACAGCATGTAATACTGACATAATGCATAGTGCAGCACACTATATAAGACAGTCACGAACTGTCCAGCATTGCAAAGTAATGTCACAGCATGTAATACTGATATAATGCATAGTGCAGCACACTATATGAGACAGCCCCAACTGTCTAGCAATGCAGAGTAATGTCACAGCATGTAATACTGATATAAAGTATAGTGCAGCACACTATATGAGACAGTCTCAAACTGTTCAGCAATGCCAATCAATGTCACAGCATGTAATACTGACATAATGCATAGTGCAGCACACTATATAAGACAGTCACAAACTGTCCAGCAGTGCAAAGTAAGGTCACAGCATGTAATACTGATATAATGCATAGTGCAGCACACTATATGAGACAGTCTCAAACTGTTCAGCAATGCCAATCAATGTCACAGCATGTAATACTGACATAATGCATAGTGCAGCACACTATATAGGACAGTCACAAACTGTCCAGCATTGCAAAGTAATGTCTCAGCATGTAATACTGATATAATGCATAGTGCAGCACACTATATGAGACAGCCTCAACTGTCCAGCAATGCAGAGCTATGTCACAGCATGTGATACTGATATAAAGAGGGGTGCCAGACACAAAGGAGGTGAAAAAAACAGCAATGTAGGGGTAACAGCAAGTTAGTACAGTCACACTGAGCCCCCAATGAGATGCACGAGGTAAAATTAAGATGGGCGAAATCTCGCGATCCAAAATGGCGGCCGCGAGTGTAGGCCGCAAGCCGGGGACTAAATTTTTGGAGGCCGGCTGCGTTTGGAAGCGGGCCGGCGCGAAAACGGCCGCGAATGGTTTCGGCCGCAAGGAGGAAGCCCAGGAGGGCACTCCAGGCTAGGAGGGCAGTGGGGGAACCTGGGGAAACCGAGGGGAAGCCAAGGGGGGGTCCCAGAAAGACTAGAGGGGCAGGAAAGAAGGGTGGAAACCCACAGAGAGCCCCTAGTCCCACAGCCCAGAACAAGAATACAGGTAAAAAGAAAGCAATAATAATAATAGTAAAAGCAAATAATGATAATAGTAGAATATAATCAAGATTAATGTACAATAAGTAAATAAAGCTCCAGGGGAGCAAAAAGTCTGACCTGTCTGCGATGGAGCAGTAAAGAAAGAGGAAGTTGTGCAGGCAGCATGACCCTTATATACTATGCTGCTCAGTGATTTACTTGTTACTCTTTACGTTTTTCTTTACTGCTGTGGAGTTTAGTAAAGAGAGTTAATGCAAAATAGGAAGCCTCCTGTCATGTTATAAAATTAGTGGCAGCTGATGAAATTATAAAATTGTAGGCCACGATAATTGGTTATGGTTTAACAAGTTCTCCTGTTCTTGCCTTCTGTTGCTGCTGTTATTTGCCCTAACATTCAGCCTTTAAGTTACTTCTAGATCCCAGGAGGCCATCTGAACTCTTTGATAACTTAGTGCCCTATGGAGTGGATTTTTATTTTTCCTTGCAGGTGATATTTGATAGGTTCTAGCCCAGAGACTACTGATCATTTTAATTTGATTTTGCCTAACTGTGCCGTACTGACCCATTGGGGAAATAAATTATGATTCTGTGTCAGCTTTATCTTTCTACATGCATTTGTAGCTGGATTTGGGTTTGAATGAGGTAAAAAAAAGTAAATCCAAAATAAAAAAGGTCAAAAATGTAAAACAGTATTTCAGTGTTACTCACTAGCTCCTGAATCAGGTGCTTTAAAAGTGTAGATTATGCTAGTCATAGGCGTGCGCACGGGGTGTGCCGGGTGTGCCTGGGCACACCCTAATCCCCGCGCGCCGCACATGTATCGAGGCCGGCAGGGAAGATCAAAAAATCTCCCCTACTGGCTCAAGCTTACCAATTAGCCCCGAGAGAGGCTTTGAAGAGCTCTGTTCCGTTTGGATACGGAGCAAACGGCCTCCAGGCTGCACGCAGGGCAGCCCTCTCGCGATCTCCGATATTTTCAGAGCGTTGCCGTGGTAACCCACGGCAACGCTCTGAAACTCCAGCTCTCGCGAGAGGAAGGTATGGTCTGTACCCTGCGGAGATACAGACCGCATCACTAGCCCACTGGATCACCAGGGATGATCAGCAGCATGCTCCCTATCCCCCCTGCAAAATAATAAGGTAACAAGGGGAAAGGGGAGTAAATGTGTAGGGTTATTTTATTTTAAATAATGAAACAATCAAAATGTATTATTTAACACTATCCAGCCCTTCTTTACTAATAAACTATACCCTATATACACCCTGCACCTACACACCACACACACTACACACCCCCTGCACCTACACACTACACACCCCCTGCACCTACACACTATACACCCCCTGCACCTACACACTATACACCCCCTGCACCTACACACTATACCCCCTGCACCCAGGGCCGGTGCAAGGATTTTTGGCTACACAGGCGAAGATTAATTTTGCCGCCCTCTCCCTCCCCCCACACACACGAATAAGATGTATCTTTAGCGGTGTCTCATATCCAGCCTTTTGAAATCCCCATGTAGTGTATTGTACCCCCCTTTAGTGTGTCTTACACCCCCTTGTATGCATGGGCGTAGGAAGCGGGGGGACGGGGGGGAAAGATCCCCCCCAGGAAATAATGTGGGGGGGACAGGTATGGTGAAATCCCCCCCAGGTTAGGACTAGGAGGAGAGGAGTCCGAGGAGTCTAGGAGACGGTCGGAGTGCTGACACCGCTGGTAACATTTTGGTGCATTCGGTTTCGGCTTCCGAATGCACCAGTCAGTGTACCTGTTACACGAACAGGCGGAACAGTGTGATCGGCACTCCGGGGTCTCCTTCCGGTTTTAGTGTGGCACGGGCGGAATGTGCTGCAGACTGCAGGAGGACGCACAGCACATGTCTGGACTCCAGTGGCAGCCTGTCAGGGAGGAACCTCCAACTTCAAGCAAAGCTGCTGGCTGGTGTGTGCACTGCTGGGACCACAGAGACACAGCCTGGGTAAGTAATGTTTATAATGTTGCTGTGTTATTTAAATAATGTGTAAATATTAGCAATAATTGTGTTGATTAAATGTGTAAATATTAGCAATAATTGTGTTAATTAAATAATGTGTAAATATTAGCAATAATTGTGTTAAATAATGTGTAAATATTAGCAATAATTGTGTTAAATAATGTGTAAATATTAGCAATAATTGTGTTAAATAATGTGTAAATATTAGCAATAATTGTGTTAATTAATAATGTGTAAATATTAGCAATAATTGTGTTAATTAATAATGTGTAAATATTAGAAATAATTGTGGCAATTAATAATGTGTAAATATTAGCAATAATTGTGTTAAATAATGTGTAAATATTAGCAATAATTGTGTTAAATAATGTGTAAATATTAGCAATAATTGTGTTAAATAATGTGTAAATATTAGCAATAATTGTGTTAATTAATAATGTGTAAATATTAGCAATAATTGTGTCAATTAATAATGTGTAAATATTAGCAATAATTGTGTTAATTAATAATGTGTAAATATTAGCAATAATTGTGTTAATTAATAATGTGTAAATATTAGCAATAATTGTGTCAATTAATAATGTGTAAATATTAGCAATAATTGTGTTGATTAAATGTGTAAATATTAGCAATAATTGTGTTAACTAAATAATGTGTAAATATTAGCAATAATTGTGTTAAATAATGTGTAAATATTAGCAATAATTGTGTTAATTAAATAATGTGTAAATATTAGCAATAATTGTGTTAAATAATGTGTAAATATTAGCAATAATTGTGTTAATTAATAATGTGTAAATATTAGCAATAATTGTGTCAATTAATAATGTGTAAATATTAGCAATAATTGTGTTAATTAATAATGTGTAAATATTAGCAATAATTGTGTTAATTAAATAATGTGTAAATATTAGCACTAATTGTGTTAATTAATAATGTGTAAATAATAGCAATAATATACTGTTTTATGTAGCATTAGCAATAATATACTGTTTTATGTAGCATGGTAATTCCTGTTGCTTCTCAAGACTGGTGGCCCCTATTCTAACAATATAAAAAAATTATATTATATAGCATTTTTCTCCCCTGTGACTGTAAAACACAATGCAGTTTAGCCCATATTTTGTTTTTTTAGTAATGCTATACCAGTTTATTTTTACTACTGCTATACCGGTTAATTTTTACTGATGCCATGTGGGTTTATTTTTACTGCTGCTATACCGGTTAATTTTTACTGATGCCATGTGGGTTTATTTTTACTGCTGCTATATGTCGGTTTATTTTTACTACTGCTATACCGGTTAATTTTTACTACTGCTATACCGGTTAATTTTTACTGATGCCGTGTGGGTTTATTTTTACTGATGCCGTGTGGGTTTATTTTTACTGCTGCTATACCAGTTTATTTTTACTGCTGCTATACCGGTTAATTTTTACTGATGCCATGTGGGTTTATTTTTACTGCTGCTATATGTCGGTTTATTTTTACTACTGCTATACCAGTTTATTTTTACTACTGCTATACCGGTTAATTTTTACTGCTGCTATGCCGGTTAATTTTTACTGATGCCATGTGGGTTTATTTTTACTACTGCTATATGTCGGTTTATTTTTACTACTGCTATACCGGTTAATTTTTACTGCTGCTATACCGGTTAATTTTTACTGATGCCATGTGGGTTTATTTTTACCGCTGCTATACCGGTTACCGTATATACTCGAGTATAAGCCGACCCAAATATAAGCCGAGGCCCCTAATTTTACCCCAAAAAACTGGGAAAACGTATTGACTCGAGTATAAGACTAGGGTGGGAAATGCAGCAGCTACTGGTAAATTTCTAAATAAAATTAGATCCTAAAAAAATTATATTAATTGAATATTTATTTCCAGTGTGTGTATATAATGAATGCAGTGTGTGTGTATGAATGCAGTGTGTGTGTATGAGTGCAGCGTGTGTGTATGAGTGCAGCGTGTGTGTATGAGTGCAGTGTGTGTATGAATGCAGTGTGTGTGTATGAGTGCAGTGTGTGTGTATGAGTGCAGTGTGAGTGTGTATGAATGGAGTGTGTGTGTATGAATGCAGTGTGTGTGTATGAATGCAGTGTGTGTATGAGTGCAGTGTGTGTGTATATGAGTGCAGCGTGTGTGTATGAGTGCAGTGTGTGTATGAGTGCAGTGTGTATGAATGCAGTGTGTGTGTATATGAGTGCAGTGTGTGTATGAATGCAGTGTGTGTGTGTGTGTGTATGAGTGCAGCGTGTATGAATGCAGTGTGTATGAATGCAGTGTGTATGAGTGCAGTGTGTGTATGAATGCAGTGTGTGTATGAATGCAGTGTGTGTGTGTGTGTATGAGTGCAGTGTGTATGAATGCAGTGTGTATGAATGCAGTGTGTATGAATGCAGTGTGTGTGTATGAGTGCAGTGTGTATGAATGCAGTGTGTGTGTGTATGAGTGCAGTGTGTATGAGTGCAGTGTGTATGAATGCAGTGTGTGTGTGTATGAGTGCAGTGTGTATGAGTGCAGTGTGTGTGTGTGTGTGTGTGTGTGTGTATTTTTTTTTTCATTATTTTTTTATTTACTTATTTTTTTTCATTATTTTCATATTTTTTTATTATTATTTATTATTTGTAATGTTATTTTTTTTTTCATTATTATTTTATTATTCATTTATTTTTGTTTCGTCCCCCCCTCCCTGCTTGCTAGCTGGCCAGGGAGGGGGGCTCCTTCCCTGGTGGTCCAGTGGGGTTGGTAGTTCAGTGGCGGGTCTGTGGGGGCTGCAGAGATGTTACTTACCTCTCCTGCAGCTCCTGTCAGCTCTCTCCTCCTCCGCGCCGTCCGGTCAGCTCCCTCTGTCAGCTCACACTGTAAGTCTCGCGAGAGCCGCGGCTCTCGCGAGATTTACACTGGGAGCTGACCGAGGTGCTGAACGGACGGCGCGGAGGAGAGAGCTGACAGGAGCTGCAGGAGAGGTAAGTAACATCTCTGCAGCCCCCAGTCTGTATTATGGCAATGAAAATTGCCATAATACAGACTATTGACTCGAGTATAAGCCGAGTTGGGGTTTTTCAGCAGAAAAAATGTGCTGAAAAACTCGGCTTATACTCGAGTATATACGGTAATTTTTACTGATGCATGTGGGTTTATTTTTACTGCTGCTATATGTCGGTTTATTTTTACTACTGCTATACCAGTTTATTTTTACTGCTGCTATACCGGTTAATTTTTACTGATGCCATGTGGGTTAAACTCCTAGTTTACGGAATGAGAATATACCCGGCGAGTAAAAATGCTATCCCCCCCAGATTTTTTGGGTTCCTACGCCCATGCTTGTATGTCTCTTACAACCCCCATGTGTATCTCCTTTCCCCCCCCAGCCCCTTTTGTGTGTCTTTCTTTCCCACAGCCCTTTTCTGTGGGTCTCTCCCCTCAGCCTGTTTTTTGTGTGTCCCTCTTCCCCTCAGGCTCCTTTGTGTAACTTTTCCCTCCCAAGCCATATAGACATAGATATATAGCTACACACACATACAGGCACATAGTCACAGAAATATGCAGGCACACAATCAAACAAACACATACAGGTACACAGACATACAGTCATACAGACACACACACAGACATGCAGACACTGGCATATAGATAAATAAAGACACAGTTATACAAACACAGACATACAGAGACATGAAGATGCAGGCATACAGAGACATACAGAACAAGGCATACAGATACATACAGGCATGCAGAGACATACTTACACAGGCATGCAGGGACATATATACACAGACAGTCACACAAATATATACAGAACAAGGCATACAGAGACATATGGATGCGGTCATACAGAGACATACAGACACAGGCATACAGTGACATTCAGAAACACACGGACACAGTCATATAGAGACATACAGACACAGACATACATACACTTTCATACACAGACAGACATAGTCATACAGAGTGGTAGTGAGTTTTAGTGGGGTAATAGGGGCTCTAATTGAGGAGTTAGGGGCTGTAGTAGGGGGACAGGGGCTGTAGTTGAGCGTTAGGGGCTGTAATTGGGGGCTTAGGAAATGTAGTGGGGAATTGGGGCTGTAGTAGGGGGTTAGGGACTGAAGTAGGTTGATGGCTGCAAGTGGGAACAGGGGCGGTAGTGTGGGGGATATGGGCAGCAATTGGGGGAGAGGGGCTGTAGTGGGGGTAAGGACTGTAGTAAGGGAATAGGGGCTGTACTGGAGTTTTGGGGTGTAAAAGGGAGTGGAAGGGATGTGAAGTAAGGGAGTTAGAGGCTGTAGAAGGGAGTATAGGGGCTGTGGTGGGAGCAAAGGGGCAATGTGGTTGGAAACGGGCAGTATGGTGGGAAACAGGGGCAGTAGAGGGGGACACAGGGGCAGTATGGTGTGGGCACAGGCTGTAACGAGGGACACTGAGGCAATAAAGTGGTGTCACAGGGACAGTATGGTAGGGGGTAAATGGGAAGTAGAGGGGGGACAGGGGCTGTTGAGGCGGGTAGAGGAAGTAGAGGGGGGGACAGGGGCAGTAGAGGCATGTGAAAGGGGGGCAGAGGCAGGGGCTGTAAAGGGAAATAGAGGAGGCACACGGGATAAAGAGGGGGCACATGGGCAGTATGGTGGGGCAGAGGCTTTAGAGGGAAAGAGGGGCTGTAGACAGGGCAGGGGCTGTAGAGGGAAATATAGGAGCTGTGCAGTATGGTGGGGCAGGGGTTATGGAGGAAAATAGAGGTGCTGTAGAGTGGCACAGGGGGCAGTAGAGGAGGACAGGGTCAGTATGGTGGGGGCAGGGGCTATAGAGGTGCTGTAGAGGGGCACATGGGGATGTATGGTGGGGCAGGGGCTATAGAGGGCCGTAGAGGGGACATGGGCAGTATGGTGGGGCAGGGTCTATAGAGGGAAATAGAAGTGCTGGAGAGGGGCACATGGGGCAGTAGAGTGGGGACAGAGGCTATAGAGGGGCTGTTAAGGGGCAGGGGCTATAGAGGGGCTGTTAAGGGGCAGGGGTAGTATGGTGGGGCAGTTTGGTGGGGCAGAGGCTGTAGAGGGGTAGTATGGTGGGGCAGGGGCTATAGAGGGGGCAGGGGCATAGAGGGGCTGTAGAGGGGGCAGGGGCAGTAAGGTTGGTGCAGGGGCTATAGAGGGACATAGAGGGGTGGGGGCTATAGAGGGGCTGTAAAGGGGGCAGTATGGTGGGGGCAGGGGCTAAAGAGGGAAATAGAAGTGCTGTAGAGGGGCACATGGGGCAGTAGAGGGGGCAGGAGCTATTGAGGGGCTGTAAAGGGGGTAGGGGTAGTATGGTGGGGCAGTTTGGAGGGGCAGGGGCTGTAGAGGGGGCAGGGGCAGTATGGTGGGGGCAGGGGCTATAGAGGTGGCAGGGGTAGTATGGTGGGGGCAGGGGCTATAGAGGTGGCAGGGGAGTATGGTGGGGCAGGGGGAGTATGGTTGGGGCAGGGGGAGTATGGTTGGGGCAGAGGTAGTATGGTTGGGGCAGGGGTAGTATGGTGGGGGCTGGGGCAGTATAGTGGAGGCTGGGGCAGTATAGTGGGGGCAGGGGCTGTAAAGGGGGCAGTATGGTGGGGGCTGGGGCTATAGAGGGAAATAGAAGTGCTGTAGAGGGGCACATGGGGCAGTAGAGGGGCTGTAAAGGGGGCAGGGGTAGTATGGTGGGGCAGTTTGGAGGGGGCAGGGGCTACAGAGGTGGCAGGGGTAGTATGGTGGGGGCAGGGGCTATAGAGGTGGCAGGGGAGTATGGTGGGGGCAGGGATAGTATAGTGGGGGCAGGGGCCGTATAGTGGGGGCAGGGGGAGTATAGTGGGGGCAGGGGGAGTATAGTGAGGGCAGGGGAAGTATGGTGGGTGCAGGGGAAGTATGGTGGGGGCAGGAGGAGTATGGTGGGGGCAGGGGGAGTATGGTGGGGGCAGGGGGAGTATAGTGGGGGCAGGGGGAGTATGGTGGGGGCAGGGATTGTATGGTGGGGGCAGAGATAGTATAGTGGGGGCAGGGGCTGTATAGTGGGGGCAGGGGCTGTATGGTGGGGGCAGGGATAGTATAGTGGGGGCAGGGGGAGTATGGTGGGGGCAGGGGGAGTATGGTGGGGGCAGGGGGAATATGGTGGGGGCAGGGGTAGTATAGTGGGGGCAGGGGGAGTATGGTGGGGCAGGGGCTGTATGGTGGGGGCAGGGATAGTATAGTGGGGGCAGGGGCTGTATGGTGGGGGCAGGGATAGTATAGTGGGAGCAGGGGGAGTATGGTGGGGGCAGGGGGAGTATGGTGGGGGCAGGGGCTGTATGGTGGGGGCAGGGATAGTATAGTGGGGGCAGGGGCTGTATGGTGGGGGCAGGGATAGTATAGTGGGGGCAGGGGCTGTATGGTGGGGGCAGGGATAGTATAGTGGGGGCAGCGGCTGTATGGTGGGGGCAGGGATAGTATGGTGGGGGCAGGGGCTGTATGGTGGGGGCAGGGATAGTATGGTGGGGGCAGGGGGAGTATGGTGGGGGCAGGGGCTGTAGAAAGGGGCTGAAAAAAAAAACGTTTTGATTTAAAAAAAATAAAAATGCTAAAAGTTCTTCCCCCACCCCCTTCCCCTCCCAGAAGCTTACCTTGGGCCAGGGAGGAAGAACCTTACCCCTAGTGGTCGACTGCACTGGAGGCTGGAGCTGCAGTCAGGACCGCTTGGGGAGTCTGGGAACAGTAGAAATCCCGCCCCCTTCTGACATCATCAGAGGAGGACGGCTGACTTCACTGCCCTGCTCCTGCTGTGTGATGGCTGCAGGGAGAGAGGTGAGTTTACAAATCCGAGTCTCCAGCCGAGTCTCCAGCGCGAGGTCGGAGCGTTGCCTGCAGGGTAGAGTTCACTCACAATTTAATTAAAAACAAAGTAAAAATACACAACGTGTTTCGCCAAACAGTAGGCTTTTTCACACTTTTTAATTAAAGTATTTTGTGACTACCACTTACCTTGGGTTAGTACATTTACTTTATATGTTGCTGTTTTATCCTGGCTGATTTTTTTTAAACAAGATCCAGTACTTCAAAAGAAATCCCTGGTGGGGATTATTCCACCCACGTTTGGTTCATAGAGCAGTGTGGCTGCTCTGAACACTGTAAGTACGTTTCTTTTTTATTCCACTGTCATTTTATATATGGAAAACACTATGGCCCTCTCTTGTGATTTTATTTTCATAAGACCGGCACTGCAAGCATCATTAGAGGAATATCCTACACGTGGGGAGTTAAAATACCACTGTATGCTGTTTTACTCAGAGCTGGTCATAGCTCTTTAAATTGTAAGTTGGCACTCTTAGGACCTCAGTGTTGTCTGTTGTTGCAGTATTACCAAAGTTATTGCACCATTGGGTTTTTCCATCTTTTATATATTTTATATGCTGACGTCTGTCTGGGATGGTGTAAAGAATCTTGTGAAGACACCTCCAATTGTCCAGCAATATCCTACATGTGGGGAGTACTAAATACCACTGTATGCTGTTTTACCTAGAGCTGGGCTTAGCTCTTTAAATTGTAAGTTGGCACTTCTCCATATCTGTGTTGTTCGTGATCCTTTCCGCATTACGGTTTTTCACTATTGGTCTCCCCTCTCTGCTTTTGTATTCCATATTCGACTACTGAGATCCCAAAGAAAGAACCTAAGAACACTCATTCAAGGTCCACATTGTACCTAAAGACTTTTTCATCTCCCTTTATTTTATTTAGCGCACCCTGTATTTGTTGTCTTTTGTTCTCTCCATTCTTTGAAGGGTTTGAGGGTTACCCTTCCTTTCAGGTGTGCAGCTCTATCCCCCCCTGTGATCAGTACTGTAGTGCTGTTTCCCTCCCTTTCTATTTACTATTGTTCCACCTGAAGCTGTTTAAACTAGAGCAGGTCCATTGCTCTAGTCTATGTAAGTAGGTTCTCTTTTATTTGCGTTGCACATATACCTACTATCTATACCATTGGGTTTTTTGCATTTTTTTGTTCTATATACCACGAAAATTCATACCTATAAGTTCACCTAGAAGACTGCACACAAAGAAATCCACAGACGGGGATTATTCCGTCCAGGCCCTTGACATTGAGCTTATAAAGCTCTTCAAAGTGTGAGTGAGAATTATATATTCCTCCATCATCCACTATACCATCAAAATATATTGCACTATTATTGTATTCTGTTTTTTCTTTTAAGCTATACCACGAGAAGTATCTCCAATTACGTATGTAAAATACACATATATCTGTGTATACCGATACTGTTCACCTTTTTCTATATATTTGTCTTGTTTTGCACAAGGTTGAGGGAACACCTTGTTGGTGAACTGCAGCTTCATTTACAGATAGAGAGCACTTATTTTTGTAATTTTTATCTATTGTGTCCAAGCAGGCTGTAGCTCAATCAGCAAGACCAATCTAAGTAATCACAAATAGTGATGCTCAACGCATAGTAGAGGGGCCCACTAGTGTAGCCCAAATTTATTTGCAGAGCATTAAATATAACAAACGTTTCGAGACTCCTGTCCCTTTATCAATTCTAATGCATTGATCTAGCATTTAGCATTGATAAAGGGACAGAAGTCCCGAAACATTTGTTATATTAAATGCCCTGCAAATAAATTTGGACTACACAAGTGGGCCCAGTTACTAAGCTGCGCTTTGTGCGTTAATATTTGTGACAACAATAAGTATAGCATAATCTAAAATTTACATACCCAAGTGGGGTTTAATAAAATGCCTTTGGAAAGAGTGATATCTGCCCTGTATAGTATCTTTCCCTTAGGCCCGATGATAGATAGAAACATATCTTAAGCAATTTTAAGCCCTCCTGAATGACCTTGTGTAGGTCGTGTCTGATCCTGGACTTGAAGATGAGGACTATGAAACCGATTTTTGGAATCTGTAACACTTGATCTGGAAGGATGCGTCTAGTGCATTTAGCTTGCAGATAGTTACAAACCGTACCGTTTGTACCCTCTAGGCACGTGGGTCTGGCCCACAATCAGTTCCCTGACAGATTAGGATTTACTTTGAGATTATCATCCCACTGTTCGTCCTTGTCCGAGTTGTGCTTGGCTGGTTACTCCTCAATGACAGATAGTAGGGCAGTGGAGGATCCAGAGACTGAGGGGCTCTTTTATATTATTCAAAGAAATAATCCATGCACAATAACCACTACAGCTATGTGTAGTGGTTATGGTGCCAGGAGTTCCGGGACCCCCTCCCAGAGTAAGTAGTCAAAAAGAACAGTTTGACAATTTACCTGGGATCTGCTGGGATATGGGTCTGTAGTAGGGCATAGGAGCAGTGGTGTAATGTGAGGGGTGCAGTGTGTGTGTGTGTGGGGGGGGGGTCTAGTGTGTAAATGTGTAGGATGTGTGTGTGTGTGTGTGTGTGTGTGTGGGGCAGTATGTGTATGGGTGGGCAGTGTATATGTGTGTGGTGCAATGTGTGAATGTGTATGGTGTGTGGATGGGGGGACAGTGTATGTGTGTGTGGGGGGGCAGTGTGTGTATGTGGGACTGAATGTGTGTGTGTTTGTGTGTGTGTGTGGCAGAGTGTGTATGGGTGGGCAGTGTATGTGTGTGTGGGGGGGGCAGTGTATGTGGGGGCAATGTGTGAATTTGTGGTGAGGAGGGTAGGGGGGGCTTTTTGATATATAAAAAATAAAGAAAGAATTTATAAAATTAAATACATATATGTCCCCCTCCCTTCTTACCTTTAATGGGAGGGGGGGGCATTTCTGTATCCCTAGTGGTCCGATTGGGAATCCCTGGTGGTTCCAGTGGTGAGGTGAAATCTAGCCCGTTGCTCCGCGGCAACGCTTTGTGCTCGCGCAAGTAGGACCGAGAGGTCCTCTCTCTCTCCCTCCCTTCCCTGCCAGCATAGTACCTGCAGACCGTGGAGGGAGATCTCTGATCTCCCCTCCGGTCCTTGAAGGCACATTGCAGGGCTGGTGCTTGGACAATGCCAGCCCTGCATTAGCGGGCAGGGGAGAATCACGGGGGTGGGGGGGGGCAATTGCCCCCCCCCCACCGATCCTCCAGTGTAGTAAGGAAGGAGGAAGATTGTCTACATTATACGTAGAGAAATGCGTTAGAAACTCTCCACTCATTTGACCCTTATGGGGCTTAACACTTGGGAGATGCAGGACACAGACTATGAATCATTGTTATGGCACTTCCCTGATTGCATCGGTTCTCTACTGAAGATATCCAAATCTACCAGTTTCTCCTTGTCTTGAGGTGCCTCAGGAGCCCCTTTTGCAATCTCCATTTTTGCAGGAGTTGGGACATAATCCTTTAGAGTGCCTTCACTACTGAAGGTTTGTTAAAGGCATACTATAGTGTTAGAAATACAAACCAGTAAAATGTGTTTCTGGATTTACCACAAAAAAGATGACAAATGAGGTAACTTATTATGAGTAAAAAGTATGTAATTGTATCCTGTTCTAATTACTGTCTATGATTTAAATTCCTTTCATTTTGGCTTTAACTACTTGATGTTTTTTGATCTACGACAACCACAGAAAATATCAATTAATAATTTGCTAGAAAAAGTGAAAGGGTTAAATTTAGTATTTAACTCATGACTCCAACTGCTCACAGCAGCAGGATAGAGATTGCTGAAAATTTATTTCCACGCTGACCCTTAATGGTGTTATCTCGTTTGGATTTTCTAGCAGAGATATGACAGAGGTTGGCAGAGGTTGGCTTCATTATGCAGTTGTCCACTTAACCCTAAGAAGCACTTTTAGTTTAATTTGAGATGGAATCCCCAGAGGGAGAAGGTGAAATGAGAGAAACAGCTCAAGATATAATGAGGATTTCTCTGACCCCATTTACTACCCCCTGCTTTCCATGTGCATTACCACAAATCGGCCGATGGAAGCATTCTCATTCCCAAAATGTGTTTCCTAGGTCATCGTTCTTATTGACAGATTGTAAGGTGCCCAACCTCAAATAATCCACACCTGTCTGTGTAATCAGAAACCTTTGACCGAGAGACACAAGAATGATTAAACAGAGTCAGTCCATTTTCGTTAAATGCTGTCAATCTCAGTCCCCACATGATCTCTGCCCCTTTCGTCCATCTCATGTCCTGATTTCATATCATCAGCAACACATATTGGTCTGCAAGCATAATCCTCTATATGCTCCCTCTATTCTTTTCATGGTAGTCTATTCTATTCATAGTAATAATTTATCCATTCGCCAACACTTAAACGGCTGGCTGTGTCCCCCCCTCTTCTACTACAGTTAATAAGAAGGGGGGGATACAGATTTTATTAATATATTTGCAGCACCTCACACACAAATAGCACCCCCCCACACACAAATAGCACCCCCCCACACACACAGCACCCATCCACACACACTGCACCCCCTCCACACACACAGCACCCCCTCCACACACACAGCACCCCCCCCCCCACACACACAGCACCCCCCCCACACACAGCACCCCCCACACACACACAGCACCCCCCCCCCACACAGCTTCCCACACACACAGCTCCGCACACACACACACACAGCTCCCCACACACACACACACAGCTCCCCCTCACACACAAGCACCCTCCCCACACACAGCACCCCCACACACACAGCACCACTCTCACACACACAGCACCCCCCCCACACACACAGCACCCCCACACACACAGCACCCCCCACACACAGCACCCCCCCCACACACACAGCACCCCCACACACAGCACCCCCACCACTCACCGCACCCCCCTCGCACACACAAAACCCCTCTCTCACACAGCACCCCTCACACACACACACAGCACCCCTCAGAGACACACAGCACTCCACACTTACACTCCGCACCCGTACACACACTCACATATACTGCACCCCTCAATGCAGTATGTGTGTGTGTTTGTGTGTATGTATTCAGCAGACTGTGTGTATGTATTCAGCAGTCTGTGTGTACTCAGCATTCTTTGTGTATGTGTGTACTCAGCATTCTGTGTGTGTGTGTGTGTGTGTGTGTATTCAGCAGTCTATCTGTATGTGTATTCAGCTGTGTGTATTCAGCAGTCTGTGTGTGTGTGTATTCAGCGGACTGTGTGTATGTATTCAGCGGACTATGTGTGTATCGGTTTGTGGATGTATTCAGCAGTCGGTGTGTGAATGTGTTCAGCAGTATGTCTGTGTGTACTCAGCATTCTGTGTGTGTTCAGCAGTCTGTATGTATTCAGTGGACTGTGTGTACATATTCATCAGTCTGTGTGTATGTTTGTTTGTCTGTGTGTGTATTCAGCATACTGTGTGCATGTATGCAGCAGACTGTGTGTCTGTATTCAGCTGACTATGTGTGTGTCAGTGTGTGTATGTATTCAGCAGTCGGTGTGTATGTATTTCATGTATGTAATGCATTTGTTGGAGATACTAATAAATATAAGCCTAATTTTATCTATAATTTACATTTTTATTCCGGTGAGTTGTGTGTATCCAGGGCACCAGTGCACTGCTTTGCCCGGGGTCCCATAATGTTGTTAAGATGGCACTGGTGGGTGGGATGGAGGGCTGCGAGGGAGCACTGACATTTACGTGCTGTTCCAACTGCCGTCGGATTGATGTAATTTTCTCTTTCCCGGCGGCATCAATGGAGGGAGCTGTGCAGCAACAGCACATAAGTCAGTGCTCCCTCGCACCCACACACCCTCACAGCAGTGGGAAGGAATCAGATCCAGCAGGTAGGGAGGCTGGGTGGACTTTAAACCCCCACCTGCAACAACAAAAAATGTAACATTATTTATGTGCTGGGAGGGAGATGGGGATATACTGGGGGGAGAAAGGTAGAGGAAGAGGATAATCTGGGGGATAGGAAGAGGAGAATCTGTGGTAGAGGAGAGGAGATGCTGGGGGGAGAAGGGGAGAGGAAGAGGAGATACTGTGGGAGAGAGAAGAGGAGATGCTGAGGGAGACAAGAGGAGATGCTGAGGGAGACAAGAGGAGATGCTGGGTGGAGAGAAGAGGAGAATTTGGGGGAGAGAAGAGGAGGATCTGGGGGAGAGAAGAGGAGAATCTGAGGGAGAGAAGCAGGAAAAAACGGGGGTGAGGAGTAGGAGATGCTGATGGGAGAGGAGGAGGAGATGCTCGGGGGAGAAAGGGAGAGGAGGAGGAGATGCTGGGTGGAGAGGAGGAGGAGATGCTGGGTGGAGAGGAGGAGGAGATTCTGGGGGAGAGAAGAGCAGAATCTGGGGGAGAGAGGAGGAGAATCTGGGGGAGAGAGGAGGAGGATCTGGGGGAGAGAGGAGGAGAATCTGGAGGAGAGGAGGAGATGCTGGGGGAGAAAGGGAGAGGAAGAAGAGAATCTGGGGAAGAGGAAATGAAGAATCTGGGGGAGAAGAGGAGGAGATGCTGGGGGAGAATGGGAGAGGAAGAGGAGATGCTGGGGAGAAGAGGAGGAGGAGATGCTGAGGAGAAGGGGAGAGGAAGAGGAGAATCTGGGGAGAGGAAGAGGAGAATCTGGGGAGAGGAAGAGGAGAATCTGGGGAGAGGAAGAGGAGAATCTGGGGGAGGGAAGAGGAGAATCTGGGGGAGAGGAGGAGATGTTAGGGGAGAGGAGGAGGAGATGTTGGGGAGAGGAGGAGGAGATGTTGGGGAGAGGAGGAGGAGATGTTAGGGGAGAGGAGGAAGAGATGTTAGGGGAGAGGAGGAAGAGATGCTGGGGGGAGAAGAGGAGGAGATGCTGGGTGGAGAGAAGAGGAGAATCTGGAGGAGAGGAGGAGGAGATGCTGGAGGAGAAAAGGAGAGGAGAATATGGGAAAGAGGAGGAGGATAATCTGGGGGGAGAGGAGTAGGAGCTGCTGGGGGGAGAGGAGGAGGAGATGCTGGGGGACACGAGGAGGAGGAGTTGCTGAGGGGACAAGGGGAGAGGAAGAGGAGAATCTTGGGGAAATGAAGTGGAGAATGTGGGGAGAGAAGAGGAGAAGCTGGTGGAGAGGAGGAGGAGAATATGGGGAGAGGAGGAGGAGATTCTGGGGGAGAATGGAAGTGAAGGAGGGGGAGATACTGGGGGGGAAGGAGATGATGGGGAGAAGGGGCGAGGAAGAGGAGAATCTGGGGGAGAGGAGGATGAGAATCTGGGGAGAGGAGAAGGAGATGCTGGGGGAGAGGAGGACATGCTGGGGGGAGAGGAGGATATGCTGTGGGTAGAAAAGGGAAGATGCTGGGGGGAGAGAAGAGGAGAATTAGTTTGGACAACTGTATGAGTTGTTTTTTCTAAACTTAAACCTCAGTACTCAGGTTTAATTGCCGTGTTGGCACTTTGAGGAAAACAAGTTGGCGTGTATTGCGGTTTGGGCACTCGGGCTCAAAAAGGTTCACCATCACTGTACTAAACAGAGAGGCCAGTGGTTGCTCACTGTAACTAAACACTAGTGACTGGGCAGCCGCATGAAGTAGGGCCTGTAAAATAACCGAAGGGGTGGTACACCACCAGTGTTGGGTGGGAGACTTGAAATAAAATAATGGAAGGGTGGATAGATTTACCCTCTACCCCCACCATGGCCAGTGAAAGGGGGCTATTAGGTTAAAAAACAAAAAAACAGGGCTTCCTAATGTTCTGCCTGCCCCATCTGTGGTTGTGGTTATTTATTAATAACCCCTGGTGTCCACCCTCATAATTTCATTTAATGTTCTCCACCTCGTACCCATGGATAATGGCAAATGGGTACCATCCCCACTCGTATTTTACAGGCTCTATCCACATAAGGTAAGGGTCTCTCTAGAGACTATGCTGCCAAGTCGTTAGGGATTAGATACAGTGAGCAGCCACTGGCTTCTCACTGTTTAGTATATGTGTCCAGGGCCGTCTTTCTGCATGGGCATGCTGGGCACTTGCCCGGGGGCCCCACATGAAAGGGGGCCCTACAATGCTGCCCATGTGCCCAGGCCAACAGTGGAGATCCTTTGATCTCCCTGCCAGCCCATGGAGAGCTTACTTGCTCTGGGCCCTCTTGGGCTGGTGGGGAGATCAAAGATCTCCCTCACCGGCCCAAAGGCCCTTCGTTAGAGAGAGGGAGGGACTTGGCAGGCAGTTCCTCCCGCAAGCATGCTGGTCTGAGCATTGCCTCTCATTGCCATGGCAATGCTCCGACACAGCTTTCTGCTCGTGTAATGAGTGAAGATAGCCTGCAGCCAGAGGAGCTGCAGTCTATAGCTCTATAGTACTCACCACCGGACCACAAGAGCTGGCAGTGTCCCCCTTCCTTCTCCAAAGGTAAGAAGAAGGATTGGGGTGGACATGAAGCTTATTTAAAAAAATTATTTTAAACTTACATAGCAAAAATCCATATTCCTATGCACCTCCCTTCCAAACACAGCCAGTACTCACGCAGAGCACCCCTCACACACACTGAACCTCTCACACACACACAGCACCACTCACACACACACACACTCTGCACTCCTCACATACACACAGCACACCTCAAACATACTGAACCCACTCCACACACACACACTGCACCCCACACACAGCATCCCACCACCACACACACAACACCCCTCACACACACAACACCCCTCACACACACTGCACCCCTCACATGCACACTGCACCCCTCTCACACACAAACACTGCACCTCTCACACAGACACTCTGCACCCCTCACTGCTGTTTGTCTGTGCATTTTCACCAGTCTGTGTGTGTGTTCAGCAGTCTGTGTGCGTATTCAGTAGTCTGCATGCATGTATTCAGCAGTCTGCATGTATTCAGCAGTCTGTGTGTGTGTGTGTGTATTATGTAGTCTGTGTATGCATTTAGCAGTCTGTGTGTGTATTCAACAGACAGTCTGTATTCAGCAGTCTCTCTGTGTGTATTCGGCAGCCTGTGTGTGTCTTCAGCAGTCTGTGCATTCTGTGCATTCTGTGTGTGTGTATTCAACAGTCTGTGTGCATGTATTTATCAGTCCATGTGTGTATTCAGAAGTCCATGTGGGTGTATTCAGCAGTCTGTGTGTTTGTATTGTATGAATGTACTGCATTTGTTGGAGGTACAAATAAATATAAGCTTAATTTTATCGATAATTTACGTTTGTGGTGGTTGTGTAGATGGGGCCAATAATACTGTTAAGATGGCAGTGCATGTGTCCTCCATCCATCGCAGGGAGGTGGGGTTGTAAGTTAGGTTAGAACATTTTACTAATATAGAGTGCATGTAGACCCCCATACATTTTTTTTGTTTTGTTATTTTACTCTTTTAATGTGTCAGCTGGCGAGCATGCCCACCACCAAGGGTTGTTTAACTATTATTCCACTGGCTGCTAGTACTGTTGGCTAGTTTTTTTAAAATCTATGTTGTTCCCAAGTCCTTTCCATTTGGTGCTACCCCTAACTCAACCCCATTTAAATTATAAGTGGATTGCAGGTTCCTTATTCCAAAATGCATTATTTTGCATTTATTCAAACCCCCTGTAGATAAACCATATCATTTTCAGACTGTATTATTTTACCTAATTTTGAGTTATCTGCAAACACAGACACATGACTTTCAATGCCCACTTCAAGATCATTTATAAACAGACTAACAAAAAGTGGACACAGTACAAACCCCTGAGACACTCCACTTAGTACTTTGGTCCAATAAGAAATGTTACCATTTACAACTAGTCTATGCACTCTATCTTCAAACCAGTGTTCTATCAACAAACGTGATTTTACATCCAAAGCAACTGATTTCAGTTTTAATAGAAACCTTTTGGGTGAAATTGTATAAAATGTCTTGGCAAAATCCAAGTTGATCACATCCACTATAACACCCCACACTATAGTTCTACTAACGTCTTCATAGAAGCTCAGAGCTTTCTCTGCAAAATCCAGACAATGTTAAATAATCTGAAAGATGTCTGGATTTTGCATTCCAAATGGCCCCACTCACAGCTGAACTTGACTGCATTTCGGTTCTTGACTGCCCTTATGGGTGAGATCAGTATGATATGCAAATGCTTTAGGTTCTGTTTGTAATGGCACAAGTGAGCAAAAACCTATTTGGAACCTGAGTGGAGACTAACCTAAGGGCAAGTTCTTGAGTTTCTCTAAGCTTTTGCCCCTTCTCAGAGTTCTCATATTCTCTGTTTTTGTTACATTGAACAATATGACCTTGAGCCTTAAGAATCAGAGAATTTTACATTCCTATAGGTGCAGTAGTAGTGAGATAGTTACTATTGTAATATTTGTGGTGGAATGCATGATAGCATTATTTTAAAACATATTTATTGTACCAAGCACGCCAGGTTTGTAAAGTCAATAACATACAATTTGGCAATTGAAAAGATATTACAGGCCACGGCATGCAGAATGTATTGCATTATTCAATTGAAAGTGGGGCTAACTCATGTACGGCAAAGCAAAGACTATAGCGTTGTGTCAGCAAAATGGTATCATTAAAAGTCCGAGCGTCTGCCGCCTTCATCTTCCCTAACCTATTTCTAAATTTGCATGGAGAGTGTGTGACTCAGGGAGATAAAGAATTCAGAAGCTACAAGGATGCCAGGACTTGCAAAAATCAGATAAAAGACATCACACCTCGGCAGCAATGAGAACATTCATAGCAAGTGATGTAGTTCATTAAGGAATTCTAGGAAGATCAATGGAGCAGCTTTCTTCTTAATGATACTGAGACCGAGCATTGTCCTTGCTCCTCTTAATGACATGAAGCAGGGGACCTATATGTAAAGGCTAGGGAGCATTCTGGGAAAAGAACTGCAGAAAATGGGAGAAAGAATAAGCAGAATTAATGTCTAAAACTAACACTCTGGGGCCAAGATGATCAAAATTGATTTTTTTTAAATTTTCAATAATGATGATTGGTTCCTCTCTGCTGTCACATCCAGAGACAGCCTTGAAAAGTTTTGAGCCAAAAAGAGATGAGTGAATATGTTATAGGAACGGAATCCAGGGCCATATTAAACAGTACTATAGCTAATACATAGTGTTGCTATTCTCTTTAACCAATGACAGGGGAAAGTGATCTTGTTGGGTAAATAAGTAAATGGACATCAAAGGTCAAAACACAGATAATTTATAAACTGAGTGCACTGGAGACCTGTGAGCCCCTGACAATACTGAGGGTGATGCAATGGCCATAGATGGGATTAGTTAGTTAACATGTTCTTATTCACTATAGTTGCTGGGAATTACCATCCAAATAATGAAATGATTGGCAGCACCAGGCCTTACTTCTACCTCAAACTCTTAGACGGATGGTTGTAGATAATCTTCTAGACATGCCATAGCTATTTTTTGTGATACTATGTCTACGGAGTTGTTACATACATGTCTGTTCACATACATATTAATTATATCTTGAATAGTCTGTTTTTACAAAAAAAACTAAAACATTTAGGCCTTTTTAATCTAATAAGACAACCTCCTGAGGTAGACATTTGAAGATCTTTATTGTTCTTAATGCAAAGAACCCTTCCGTCTGCTATAAGTGAAAAAGTTTTTCTGCTAGTTTCAATGGGCTACCTCTATATTATATATTCTTGCTAGTGAATAGGGTAGCACATAACATCTTGCACTGACCCAGTATATATTTGTATAGTGCTATCATATCCCCTCTGAGGTACCTTTTTTTCTAAAGAAAATAAATGCAGTTTGTCAAGCCTTTCTTCCTTGCTAATGTTTTTATGCCCCTTTATCAATACCCGTTTTATGCATGACAACACCTTACTAGCATTTGCAATGGCAGACCAGCATTGCATGCTGTTGGCTAATTTTCTATCCATACTGTTCCCAAATCCTTTCCATTTAATGCTATCCCTTACTCAACCCAATTTAATGTATAAGTGGCTTGTAGGTTCCTTATTACAAAATGCATTTATGCAAATCCCTCTGTAGAGAAAGTATGTCATATCCACTAGAACACCCCACTCTATATTTCTACTAACTTCTTCATAGAACACAATTAAGTCAGTTCGACATGACCCGTCTTACATAAATCCATGTTCATTCCTGCTAATGATATTGTTGTTCAAAATTCATTCTTGAATAGTATCCCTGTAGCCCTTCAAATGATTTCCAAACCACATATGTTAAGCTTATAGGTCTCTAGTTCCCGGGTTGAGCTTTTGAACCTTTTTAAAATATAATAGGATTGGTCACAAAAATAAAATTTATTTTAAAAAAAACACCTCCCAATGCTTTGAGATAACATTTTCTTAAGATCTAAAAAGAAAATACAAACATTTTACATGACAGATGGGGGAACTGAACTGCCAGACGCATTTTGAGTTTCTGTCCACAACTCCACTTGTTGCATAACAATGGAAATAAAATTGGTTTGGTTAGAAGTTAGAAAAACTGAACTGGGTTTGCAAAGAACCAGATAAGAAGATTGAATGTATACTTTACTTCAGTACAAAGACCTGTTACAGACTAAGATCGTATGCAAAAATATAATATAACGCATACTATATTAACTTTTATCGATCAGAGTGTATCTCAAACTACAGCTTTAATTTAATATTTTTAAATAAGCTTTTCAAATGATTTAATATTTTTGGATAAACTTTTTAAGTGACTTAATATTTTGAAAAGTATTTTAACTTTTTTATATGTTTAATATATTTATGTATTTTTACATGATCTATTTTATATTTTAATATTAAAAAAGATATATATTTTAATAGTTTAGCCAAAAATATTAAATTGAGGCCTAAAGATGAGAAGTCAGTCCTATGATATGACTAAGGAAGGCTTAGAAATCCTCAGCGCCAATTAATGTATGCTTGTTCCACTGAGTGGTTCTGTCTTTTGCCTTTTTAACAGAATAATACATTGCAAATTAACCTTCTGATCCCTGCAGGAAGCATTGAACCTTGATGCAGAGAACAGAAAGAAACAGAAAAACTTTGAATGTATGAAACTTTTATATATAAAACATACTGCTTGAAAGAATTAGTGTTATTTGATATTTAACACTTAAAGCAGCCCTGTCGTGTTTCTTTTTTCCCTTTTAGTTCTCCTTTCTTTATGCCCTTTTTTCTTAATGATTATAATCTCTCCCCTGCCCACTTGCTTTTATATATATTTATTATCTTTTCTTCCTTGCACTGGATTTCAAAAACTAGACGTCTGCATTTTTTTTTCTCTTTTGTCCATAATTTCTGCAGTCTGTCGTTCTGTGAATTGTTATGACTCATGGATTAACTTTGCAACTGAATTTTTGCTTAAAGGACAACTGTCATCAAATGTGCTCTTCTAATTTTTTTTTTTTTTCAATTTGACAATTTTTATTTTGTCATAAGTCAAAAATAGGGGATTACAGAAAAGGAAGGGGAGAAGGGGTTAAAATGTGATGCATTACATGCAATTGTAGTTAACATACTCTGTGTAATTGGTTCAATATGTGCAATATGGGCGGGAAACATTACAACACTACATTTGTAACATGAGTAACACCGTACAAGGTTATTGATACACGCCTTTTAAAGTTATACAATACCAACAGTAGGGATACCTTTGTATGTACTCTGCCGGGTTGTTGTTGTGTCTTAGCTCAAAATTTCAAATTGTCAAATCAGGGGTACAGAAAGGAAGAAGGGGGGGGGGGGAGATTCAAGTATATCACAATCCATCTGTTCAACCTTAGCATAATTAATAGTGATCACCAGTGGTGAGTACAAGTGTCATATACAGAAGTCCACATTCCGGTTGTAATTTAGTCTTGAAGTGTAGGGCCTCCTTAACAATCTCCTCTACCTCCCTCCAGTATTCCCTAATAATTGGGCAGGTCCACCATATGTGGTACATTGTGCCCTCTTCCACTGCACATCTCCAGCATTGCTTCGAGGTGTTAGGGTAGATGATCGACAATCTAGTTGGTACTAAGTACCATCTGTACTGGATTTTGCACATAAGTTCTAGATGGGACGCGCATCTGGATCTGCCTTTGTGAGCTATGAAAAGCCTGTTGCCATTGGTCTTTAGTAAAGAGTGTAAAAACAGGGGGGAAGAGTCTGCGCTGGATAACAGGAATATAAGCAGCAACCCTAAAAAAGGGAATCCCTCAAGACCCTTTATAAAATAAACTAGAAATGGTAAAAGTGGGTAAGGGCTGTGCTGAAAGCTAAAATACAATAGTCTATGACAGTAAAAACCCGACCAAATGGTCTAAATGAATAGACAACAACAAGTAACACCTATGAACGAACGTTACCTATTGATTGTGGGGTGTATTTAAGAGGGAGGGAGAGGGAATGTTTTTTATTCACTTTTATTCATTGTTATACCTGCCACACTGCTGCAAGGTCCCTGAGGAAGTCCCTGAAGTGGGAAGAAACGCGTTGGACACATTGTGGGCAGTTTTATCTTTGATTGTATGCTGATTGATCCTTACCTATGTGTAAGTAATAAATGCTTTTTGTACTTTGCACAAGCCTTTCTACTTTTTCATGTCTTTCTTCTTATATTTGTTTCTACATAAATGAGATTGAATAATTTTGAAATCAGAGAAATACCTGAGAACAACAAGGAGTTTTGATACGCCCTGTTTTTACAGAAAAAGTGTGAGTGATCCATTTGGCACATATCACTATTATATATATACCAAACAGAGTTGCACTATGTTACTTTTTATTTCCCTATAGTTGGATTGGAAAAATGGATACAAGGTGTATTAAACAACAAATATTAGGGGTTGGCAGCTACATTCATTCACAAGCGTCTGAAATTGAGTGGTAGCTCAAAAGAATATAAAAAAGTATGTGCGCTCAAGAATAGATGTTTAGAAAAATATGACTATTGTATTTAATGAGATATAACTCCTATACAATAAATATATTTATTTAAAAAATCAAGGGAAACATTAAATAAATAAAAAAATCACAATGTGTGCACGGATCCACTATAATAAACAATGTACCAATCAACTCTCTCTTTTGAATATGTAATACAATACAGAGTGGAATGTAAATAATTTATCACCTAACTCTATATTGTGGGTACAAAGTGTAAAATAAAGTATCAAAACAGCTGCCAAAAAGATCAAATAATAACATAAAAAAGCAACCACAAAAAATGTATCTATAAACAATAAAGGAATGATAAATATATAGAAAATATATAAAAAGTCAATAAACAATAATAAAAGTACCTGCCTCGGTGTGGGCCCCCCACCGAGGTAATGGAAGAAAAAAAACCAAAAAAACAGGGGGGGGTTGGGAGGGAGTTCTATGCCGCCGGCATCCGACCCACTTCAAAATGGGTCCGTCGAGGAACGATGATATGCACCGCGGTCGGGATCT